>NC_031770.1:55810736-55863348 GCF_001522545.3 Parus major | reverse complement strand
GGCTGGGGCCGGGGCGAGAGGAGCCGCACCCACCCGCGGCGAGGTCTGCGCCAAGGAGCCTCCTGACTGCGGTCCTGCGGCCGGATCGCCGCGGCTCTCCGCAGCCCCCCCCGCTCCATCCTCTCCCCTCCCGAGGGAGCAGGTGGGAGGCGCGTCGGGGCGCGGCCGGGCGGGCGGCTCGGCAGTGCCTTTGGCTGGGCGCCGGCCGAGCTGTGCCCCCCTTCCCGGCCCGGCCCGCACCCCCGGGCTCGGGCTCACCTGAGCCGCCGCCGCCGCGGGAAGGGGCGGCGGTGCCGGCGGCGAAGGTTGAAGCTTTGGTGCGGCCCGCATGTGGTACCGCATAGGGGGCGAGGGGGAGGGACTCCCGAACTCCCAGCCCGTGGGGAGAGAAGGAGCTCTAGGTATGTGTGATTTAAAATAAAGACGTTGAAGAATTGAAAGGAATTCTTTTACAACATGTCTGGTGTTTAAAAATAGATTATGAATGAACCCATTTATCCCTCTGGAATAGGCGCGTTTAGGGGATTTTGGGACTGAAAGGGAGGTTATGTGCATTTGTGTGTTTACATAGCGTGGCTTTGGGGAGATCGTGAGGGGAGAAGTAATACCACGTTCTGCCGAGATCCCCTTCTTTGGGATCTTCAGAGTTTGGGTGCTCAGAGAGGGAGACTCCAAAGTTTCTGTGACTGATGCGTGGGTGTACTAGAGCTTGAGAACCAGTTATGACTTTGTTTCTTTGACCTTGTGGTTCAGATTTAACTTTCAAGTTGAATTTCCCATAGTTCCTGGCTGCCACTAGACCTCCTTATGCGTGTTTTGACAGATTTGAAAACCACACTGCGAATGAACTTTAAATTAACTAAGATTTGTTTTATTTTCTTTTTAACCAAATAAGCGTTGGGGATTGGTGTTGGTTAACAAAATATTTAGCAGTTGTGTTGGGCAATTTTGGAATTCAGATGATGATGTTTAGAAAAGAAGGAATTTATATCGCGCAAGCATTTGGTTACTGTGGTTGTTTAAAATTTAAGATAATGCGACTTTGAAGAAGGGACGTAATATTCATAGCCATGTTTATCCAGTGGTGGGAACTAAGACTCTCTAAAAAAAGAGAATCACATTAATACTGTTCTCAAGTACAGATTATTATTATTAATACTGTGTTTTATATCTTCTAAGCTTTAGGAAAAATGCTTTCTACTAGATTTTTTCCTGATTATTCAAGTAGAACTGTTTAAAATTGGGGAAGGTCTATTACCATTTTGCTGCTATAAGGAGTTGTATTACTGCTGTTCTCCTAAAACAGCTGGTTTTGCCTTCCATTACATTGCATAAAAAGAAAAATAATTTTTAATGAAGTTTAGTCATACTTTTTTGTGTCTCATGTAGTTTGTCTTACTAAAGTAAAGTAACTTTATGCAGATTTGTGATGCAGTTTTTCATCATTATTCTTTCCAGCTCTTTGAATTTGAAAATTACCAGGTCTTGCAATGCCCCTGGAGAAATCTGTCAGATAGCTCATTTGTTTGTGGAAGATACAATGGGAATATTTTAGAGGGTGGTCTTCTTTCTTGTGTTTTCCAAATTAAAATGCTTATTACAACTCGTTTTGAAGAAAAATTTTGGAAACTGACTTCAGCGGAATCCAACTTGAGTGAGCCTTGGCAAGGCAACAACGAAAAAAGTGTCTAAGCAACTAGTCTTATACAGGCTAGAAAATCTCAGAGAAGCTTGTGCTTTCTTTTCTGATGTGAAATCCTTGAAATATTTAATTAAATTTCTTCCATGACGTAGTTGCATTTTTTACAAGATGAAAACCTCTTTGCCTTTTCTTTTAGAAAGGAACAAATTTATAGTCATTGAGCTGTTTTGTTATTCACATGTGACTCTTTGGCCAGACACCGGTTTTTGGGTGTCCTGGTTACTGAAAGGGAAGGGTGTATGTTTCGGTGCTGCTCACATCTACAGCCCAGGGACCCTGGAGAGCACTCGGCCTACAGAGCAAGGGATATTTAGGGGCCTTTGGGCACTGGCTTGTGAACACAATGTGTTAAATGTGGGCTGGTGTGGTGAGTACCTCAGCTGTTGACCCCATCTTCTCAAAAGTTCCTGGTGAATTACACATAGAGCAGCTCCAGAGTTTCCAGCCTACTACAGTACTAGGATCTTAAACTCTGGCAGTGGAGGAGCTACTCCGTCCTTACCCTGCACAGTCACCCACTGTGGGAAGCCCCCTCTGCAGGGAAGTGTGAGACATCCTGATTGTACTAATCCATTCAGTTGTCTGAACTGAATTAATCAGATCTGTGAATTGACACCCGAGGTCCTTTTGAAACCAAGGGGGCAGGGTGTGGTTCTGCAGAAGGCTGATCTTTGCGATGGAGTTACCTCCTTGCTGTTTGAGCAGCAATGCTCTTTTCCCCCTCCTTTTCTTCCTCCCCTGTTCTTCCTTGTTTTGCTTCAGATGATGCAGTCTCACTTGGCTGAGTTATATCCTAACTTTCCCTTTCTGTAAAAAGGTTAAAAGAAAGGTTAAAATCACTAACCCTTCCGGAAACTTAAATTTCTTCTTGCCTGGACCATTTTCCTGATCAGCTTGTGAGTTCATTTGACGCCTATGTTGTGGAGGTGAGACCAAGAGCCAGGATAAGGGCAAGCATTTCTAGCAGGGCAGGAGGGGAAATTAAAAAGCTTCTCCTGTTGGTAGCAATGAGCTGGTAAAAACTAATTGAAACCTCACGGGCAGACTGTCCCGAGGATCACGGAGGCCTGAAGCTTGGCCTGAGAAGGATTTACCAGATTTCAATAGTGCTGGAAGTAGGAACAAGATCTTCCTGGTCTTGAAGAAGACCAGACAAACCTTTGGTGTCCTGAAATGACAAAACCCATTGAGATGTCTGGTGAGGTGATTTATATGCTCCTGCCTCCTCCCCAGAGAACTTGCAGCTTCTCCTTTATTGTACGTGGCACTGTCCAAGCTCGTTCAAGGAGCTAAGCCCCTGGAAAACTGTTCCAGTTCTTTGGCAAGGTCATTCTCTGCTGATTGAGCGAGGTGTGTTGGCTTCTGGGACCCAGCAAAAGCTGTAGGTAAAGGGAAGCAGACAGGATCTTGTGTTTGGAGTTGGACAGGAAGCTGTGTGACACTTGTGTTGGTGGCAGCATGTGACTGGATTGGTTTGGGCATCTCCAATTTGTGAGCGCCCTCTCTGCTTGTAGTAGAGATACAGTTCTCACCAGCTTCCAATTTTGATGCTAAGCATTGGAGATACGGAAAAAAATGCCAGAGTGGTGCCCTCCCATGGGGTGGAAGGTGACTTCAAGCCGTGTGGGCAGTGCCAGGATAGCTGTGTCATCCTACCATCATTGCAGCTAACAGTGACAATCACACACGTGCCACTTTTATTTTATTTAGAAGTTTGAGGTGCCAGCTTTAATTCAGGTTTCTTTTTGTGGCCCTGTGGAAGGAATTGAGCTCTGTTGGAACAGCTACCTGAAAGAAACAGTGTAAGGAAACTTCCAGAGAGAGAACTTGGAAGAATATGGGCATGCTAATAAGCTGTTCTTGTACCAAAATCTAGGTTTGTCAGAGTTAATATTTTAATGGAGATTGATGACTTGAAAATGTGGTGTGGTGGATTCCTGGCTTGCTGGCATGCAAGGGCCCCCACTTTAGCAGCAAGTCATTCTGTGTTTTCAGGATGGTTCCCATTTCTGAGTAGTAACCTGATTATGCTACCTGTGTTGTAATGAGAGCAAGTGTGTGCTAGACAGTAAATATTTGGAACTGTCTCTCCTAAAGAGGTTACCAGCCGAGATGTCAGGGTGTCTTATTGTGCCTGACAAATAACAGCTGGGGCAGACTTACATCTGCTGTTTAAACAACTGCGTGCTGGTGAGGGAATTGAGTCAGCCTGAAAGTACTGTGTTAGCAATGGTGAAACCAAGCTTATTCCAGGAAGGTCCCTAGACTGTGTCTCTGGGAGCCCTGGCTTGAGACGCTTGGTCTAAGGCTGCAGGGTTCCCCTGGTTCAGCAGGGTCTGATTCCCATTAGATAACTTCTCTTCCACCTGGGGAGGAAGAGACTGGTACAATTCAGTGGTAAGGTTTGGAGGGCTGACCATACCTGTAGAATGGCTGGGGTGAAAGCATAAAAATGTGTTCCTGAAAAAATGCACGGTGGAAATTGGTGTCATAGCGGCACCAAAAGCGTGAAATAACCCCCTAATCATATAGGAGATAAGAGGGAGGTGGTAGAGGGAGTGGCCGGGCACTTTGAAAGCCGAGGCAATTAGCTTGCGTTTGATGTGGTAGAGGCTAAAGAGATGCAAAGAGGAGCGTCGGGGCTTTGAAAGTCCTCCAGGTTGGAAGTGCAAGCCTGGGTGTGGTTGCTGAGAGGAGAGGAACGTGCTTTGTGCTCAGGCCTTGTTCTGACTGGTCCTTAGAGCCTGGCTGAGCTGTACCTCTGAAATGCTTCCATAAGGTGGTGTCTGAAAGAGCTGAAAGGTATTGAGCCCTGGGAAGGAGCTCAGCTTGCATCAGGCTTCAGAATAACAGGTTGGGGATAGCGCTTCTTTCACAGGTTGCAAAAAAGAGACGATATGAATGAATTGGTTGTAGAAACTTCTTGGTGCTTTGGGTGTTCTGTTTTATCCATTTGGATTTCGAGGGTAGTCATCCATAAGGAGGTGTCTCAGTGAAGTCAGGCTGAGAATTGGGAGAGAAGAGGGTAGGTGGGGAGGTGAAAGGTGTGGAGAAAGTTCCTGGCTTTTTTGCAGGAGACAGAAGTAAGGTAATGAAATTAAGTGCACTGTTAGGTTTCTTGCAGAGGAAGGGCCTTGTGTTTTCTTCACGAGGAACTTGAAGTATCCCACGAACCTCTAATGTTTAGCTCATGCAAAACAAGACAAACTGCTGTGAACAAAGAGTTGTAATGATCCAATTTTTTTCTTTTCCCATGTGTTGGTGTTTGAAGTTCTTTTTAATGAAGCAGCATGTGCTAAGAGCAGACCCCCTGAGCACACCAACAGGTCTTTTCCAGAGTTTCAAAATCAAACTTCAGGAAAAATATTAGAGACCATTATGTTAGTTTGCTCAGTTGTTCAGACAGCTGGATCTGGCTATTTTAGTAATCTAAAGTAGAATCAGTTCAGCAGGATTAACAGAATGAGGCAAAATTAACTCTGGTACGTTTGGGCCTGGTGTGAGGAATCCCTGGAATGATTTGGGTCTGGTACAAGGAATGTTGGGAATGATGGTGATTGCTGGTGGGGGAAGAGGCTGGATGCTGCTAACCCCTCAGGAACAGTGCCTGAAGGAAACGTCCACTAATGTACAGTGAGATCAGGGACCTGCAGTTCATCCACATCTCATGCAATTTGTCATGTTAATTTATCCATTTTCAATTTTGTGTGCATTTAATGGAGTCTAACAGTTGGACCCACTGCTATATGCAAGATGGAGCAGAAGCTGCTCTTGGTTAGAGTGACTTGGGCAACAAGCACTGTGGATTTTAGTCTCATTAGCTAGGTGTCTGCCCTTGCTTCCATCTTTGTGGTGAATGTGAGGCAAATATTAAATACATGCAGGATGTGTAGTAATGGTGTGACAGAAACTGGAGTGTTGCTTTGCTAATGGCCCTTTGTTTTGGGAAGAAAAGCTGAAAGATCAGTGAACTGGATAACCAGTTCTCCTTGGCTTCTCCCCTATTTATGAGACAACACATTCATAAATTAATAATCAAAGGACTGTAATGAATGTGTTCCACAAGAAACTGATAAATGTTGGTAAACCTGCCAAATGTAGTATCTCATTACTTGTAGATAAGTGCATAAAGATGTACAGAGAGATTCCTAATACTGTTAATTTTTGTCTTTTTAAATTTTGTTTTCACCCATCTCTCTAAACTCAGATGTTGTATTTGTCTAAGCTTTACAACTATTCCCAATGGAATTACGGGCACTCCTCACCAAATTAGATATAATTGGGCTAAACTGCAGTTTAGATCCCTAAAGAGAAATGAAGCAGTTAATGTGAAGGAAAACTGAAATTAGTTTCTTTTGAGGACTAATGCAGTGGGACAGACTGCAATGACCCTCATAAAGAGCCTGAGCAACATTTTTTAGAACACAAAACATTTTTCTCCTTTTTTTAAACTAATGATGGTGTTATGTCTCCTTTCACTTTACAAACTCCCCAAAGGTTTCTTCTCCTTTGCACATGTTTTAATTTGGAAAAAATACTATTGTTTTATAAGTTTTGATTATTCAGTTATTTAAAGCAGAACACTTGATTTGAAAATCTAAGTTTGCCTTCCCAAGGCCAAGAATCACATCAAACTCTTTCCCAAGAGACTGGTGTAAAAAGGTAGGGTTATACTGCAGGTCTGGTCAGATTTGAAAATACTGAAGTTTTCCATATATTTACATTTTTTTACTCTGTTGTGACTGATGGACACTGCTTCCAAAACTGAATTCATGCACTGAGTGAACAGGGATTATAATTATACTGGCTGGTTGTAAAAGCTGCTTAAAATCTTACATTTAGTGATGTTTTATATTCTATTTTTCATACTGGAAGGTATTGCAGATTTAACTTATCCAAAAGGTTATCTGCTAAACCCAGTGACTTCTGAATTTTGGTCTGAAATCAAAAATCTTTAGGATTATATAAAGTCACTGTTTTCCTGAATGCACCAAAACTATAGAATAAATTCAGAGCTGGGGTAATAGTAAGTACTACCATTGTTAATACTTTATTGTAACAGTCTGTGCTCAATTTAAAAAGGAGACAAGCTGTACTGCATTGAGGTACCGAGTACCTTTGTATTCTGGTTCTTTGCAGAGTCCATTGGTGCTTATTAGGCAAATGGTTGACTGTGTCTGTACATGTGTGTCTGTACATGGGACTAGCTATAAAATGATGTGCTGCCCAAGGGAGGTTTGGAAAGGAAGGCAAAGAAATCTTTGAATAATGTGAGGAATGCTAAGATATTCAGTGCTCTTGTCTTTCTTGTGACTTGAAAGAATTGTTGGTGGTAATTCTGAGAGTGTCATCCTGGAATAGTCATCCATGGCTTTTTCTTCAGATAGCCAAGTTCCCTGAGAGCCAGTCAAGTTAAGATTGTTCTTGTGTTTGCAGGGCTAGAAGTTGTGTTTCAAGAATGAATCAGTAAAACTTACTATTATTAAAAAAATAGTAATGGTTCTCTAACTAGCACTAAATTTGTACTGGAGAATCTTAAAGCCCTTTCAGAATTAGGTTGTTGTTTTCTGTTTGATTTTTAGGCTTGTCTTTAATCGGTTACTGCCATTCAGCTAATGCTGTGTGCAACTGCAGAGGAGCTTCCCAGGGTTTACGTGCCTTTGTTCGGTAGTGTGGTGTCTTTATCCCTCCTGAGTTCCTGTGTTTTAGATTTATGGGAAGGATGATGTGAGAAGTGGGAATGTAATCTGAGTGTTGAGCCATTCCGTATTTCTTCTATTTAATATCTGGTCTCAGCATGTGAAAACTCTGAAGCCAAATTATTCCATCTGTGGTATTGGCAGTGGAGCAGAATGGGATCCTTTTTCGTGAGGTGGATTATGTGGCTGTGAAAGACAGCTTTGAGGAGTGCAACAATGCCGGGTGGAAACAATTTGGCTTAATTAAGGGCTTCTGAACTGAAAATTTGGAACCTGAACGCACATACTTCATTGCCTGTAGAAGTGGGGTACGGGTACTGATTCTCCCAGATCTCGCCCAGCATGTGAAAAGAGTCTGATGATTAAGAGGCAAGCCCTTTTCCTGGTGCTCTGTCTGTTAATTTGTCTGTTGATTTGAAATTCTATTGCAGCAGGCTAATTAGTAATAAAAATAAGTAAATAGATTCCCCCGTTCAGAAGGTTTATGTAGGGGGGGAGTGGCTTGGGGGAGAATCGTCAGGGATGAGGCGTCTTCCTGGTCTCAGTTTGGTGCTTCAGGTGTGTGGTTATTAGATCCCATCTTTAAGTGTATTGTATCTGTGGTACATTTGATTAATTAACAGGGCTCCAATGGCAGTATTTTGGGAGTACAGAAGAGTCATAAGACAATACATAATTAAGGTTTGCTGTTCCACCAGAGGAACTTCAAACCTTTGCTTCAGGAATAATGGTTAATTAGTTGAAATGGATTCCGTTGAAAGATAATAGAATCAGTTGGAGAGTTAGTTCATTAAATAAAGGGTAATCAATAAATTAAAGGGTAATTAAGTATGGTATAATGACCACAACACATTCCATACTTCTAAAATAAAAACAGGCTTGTAAAAGTATATTTCTTCTTATAGGGCAAGCCAGTACAAATTCTGAAAATAATTAAACTGTATCAAGTGTGGAAGCTGAAAAACAGATTCTTCTCTTTGCACATATTAGCAAATCTAGAAAAAGTATTTCAAATGCTATAGGGCAGAGTCCCAAAGAATTGCAAAGCTCTTTCCTCCTGTAAGAATAGTTTCTGCTTAATAATAGAGGTCCAAAAATTCTAGTTTTAATCTCAATTTCACTGCATTTCCTCATGGGAAATCCGTATGTATTCTGCTTTCTGTCCTGAATAATTCAGTTTCTTTGTAGTTGTATTGTTGATGATGATAAGATAAGCACGTCAGTAGAGAAGCAATACCACAGGCTATATAGTAGAGAGGATTCATTCATATATCAGAGCAGTTGTGCCAGACACTTTGAACAAATAATTTCTTTCCATCAGCTAGATTCATATTATCCTGGAGTTTTCCTTCATGGAAGAAACCAATTTCTACACAAGGTTATAGGTCATTGTCTGCAAGACCTGCTTCTTCCACTTATTTCATGTGGGAGAGCAGAAGGATAAATAGTCCCAGATTATGTATTCTGGTTTTTTGTTTTTTTCCTCACAGAAGTACTCTTATTTAATAAAGTTAAAATTGCTTGCATGTATATATTCAAAATGAGAATGAAAGAACAATATTCTGTGGGGGCTGGGGGGGAATTCAGCCTTATATTGATGTTTTCTTTTTCTTTCCTTCTCTTTGTCTTTCCCTGCTACCATCCTTCAATCAATATTTGACCATGCAGGCTTTAAACGCAAGTTTAGCAGTACCTGATGTTAGTGAAGATAGTGTGGAGCATGATGCCTCACCACAGGAGCCACCACAGCTGGGAGCTGGTACAGCATCTAAGGAACTCGGTGAGCAGCAGTCAGAGGTGGCTTCACCGCTCCAAGAACCACCCAGAGAGCAAACAGAGTCTGCTGGAACAAATGGTGAGTAAAATGTGTGTTCCATGGACATGTCGTGGAGGTCTGTGTGCTAAATGGGATGAGAAGTAGAAATGGGGCTCGACTAGCTGCCTGCTACTGAGCAGGTGTTACTCAAGTGATCTGTTGTTGCTCAGGTGCTTCTATGGCACTGTTTTGTGTGATATGTTTTCTCTGTAGGAGTGAGTTCAGATGACAAAAGGCTTGTGGTGTCAGTGGTGGAGATGCCCACCTGTTCCCCCCTTAGGGGTCACTCGGTTCTGGGTGCGTCTGTTTGTCTGCTGGCCATCCGCCTGTTAGGAACAGCTCAGTTTCCACTTCTCCTGTTAGTTCCTGCTGCATAAGCCTGTCCTTTCCTTCATAAGACAGAAATCCTTTTATGTTAATTCATTAGTGATATTAATGAAAAATGATTTTGAACTCACAGGAAGGGACAGGCTGCTAATCCATTTGTTTTACCTTGATGAAAATTCATTTTCCTACAGCTTTTTATTGTATTTGCTTTTGGACCACAAACCTTTCTCATCATAGGCATCCCTGTGTGTTCTGTCTTGGGAACATCTCCCTTGCCTTGCTGCACAGTCAGGAATGTGCTGTTCTTTGTCCTGTGTAATCTGGCAGCCCACCTTTCCTGCTCTCATCAGCATCTTCTTGCTTCCCTCTGTTCCTGTTCACAGGCATGCGTTGAGAGATCTGCTTCAGCAGTCCTGCTGCCTGCTGACTTTTTTGGCAGGATGGCAAGAGGGAGGGCTGGTTTACAGTCAGAGCAGGCATCTAATGCTGGTGGTGGAGAGCAGGGAAGGCATGGGGACAGTGTAGATGAGGCACTATCTTCAGTGTCAGCCTGTAGAGTAGCTTAAGGCATGTGTGTAATCCTTGGTGTGTACTCTAGGGTTTGAATCCTGGTAAAAGCAATCCTTCGTCACATCTGTAGATTAATTGCCATAATGCTGTTATCCCAATAGATGGCTACCATATTTTATCTTGAGTTTTTGTGCTTTTTATTTTTAATTGTACCAGTAGGGGCTTTTGACACTACAAAAACGGGATGCAACTTGTTTTATCTTTCATGAAACTCCACTTCTCTAAAATTTTACTCTTAAGTGGACAGGGACTGGGGAGGATACTTGCTAAACAGTCATAAAGGAAAATACCTGATGTTTGGAAGTAGTGTCAGAAGATCTCATGCTGGTATTCAGCTTCTGGATCAAGTTAAAGAAAAGGCCATTAAAAGGGCGTGAGTTTCAAGTTAATAGTCAGTCAAATATTCTGTTTGAATAATCCTGGGTTGTATGGAAATCACATTCCTAGGATATGTAATGAAGAGATGAGAAACTCCCTCTGAGTGCAGGTAATCACGTGTAACCAGTTGCATGGCATGATGTGAACATACAGAGCATTAGGAATTTGGATTTGACTAGACTAGCTGAAAAACCTTGGCTTTGTTTGAGAATCATCTCTCCTGTAGCTGTATGATATTCCTATTGTAATCCTGTCTTGTAAGACAAAATCTTGTAATTTTGCCTCTGTTGTCAGTGGAGCCAAGTCTACATGGTAGCATTATTTATGTGAAAGGGAAAGCAGTTCTGTGTGTTTGCTCTTAAGTAAAAAATCCTTTTATGAAGGTGATGCAGCACGTGTTTGCTGGTAACAATAGCTGAAAATGGCATCATCTATAGAGACAAATAAAACTTGCCCAATTGAGCACTGAAAAGAGTTCTTTAAGTAAAGGTTGTGTTCAGATGTTTGCATCCACTCCTCTGGACTTGGTCCACCTCATCTGTCCTTAGGCAGATGAATAAAGGTGGAGAAGTATCTCTTAGTTGCTTCATGCAGAGAAATCCTTTCACATAGAAAAGTGTTCCATTTTAGCGCTACACTTCATGTTCTCCACTCATTGTTTATTTCACGTTGCTTGCAAGTCCAATCTCAGAAGTAAAGCATTGTGGCACCAAGCACTGAAACAATGCAAGTGTCTACCTACATTGAGGGAGTGTTTATGATTAAAAGTTTTTGGGGTTGGTTGGTTCTCATCATCATTATTTGAACTTTGCATTTAGAAGACCACTTGAGAGATGACCTAGACTCATTCAAGCTGCCACTATAAAATTAAATTAACCAGGTATTCTAGTAAATTGGCTAGGAAGTTGGCTCTGACAGAGAGATGAAGGCTCAAAGTATCACCAGAACTTTGGAGATACTCAACATAATCGATTAATCAAAATTAAATACTGTTGCTATAGTAGGAGGACATCTGTATTAGATACTGAGCCTTTACGTTTTATTTTATCATATTGCATCCCTTCTTTACTATCAGTAGGAGCATTAAATTATTATGCTACAACTATCTGGAGTAAAATGTTTATGGAACTCTTAACAGAAGAATTTAAAGCAATTTATAAGTAATTAGGTTGCAGAGAATTCTAATTAAAAAACCCTCCAGACAAATGAAAACAAAACAAAAAAACCCAAACCAACCCCACAGTAAGAAGCGAAGGAGCAAATATTTTAGTGTGGAAAACCAGAAGTGTTTTGTATGGTTTTGTTTATGAGGAACAAAATCCATGGGGCTTTTAAGCGGCATCTCTTGAGGTTGGGTGGAGGATGCTTTGCGGGAAGCAGCATCGGGAAGGCGTTTGAGCAGCGGGAACAGAAGCGGGCGGCTGGTCCTTCCCTGCGGGGCAGAGGGAGATGGGGGCTCGCAGCGGCAGCTCCCGCCCGGACCCTGAGAGGAGGCGGCACCGCGCTTGGCCGGCCGGCGCTGGGAAGAGCCGGGCGGGCGGGGGGCGGTCCAGGGCGGGGCCCGGGGCTGTCCGGGACGAGGGGGAGCGGCCGTGGGGCTGGGGGGAGAGCACAGCCCTCCGACAGTCAGACTTCCATCATCAGGCAGCTTCTCCGTCAGGCGTCTCTCCGTCCGGCCAGCCGGGTGCCGGGGTGGAAGCGCCGCTGCCGCCCGGCCGCCTCCCTCTCGCTGCCGTCGGCTGGGGCTGCCCCGCGGCCCTGGGAGGAACCTCGGAGTGGTTCGTGGTGTCAGTGCGGCTTCAGCCATGCTGGGGACAGTGACGATGGCGGGTAAGGCGGTGTGGCGCTGCCGGCACACGCGGTTTGCTCCCTGCGCTCCGTAGCGCCTGGGCTGTGCGGGCGGCGGCAGCATCCCGGGAGAGCCTCGGGGCCCCCAGGGTTACCCACTCTGGATTTCCTGCCAGGGAAGGAGTTAGGAGTTAAAAGGTCTGGCTTAAGTATTTCTATCTCAGTGAGATTCCAGGCTAAGGTTGCTGAAACTTCAGGAAGTGTCCTGTGGCCTCGATCGGACGGACATACGATGTGGTACCTGTGATACGAGGCTCTATGAACGTGGAGATGATAACTGGGTGTTTTTCTGCAGGATGGGGCTATGACCTCCTATCTGAAAGTGGGGAATAGAAAGAAAAGGTAGTTATCGCACTTGATGGTGCTATTTTACATCCAGCAATAAGGCAGTAAAATACTTTTAAGAGCTAAATTTGGTGAAATTGGAGGAAATAACGGAAGCTTGCATCGTTTGTGTTGTAAAAATACTTGCATGAGAGAAATGAAGCTGTTACTCTGTTTCTGTTTTATCTTAACAAAGCAAAATTCAGAGGGGATTAGCGCCGTGGCAAGGGTGTGTGTATGTATGGGGAGCAGCGGGATCCCAGCCTGCAGTACCAAAAACTCGATGCTGTGTGCGCTGAACTCCGCACATCTTACTTAAGGAATTGGCACGCAAGCCACTGAAGCTGAGCTAACACCGTAAACTAATTGGGCTTTCTGAAAAGATGAGTTTTGGAGGAGTGAAGAATTAAAAGAAAGAACATTATCAAACTGCTGGGTTTGCACAAATTTAGGTCTTTCTCTGGGAGACAAAGTGCTATTATGAAATTTAAATAAACAAACCCCTTTTTTGTGATTTTTTTTTCCTAAAGATAGCTAATTTGCATCGGAATTTCTCTCAGATTGATGATGTATGGCTCTAGCTATCTAGGAAATCTTTATTTCATTGTATTGATAATTACTCTCTTGTATATTGTTTGCTAGGGCCAGTGAATGAGTTCAGCAAATAGGGGGAGTTGATTCATGCAAAATACTTCAACTTTACAATACATATCGACAACAAAGCCTGCAGAAGTGCGGCTCCATTTGGAGCTGGCCCTGGGGAGGACTGTACGTGATTTGAATCAGTGAGTAGTGGAGGAGGTATCCTACTGCTGTTTACAATAGGGTTTTCATTAAACTTGATGTTTAATGAGCTTATCACATGCTGAGTCTTTTTCCTCAAGGGTTCTCTATTTTTTTTATTTCCTTCTATTGTTAGCAATTAAAGGTTAAACTGCTTTTCAAAAGCAATGTCTTTATAGGTTTGCACGGTTTTGATTGTTTGAGGCTTTCCTTATTTAATAATTCCTGTGGAAGAACCTTGGATTTTAATTGCAGCACAGCTGCTTCTATAGTACATATTGCAAGAACTGCATTTAGCTTGTAGTATGTGCTACCATTTCTTGGAAGGAGCAGAGTATTGGTATAAGCTCTGCTTATTGGTATGCAGGAGTGTATGAAGCTGTCATGTGTCTAATTAGTGCAGATGCAGTTTCATCTCCTTTGTGGCGAGTTTGTGATGTTTACATTAGTCTTTATGTGGTCGTTTTGATAAAAAATTTCAATCTGCTTTTCATTGTTCATTAATCATTAGGGGTTCTCAAAAACATCCTAGGGTTTATTGGCTTGTATTGCTTATCCCATCCTTGTTGCTAATGGAGCCATGAATTTTTTTCCCTCTCAAATACCCGAGTGCTAGAGTTGCATCTATCTTACTCTCGGTGAATAAATTTTATTTTAAGAAGCAGAACTAAGTCACTGAATGTGAGATGTGGACAGCATGACAGCATGTCTAACCATGAAATTTCATAAATATTTGTAGCATGCTGGTTTGGTTCCCAAATAGAACAGCTGTGCTGTTCTGAGAGCAGTTTATTATTGTGAGCATATTTAATGAAGAATTTTTAGCTACAGCAACTTTATCCAAGCCATAGCTAATGACCCTTCTGGCTTTAAGTCTTCTGTTTGTTTTAAAGAAAAACTATACTGTTATCTGATTTTTAGGGCTGTTTCTTGAAACACTGAAATGAAAAAAGAAATATCTTCATCTTGAATAAATGAAATGCATAACTTTTCCTGCTGGAATCTGAGAAGCTGGAATCTCAGAATTGGAATTTGAGAAGCTCTGGGTTGGAGCAGACAAGTACAGCTAAATCAAAATCTTCTAAAAATAAATATTTTTGAGGAATGTTAGAATGTTACAGCATCACAGCGGAAATGATTGTGTGTTTGGGGGAGGTTTTGTTACTTTTCTATGATGTCGTTTTCTGCGGATGCTGCTTTTGCTTTCTGAAGGAGCTCTAAGCCATGAAAAACTACAGATATTTTGCAGCTTGTTCCTTTTTTCCATTTTTAAAAATGAACACAAAAGTATGTGAGATTTTTAAACCTAACTCTTCAGTTGCCACTGAAGTACCAGAGACCTGAAGACTAAATAGTACTTGTTTCAAAAGCTTTGAAGTAACAACATGGTTGAAAAGCTTATGAATTGCATGGATGCAGGGTGAGATTTGGCATGCAAAAATCTGTGTAAATCCTCCCTCATTATTTAATTAATCTGAAAGAACTTGCTCCCTGCAATGAACATGGCAAGTCAGTCCTTAGAAAACTGAGTGAATAGAAGGGAGAAGGCCATAGTATGTGCTTTCTATGGAAGAGCTGTTTGTACATTGAAGTGGAAATGTTTATGGTGTGTAGCAGGCAAAGGAAGGAAGAATTTGTGAAAAATACATTGTTAAGAAACAGCAATGTCACAGTTGTAGTTAAAAAAAATTAAATTGTTAGAACGATGACACATAATCATATTTCTGTGTTATTTTGTTACTGCAAAGTGAGTAGTGTGTTTAATTGATTAAACCCAACCTTCTGAAACTTGTGATTAAAAGAATCTGAATCTATGGTATAATGAACAGTTAGTACACTCTGCAGTGGAAACTTTTTTTTTTTTTTTTTTTTTTATTATTTTTCTTTTTTGGTTTATGCTAAAGTGCTCAGTTTCACAAATAATTCCAAAAATACACTTTATTCTAAATAAATCTGTTCAGGGTAGGTTTCATAGATACTATAATTTCAGATGTGTTTTGGTTTTTAATTACTCACTTGTATCAATTTTTATCCCTTATTGTCATTAATGTTTCTAATGATAATTAGAAGAATTGTGTCGTTAAGAGAACCACATTTGGTAAATACAAGCTTGGTTCAGATTTTTTTTATGTGCTTTCTGTTTGTCTCATAGATGTTTTAGAGCAGTATCTGGAGATTTGTTGTTTGTTTGTGGTTTGTTTTTTTTTTTCTTTTACAAGTTGTATTTGTAGCAAATCCGGACACAATGGTGACAAATGATTGTAAATGACACCTCATGGCTGCAGCATTTGCTTTTGCTCACGTGAACCTGGTGAGAGACTTGTGTATGTGACCAAAAGCACGATTTGGCCCTAAACACTGAATAAATGGAAACAGCACAAAGTCCTCTGGAGCCTTG
This sequence comes from Parus major, assembly GCF_001522545.3. NCBI lineage: Eukaryota > Metazoa > Chordata > Aves > Passeriformes > Paridae > Parus > Parus major. The sequence continues at coordinate 55,847,503 of NC_031770.1, read as the reverse complement.
CAGTGGCCAGAGGAGTTTGTGAGGTGGGCGCTGGGTGTGTGTCACATCCATCTGAGAGATGGAGAATGCAGGGAATTCATGGAAAAAATCCAGCACCGTGCTGCAAATCTTTAGGGGGAAAAGTCAACCAACTCCAGATGTTGACAGGGTTGACTTCGAGCTCATGAAGTGCTGTGGATTTAACTCTTGCAGTCAGAGTGCTTTTTGTTAACTCTTTGGCAGCTACCAGGGGAGAAACACATTTTCACTTCTGGAGAGAGATGAGAGCTGGGAGCAGTTAAGTTGCACTGCTGACAGTGTCTGTCGGTCTACAAAAAGAAGAGTTTATTAATTTTTTTTTTTAAATGGGATGAGACAGGAATTCTGTTGTTTTGGAAGTACTAATTGTCCAACAGCTGATTAGCATGCTCCCGATAAAATGGGAATAACTGCTTACAGTGGACTAAATATCTATGAAATGGTGAGATCAAGCACCTTTGAGTCCTCAAAACTGTCAGTTTAGAAAGTTTCTTTCAGAATAAAACTTGCAGTTATTAAAGCATGAGCAGCACCTTGATTCAATGAAAAATATTTGAAAGGTTAATTGGTATGTAAGTAGTTAAAACAGAATTTCAGTGTTGGTCCTTAGCCATGGTGGATTTAAACAGCTAAGTGTATCAATTCTATGATATCACCCCTGATCCTCATCACCTCCTCTAAGTATATTTTTGTTGTATTCTCCTTCTTGGCTAGCACATAGCTGGTAAAGTACAGCCCTGTTCAGGAGAGACCTAAGGAAATGTTATTCATATCAGTATTTTACTATATTTGTTTTGTTTTCTGGTAGCTGTTTGGATGAGCCTGTCTGGTGTTTCTTAAAGGTTCTTTCAAAACCACTGAATTAATTCAGAAAGTGCTGGTTGTCTTGCCTGAATACCTGTGGTAGTGATATGCTACAGAACTCTGACCAGCAGTGCCTTGTGTAAGTAACTTCTAAGCCTTTCTGCATTCAGAATTATACTGAAAGTGTTTGGGCACTGAAGTGTCATTAATAAAAGCATCACTGTAGAGTCCAACTGCTAAATATAAAGTTCCCAGGTGTATGCTTGGATATTCGTGGCGCTTTGTCACACAACAGTGGCAGCCTCCTGGCAACATGCAGGCACATTTCCTGAATGGCACCTCTTTCTTCAAACACTGAGGAAGGGCATCAGAAATTCAGTTTTAAAGAATCTTCCAGGGTTTTAAAATGTTAAAGAGGGAGGCAAAGCAGAGACTGGGTGCAACAGCAGCAGGTCACTTAACAGGTGACAGCGGAATGTTATCTTGGGGGTAAAATACCTTCTGGACAGGTTAACTCCTTTGGTGGAATTGAAGGGGTGGTGCTTGGGCTATCTGTCTGTAAGTATATCATTTATGCACCATGAGGGAAAGATGGAAGTGTGATGTGTTGTAGCATAACTCTGACATTTCAGACTGGTATTAATAAGATCAATATCAATAATCAATATTTCTGTTAGTTTTCCTTTTGCACTGTTTAGTGAAATACTGCAAGGTAATGTGTCTGCTGGACAGACTCACAAGGAAGACCTAATTGCTGTCAGCTTGATTTAACAGCTTGAAAGCTTATCACTGCCTCTAAGCTCTGTGTTCTCTATTTTTATGATTGCATTTTCTATCTCAATGCATACCCATACGTTGAGATTTTGTAACAGTCACAGCTCTTTTCACCTGCAAAACATTTTACAGAGACATGGTCTTTATCTTAGGGTGTTATAAACACATCATTTTATAAACAGAATAAGCAAAAACCCTTTGAATGCCTATCTTAAATACGAAGAGACATCTTTTATATGCTGGTTTTACATCTTATCTCTCTTTGGAAATGGAATGCTTCATTTATTCATACTCTTTATCTTCCACTCTTACAGTAATTCCATTTATCTGTAACACCTGAAACTAATCTTAAACTAAACTCCTGTGCTCGTTTGGGATGAATTTGGAAGGAAACTTCCAAGGGGATGTTTCCTTAAGGGAGTTAGGGAAAAATTAGGAATAAATAAGAAAACAAATGTCACCTTTATACAATTTTTTTGAAACCTCAGAATTTTGAAGGATGAAGGACATGCATTCCCAGGGAGTGTTTGCAAGAGGAAAGGCAAGTGCATAGAAATCCATGTTGCTGGCTGCTCAGGAGTCCCAAGTGCCTTCTGACTTCTCCACTCCCTTCTGACTTCCTGCACTTTCGGTCATTCCTGCTTAGACCCAGAATTCCTTACTGGTTCTCAGCCCTGTATTTCAGTCTGCCTTCATCTAACTCGTGTCAGATGGAGATTTTCATGTCTAAGAGCAAGCATGTTGGCATTAATGCAGGGCTGGGACAAACAGGAAGATTCTATAGACCTTGTTTCCAGCAGAGATGCTAAGAGGCCTGTTCGTGAGCAAATTCTTATTCAATGTTGAATGATCAGCATTTAGCTTCATAGCTGGTTAAGCCAAGAGTCATTCTTAGTGTAAACGTGCTTAAGAATATATTGAAGTACCTGTTACTAAATAATTATATATGATGATTTGAAGATAGTCTCTGAAGAAGTGCCTCTAACTTTCTGAATTCCCTTTAAGCCTTTGACAATTTTCTGTTAAATGACACAATTTTATGGAAATGACAAGGACTTCATTTCCAGATGTAGGAATAGATGAACACAGACACAAAAGTGGTTCCTTGACTTTATCCTTGTATAGTCTCAACATACAACTAAATAAACAAAATGTAATGTTTGATAAGAGTTATTTCACTTGTGGATTGTTAAGGTATTTGCAAGAGGCATATTACCAATAGACCAAAAATTCTGGCTTCTTCAAAATGTCTCTTTTGTCTTACCCTTCTCCCTCAAAAATTGCTCCGTTCAAACATCTCTGGTCTAAAATGTCCGGGGAGTTAGCATGTTAGCAGAGGTCAGGCTTTTAATTAAGTTAGGAGTTAACAGTTGAGGTAAATAATATTAAACTGTTAGATAAAATAAAAACAAAAAGCTTTTCTTATGTTGACTTAAAAACAACACCCAGTAGGCTGCTGATTATGAAACATAATTTGCCCTCTACATAGCAGTTAGAAGCCAATATCCTTGTGGATTTTGTTTTACTTATTGTGTAGTTAGTTCCAGCCTTACCTGGATTCTGCAGTGTGTGTGTGCTTCTGAAGGAGCAGCCCTTCAAATAAAGTGGGAACCAGGCAAGAGGCTGTGAGGGACCTCTGAAGATCAGGTGTTCCAGCAAGGCAGGGCCAGCTGCAGTCAGAGACAACTTCAAGGTGGCTCAAGTAAAAACCACATCCTTTTGGGGCAGTTGATGATCACATGCTTTGTAAAGCTGTCTCCTCCTGCCTCTGGACATTGAATTAGCACATGTACAGCTTAAAAGAAAGGGACTTTCCTCCTTCTTCTAGGATGTTGCTGTTCAACATTGAATATTTTAATTTTTTTTTTTTTCCATCTTGACACTTCTAACAGGTTTGGTCAGAGAGAAGAGCATGTTCCTTTGTGGCCTTGCATTTTCACCTGTTGCACAAAATCTAGGGCCAAGAACAATATTAAACTGAAATCCTGGCAGCATCCAAGGCCAAGAATCTTTTGGTGTCTTGAATATGCCGTAGATCTAATCTACAGGCCAGTCTCTGAACTTGAGTTGTCCAGAGGAGCAATAATACTTAAATTATCCCAGCAAGACTTAGAGGGGGGGTTGCCAGTGACCTGAAGGAAAAACACAAACTCTCCTCAAAGAAAAGATAATGCAAACAGACACATGAGCAGTGGATAATTTTACCTTCTTACATGGTAACAACTTCATTCATTTTAAGTAACGTGGAACTGCGGTAGATGTTGATGTATTGCATGCATACATGTATTGTATGGGAGAATTCCAAAGATTCATGATCTTCAAAGCAATATATTGTTGTTACACAGATGTTTTGTAGGGGTTATAAGTTTTCAGAAAAACAGGTAACTTCCCATGGGCATTTTCACATCTTACTATTCTTTTGGGACAGAGCTGTAAAATAAGCTTTCTTTTTTTTGTCATCATTTTAGGTCATAAGGCTTTTTTTAAGTTTTGTTTTGTTTGCAGGTTTTTTTTGTTGGGTTTCCAATGATGTGTCTGTCTGCACTGGAAATGTTTATTGAGCTTTGTTTCAGGAATAATTACATATGTTATTCTGTATAGTCTGTGATAGAAATATTTTTTTTTTACTTAATTTTTTTTTTTACTTTAAGGTAAACTTAAAGTCACAAACCACACAAAAAGAACTGCAAAATCAGGGTATGGAATTAGCTTGAAAGGTGCATTTGCAAATAAACTTTGGAAAGAATTGTACAATGATAGGAAGAAAGAAAATAATTATAGTAATGACAGAACAAAAACTAATTCTTAAAAATGTACTATTAGCATATAGAAAAGGTACACAGATAATAATGCAAATATGTTTATGAATTTATAATGAAAAAATAAATAAAGGTGTATTACAACATTAAATTTAGAAAGAAATTAACTAGGGTTTTGTTGTTGTTTTAACAGTTGGACAAACAGAACATTCCAGTGTAACTTTGACGGAAGACACTGAAACTATGGCAACAAATCCATCTGACTCGGGCACCAAGGACGGTGTAGATGCTGAGAAGGAGGATGCTCATTCAATTAAGCAGTTGCCGGCTTTGGAAGAAGTTGCAGAAGATCAGGGGGCAGAGCCACAGTCTTATGATCTGGGTTTTAAAAAGGTTTTTAAATTTGTTGGGTTCAGATTCACAGTGAAGAAGGAAAAGACAGGAAAATCGGAACCAGTTCAGCTGCTTACTGTAAAAAAGGACACACAGGTCCCTGAAGGAGCTGATGATCAAAAAGAAGTTGGCTCAGAAGAAACAGCAGTGCCTGAGGACGTACTCTCAGCAGAAGACCATACCAAAGACATATTGAATAACGAAAAAACAGAAGACGAATCTCCTAAAATACCAGAAGCAAATGAGGTTTGTTCTCAGCCAGCTGCCTTAGCCACTGAAACTGCATCACCATTAAGAAAACTTTTTACTCAAGGATGGACTGGATTTAGAAAAAAGAAGAGTTTTAGGAAGACTAAAGAAGATGAACAACAGTCTCCCGTGAAAGAAGAGGAGAAAGAAAAGGAGGGGACAACATCACCATCTGAAATCAGTGAAAAGGAGGAGAAACCTGGATCTGAGAAGCAAGATGAAGAGAGGACTGTGACAGCAGTAACTATTGAAGCACAAGAAAAGGAGAAAACTGAAGGTGAAACACAGGAGTCAGAAAAGACTCTGGCAGCCATAGGAGTAGAAGGAAGTGAAAAGAAAGAGGTAGTCAAGCATGATGAGCAGGGACAAAAAGAGGATCTGGCAGCAACAGCTGTAAAAGAAAGTGAAGAGGGAAAAAAAGATGAAGATGATCAAGAAAGGAAACTGGTGGAAGTCTCAGAAAATCTTAGTAAAGAGGAAGAAAAAACTGAAGAAGGAGAGAAAGAAGCTGAGGTGACAGAGAAACCACTAAAAACAAAGTCAGAGGTACCTCTTGTCACTGACAGTGTGAACGGAGAATTGGAAACATCCTCAGAAGTCCTACCTGTGGGAGAAAAACTGGAGTCAATGGAGAAGTGTGAAACAGATGACAGAACTGAAATAGCCTCTGAAGAGACATTTGAAACAGGATCTGTGGCACTGGAAATTTCTAGTGATCAGCTTAAAAAATCTGAAGGAAGAGAAGGAAGTAAACCTGCTCTACTTGGGAAAGAGACATTAGATGAAAAAACAGAGGAAGCAGAATTGAAAATGTCACCCACAGCAGATGATGTTGCACAGGGAGAAGCTCTGGATGGAACCACAGAGAAGAAGGAAAGCAAAGAGCATGAAACAAAGTCAACTCTGAGTGCTCCTGAATCAAAGTCCTTTTCTACTTCTGAACATTCAGTTGACACAGAGGATAATCAACAGTCAGTCAAACCCACTGATGAGGGACTACAGGGAAAACTTGGCACAGATGCGACTGATACTGTCAAACCGGATGAAACAACCATGGAAATAACTTCTGAAGAGGCAGCTGGAAAGAGGCCTCCAGAAGGTATCACAAATGAAGTGGAACTCCTATCTTCTCAAGAAAAGACTAAACCACAAGGCAGCCCTTTAAAGAAACTCTTTACAGGTACTGGGTTGAAAAAGCTGTCTGGAAAGAAGCAAAAAGGTAAAAGAGAAGAATCTAAGTTAGGGGAACAGGGTGAACCAATTCAGCACTTATCAGATTCCCCAGATAGCCCAGAGGAACAAAAGGGGGAGAGTTCTGCTTCCTCTCCTGAGGAGATAAATGAAATTCCCTCTTTGGAAAAATCTGCAGATGGAATGCAAGTCACTGAAAGTGAAGATGCCACAATTCCAGATGTGGAGCGAAAAAGAGAAACTGTTACGCCTTGGGCATCTTTTAAAAAGATGGTGACTCCCAAGAAACGTGTCAGAAGGTCTTCTGAAAGTGATAAAGAAGAAGAAATTGATAAGACAAAGGGTGTTGCAGTATCTGCAACTGAACATGTTGTTGATGAGAATCAGGGAGAAATAAAAGAAAATGGGATTGACCAGAAACCAGAGAAAATTACAGAAGAGCCCAAAAGAAAAGTTGATGCCTCTGTGTCCTGGGAAACTTTTATATGTGTAGGTTCTTCAAAGAAAAGAGCCAGAAAGTCATCATCATCTGATGAAGAAAGCCAAAAAGTAGAAGAGTCTGGACAGAGCAAAGAAACAGCAACAGATGTAGTTCTTACTAGCTCTCAGGAGAGTGATCAAGGACAAGGGAATTCTTCCCCAGAACAAGCTGGAAGCCCATCTGAAAGTGAAGGTATTTCAACATGGGAATCATTCAAAAGGTTAGTTACTCCAAGAAGGAGATCCAAAACCAGAATGGAAGAGAGAACTGAAGACTCTGTTGTGGGATCTAGCCTGGAGCACTCAACATCGGATGGTGAGCCTGGAAAAGATGAATCATGGGTTCCATTTAGAAAACTGATGCCTGGCCGTAGGAAGAAAAAGTCAGATGGAAAGCCAGAACCAGCTCATCTTAAACAAGCAAGAGAAGACATGGCAGAAACAGCTGAAGAAGATTCTGATATTCCAGCTGTTGTTCCTTTATCTGAATATGAAGCAGCAGAACAGGAGAAAATGGAAGCCCAACGTGCAAAAGATGCTGAAGCGATGAGAGAACAAATCTCAGAGGAAGAGAGAGCAGAAAAGTTAGAGGAGACCCTAAGGATGGAGCAAGGATCTGACGGGCTGGTGCATGCAGTTGCTGTTACTGTTGTGGAAGAGGAAAGGGCAGTGACCAGCATTGAGGAAAGGTCACCGTCATGGATATCTGCTGCTCTGACAGAGTGCATTGAGCAGGCAGGAGAGGAGGAAGAGAAAGAAGCCCATACAACAGCTGAACCGGGTGTTACTGTGGAGGATGCAGTGGTAGCTGCTAAGACGGTGCCAGAGGCCAGAAAGGATGTAAGTGATGACACCGCAGCAAGCGAGCTGGAGCTAACCTCCGAAGCCGTGACTGCTCTGGAGACAGCAGAAGCTTCCTGTGCTGAAGAAACAATGGAAGTGTCCCTTGCTGAGGAGACAACTGAGATGGTTTCTGCTGTTTCGCAGTTGTTAGAAACCCCAGATACTACAGAGGAAGCTACACCAGTTCAAGAAGTAGAGGCCACTGAACAAAATTTGAAGGAATTGGACAAACAGACTCAAAAAGTTCTTCATGAAGTTGCTGAGAGAGTAAAGTCAGATGTAACACAGCTGGTTAGTGAAAGAGCTGTGTCAGAAACTGTAATTACAACAGTACAGGGACTTGAGTCAGAACTGAAAGGTGGTGCTAAAGATGTTGTAGGCCAGGAAACTGTTCTGCTTGAACAGTCCTTGGAAAAAGAACACAAAGAGGAAGGCCCCCAGCAAAGTGCAGGGAGCATTCCAGGCCAAAACAGAGTTGTAGAGAGTGTTCTACCTGAAGGTTCAGAGAAAAGTGAAATACATGCTGCGGTGGAAGAAAGCATGGAAGGATGTCAAGGATATGTAGAAGACCATAAAGAGGTAAATGAAATGCGGAGGACAACAGAGGAAGAAACTTTATCACATGACAAAGAGCTTCACAGCATCGAAGCCATCTCTCCCAAGGAAGAGCTGTTTGCAAAGCAGGAGCCTTCAGAACAAGAGAAACTACCCATAACAGAGTTGATGCTGGATGAAACAAGAGATGAACGTGCTCCAGAAGGAAAGCTTGCAGTAAGTATTGCATATAACACAAAGGGTGATTTGTCAAAGAAAAAATCAGCAAGTGGTAGGTACTATTGTTTAGAACCAGGTTGTGGGTATATTACTGTCAAGGACCTTCCTTGTGAAGCCTGAGATAACTGAAGCTCATTTCCAGTGAGAGACACACAGATGTTTAGAAGCAGCAGACACTGAAGCTTGTGTGCAGGGTGAGTGGATGCAGTGCCTGCAGAAATGGAGATGGTGTGCACAGATGCAGAGGTACTGAAATGATTGCCATTAGGGCTCCTGCACTGCACAAAGTTACTGAAGATGATACATGAACACCTGAGATACCATCCGCTGTGAATGGTGTCACATGGATCACATCTGTATCTTCAGTTGTAGATAGAAATGCAGGTGAAGCTGAGGTACCTCTGCAAAGGGAGGACATGAAACACCACCACTATCTCTGGCTTTAAATGCTGTAGTTACTGTTGCTGGCACATTCCTGCCTTCTTCCTGACCTCCTCATCTTCTGGCTTAGTCTTCATTTCAAGTGCTGCTAGCTATCCCTTCCTTTAAATCAATTTTAAGTGCTGCCCTTTGTTTAATGAGCTAGACATCCTCAGAAACAACACAAGCTGGCATTTTGGTGAGCTGCTAATCCCCATGTCATCACCTTATGCTCTTCCATAACTCTTGTCTTTTTTGGGTGTTGCGGTTTTTCACCTAGAACATTGCTGGTCACTCTCTGCTTGTACCGTTTTTCAGAGATGTGTTGCAATTCTCCACAGGTTCAGGACAACACAGAGGATGAAACCTCATCCTTGGAGCTTACAGCTGAAAAGCCTGTGGAGCTTGAAGGAGAGAGCACTGTGGGACCAGAGGGTGCAGGAGCAGTTGTCACTGTGGTCTCTGTTAGAACTGAAAAACAAGATGGAGTTCCTGACTCAGAAGAGCAAGTTTGTACTAAAGGAGGTCCTAGCAGGATACCTGCCCTGAGAGAGGAAGATGATGCTGTGCTCAACAGAGTAGAAAGCACAGAAGTCGCTGTTCCTGTGATTCTGCCGCAGAGCAAGGGAAAAACCTCTGTCCTTCCTTCAAAAACAGTTGGCTCAGAAGCAGCTGCAGCTGCTGAGCAGAGTGTGAGCAATGGGTCTGACCAGGACACTGCAGCAGAAGATTCTGTGCCCATCACAGAGTCACAGTGCAGAGACAAAACAACTGAAAGCCCCTCCAAAAGTGATGAAGCCAAAGGTGGCAAAGTGGAAGGTGCTGTACTCAAATCTGAAACGTGTTTGGAGAGCACTTCCATTGTTGCTGAGGCTCCCATGCAGATTGAAGCAGGTGGGGCATCTGATTTAGCATCAGCATGCCCTGAGATTGTTGAAAATGGAAGTGCTGTTATCGCTGATATAAGTCCTAAGAAATGTGAAACACCCAGCAGCTTGGCTGGAGAAGAGACTGTGGGAAAAGGACAAGAACTTGTAGAAACCTTGAACTGTCAAAGCTTCCAAAAAGAAGACAAGAAAAATGAGCAATTGCTGGAAGGAGCCAAAGACGTATTTCAATATGGAAAACAGGAAGCTGTGAGACATGATGAATGCTCAACTGCTGTCCAGCAAGAAGAAGGCTCTGATTCAGCCTTTCCACAGGCTGAAAGCTTGGGGGCTCTGAAAACACCTGTGGCTCTAACAGCTGCAGCAGGGGGAGAGCATGTCATAGCAGAAATTGTGACATGCACAGACATGACAGCCAAAACTGTACAGCACTTGGCAACCACAGCAGAGCAAATGGCTTCGGAAGAGGTCCCAGGTTCTAATATTGACTGTTTAGGCTGTGGGACTGCAGAGCTTGGGAGTGTGGAGGCACCCAAGCCTGGAGGAACTTGCGCTTCCATGAACGGAGTGTCAGAGGAGCAAGAGCGGCCCCAGAGCATAGGGCAAGCCGAACTCAATGGTATTCCTTCCAGTCACAGTCTGTCTCCCAGCCACCCAGAATTTCAGCAGTGTGTTGAGTCTGTGATCATAGAGTCCCAGAGTACAAAAATTGTACTGAATGCCATCCAGTCGGCTGTTGACAAACTTGCAGAAACAGAAGAGTCAGCTGCCTTTGAGCCAGAGCAGAGCACTAGGTATGTAGGGAAAAGCCCATCAGATACAATTGTACCTGAACTTCTGGGAAGTACGCAGGTAGATCAACAGCTTCCAGTAAAAGAGGAAGAGATGCGAAGTAAAGAACAAGAGCTCAAGCAACCAGGAATAGTGAAAACTCCTGCCTTAACTGACACTGCAGAAATTCATGGAAATGTGGAAACAACAAAGGACATGCCTTTAACTTCTGAGATGCTGAAAGATGGACAAAGTCAGAATTCTTTAACAGTCGTGACAAGCCCTGAAGACATTTCAAGGGAAAGTGTGAGACTTCAGAAATCAACCCTAGAACAATGTACTTCAGAAGATTCAACCAAAGACATCCTAGACATACACACACCAAAATTAAGGGAAAAAGAGGTTGGGTACGTAATGGAAATCTCAGACCAACATCAAGGACAGCAAACATGCAGAGAAAGTGAGGAACATCCCTATCACCTACCAGTGGAAGATGGGAAAACACAAATGTGGGAGGATGACGGTTGTCAAGAAGGAACATCTTGTGATAGACAAAGTCAGAACTCAGTGGCTCTGACGCCTTGAATGTAAGTACCATTTTTAGCCAGTAATTTATTTCTTTTTTGAAGATAATTGTGAGGATCTCTAAGCTGTTCTCTCTAGTGTGGTGTGGTGGTTTGTTTTTTTTTTTAAATTGTTTTGCTGAATGGCTGTCCTCACTTCAGTGGCCTTGGACTTGGCCTGTATTTTGGTGTGGTATTTCTGGGAGGTAGTAAATGTATTTTCCAGTTTCCCTGGGTAGGAACTCACATGACACATTTAACGTATGCAGTTTAATATGCAAACACACTCTCTAACAAAGCTCTTTTTAAAATCCTAAATGATGTGAATATTGCCTTCCTTGGTAGACCTGGAGTGCCTCACGTACAAAGCTCTTTGCACTTCAGAGAGAGGAATTTGAATCAGAAATTACAAGTACCATTTCTCCCTAGGATATATACCTCACTTGCTTCACTAAGTCATAAGACCTTTATCTCTGAGAACTGCTTGGGAAAATGGCATATTCTTGGGAAAGTAAGTTGTCATTACTAAAGCTTTTTTACTTTTATCTTTCTTTCAGATGTGCTAAGCATCCATGTGGCATTTGGAGTGATGCCAGTCCTAGAGAACAACTGACAATCCTGCCACAGAACCAGGAGCTTTACTCACTACCCTTTATTCTTGGATGTTAACATCTGTTCATTTGAAGACCTCACCTTGCCATTTTTTTTAGAAAAACAATGCCTTTAATATTGGCTGTATCCATACCTGTGTTCCATTTGAAGGTTATTTGTCTCTGCCCAAAATAATCCATTGAGACTGGAGATGCACCACTGAGTGACTGGGCAGACCACTAGAATTTTTGCCATGGTTATTACTGTCCCCTCATTTAATGTGTGTCCTGTCTGTCCAATCTCCTCGAATCCCTTCACTTGTCCCTGAGTCTCCCTTACCCCTCACATCTTTCCTAGCTGCCTTGATCTGACCTGTGAGTGGCCATAGGTGCTGCTCAGCTTGTGTGTGAGGGGGAAGAGGAGGGCTGACTGATGGGAACACATGAGACTTCTGGATACGTCTGTCAAACAGCAGGAACTGGATCACGCACAAATTTTTGAGCAAGGTGCTCAAGTTTGCTGCCTTTCAGTCCCATTCAGGTATCTCTGTCCGTCTTTCAGTTGTATTTGTGCAGGCCTGATTTAGTCAGAAATTATTTCTACAGTGTAGCTCGAAAGGAGATGGAAAATACCCTTCCTCTGTTGTTCCAGACTTCAGGTCTCAGGACTGGACTGTAATGTATTGAATATTTATATGTATGTCTTAAACCCAGTTCTGATTTTAATGTAGAGCAATGATACTTCTGTACTGTTTAGGCATTCCCTTAAATGAATATTGTAGAGTAGCCTGGAGAGGAAATTGATACTATTGGAGCAGAAATTGATAACATGTAGTTTCCTATTTATTGTTCCAGGTTTTTCCCCCTGTAAAATCTCAAAAAAATTTGGCTGTCTTGCTTTGAATATTTATATGTATATCCTAAACCCAGTTCCGATTTTAATGTAAAACTATGGTATTTCCAGTGACAAAAGGAGAGCCTTGACCTGACCCACTTCTCACTTCACTCTACTTGCAGCCCTCCCTGCTTCCTGAGAACCCTCCAGACACTTTTGTATCTCACCCCTCTCATACCAAGCTCTGCTAATTTCTGCTCACTGCCCCATCCAACCCAAAACCTTTCCTTGCCCTATAATGTCTTAACATCTTTCCTGCATACGCACTTCATTCTTCCCCAAGCCCTGCCTGAACTGTTTTCCCTCCACACCATTTTCTGAAATTCTCCCCATTGCAGACAATTCTCTGTCTATTCTGAGGCAGGAGTGGGAAGGAGGAAAAAAGGGACTTGTTGGTTATGAGTTCTGCCTTGAATTGCAAAAAGCTGATGAGATCTTGGGGGTACTGAGCTCTCAAAAAGCTTCATGAAAGGTGGATTGGACTGACAGCAGCTGAGACCAGAATGGGCAGGGTGATACAAAGATACTTAGAAGCCCCAAGACTGAGAGTCCTGGGATGTCTGTCCCCAACAGGAATTGGTCATCTCCTTTGTTGTTTACGTTAAAATCGAACAAGGGGTACAAGTCAGTACTTTCAGCTCTGATTTCCAAAGTGAAGGTTACATATCGCACGTTGTGAAACCAATGCCCATCAAGTTGAACCAATAGCTCACTCTCATTCCTGTATAGTAATTTATTTTAAAATCAACTTTAGTGTACAAATGCTCTTGTTACGGCAGGTGCTGGCCTTTCCTCGAGGCTGCACGTCCAGCAAGCGATGTGACTGATTGCACTGCTGTGATTGTACCATCTGGTGCTGCCCTGCGTGGAAGCATCAAAAGATTTTTCCTTACCTCAGAGCGAATTATATAAATATTTAAAGCCAAACAAGGTGGTTTCAAACAATCCAGTCTATCCCTGTCCTTTGTTAGCGGCAGCTTTCCCCCTTAGCTTTGGGCAATTCCAAAAACCTCGGTTGATTTCCACACGTTTAGGTTGGCTTGCAAGGTAATGATGCTCTTAATAACACCTCACAAGTGCAAACTTGGCTGAATTTGTACAAACTGTATACCTATGTACCTTAAGCCATATTGCAATAACTGCAGCAGGTAAAACAAAATAACAGAAGCATGACCTGTGTAATCCTGATTCTTACGTTTGTAGCTCCAAAGCTGTTAATAATATGTAAAGTTACTTCTTGTCTGAACCTCATTTAAATAAAGCTAGCTTTACCACAATGTAAATTGTCTGTTGGTAGTAATTGGGCAGGCAAGGGCTTTTAACTTGCCTGTTTTCTCCATTTATCCAGGGCCTAGGTAAGCAATGCAACAAACCTAACTATAAAACAAATACAAAAGCTTCTTTTTATAACTGACAGCTAAAAAACCTGCTGTGCCCAAAACCATGCTAATGGTGCAGGGAGCATGTCTCCACAAAAAGATACCACTTTGTTCCAGTGTATTGCTTTGGCCTCTGAAACTCTCCTCGAGACTGTGACTTACGGCTTGTGCTTCAAAGCTTGAAGCTTTCAATAATCCAATGTATGGGGTTACCAAATTTGGTTTTGTGTTTTTAAGGTAGATTTTCATTGATTAAATAAAATGCAACTACAAATTTGTTCTAACCTGTGTATGTGGTGGGTTGTTTTTTTTTTTCACTTTGCTTAGCGTAAATTATTTCCTGATGGTTGCTTCATCTTCAGGAAGTTAGATTTGTTCTTGAGAATTCACATTCAGGTTTTGAGGTGAATTAAAGAAGCAAATTACAGAATTAAACTGTGATTTGGCTCTAAGTTTCAATAAAATATTCATATTTCAGAAGAAATAAGAACAGGGTACTCAGCAGACTGAAGTAGTTTTATTAAATTCAGAAAACAGTATTCAGAGAGACAGAATGAAAAATTAGTAAATCATACACCTTGCTGGTGTGACTAAAGTATAAAAAACTCCAACAAAGCAACAACATAAGCATCCACAAATCCTTTGTATTACAGATTAGCAGATAAGGATTTTACGCACATAACTGGTATCTTCTAGGCTCCTGCAGTTCTGCTTAGCAAGGGTATAGTCATGGCACCAAAAATCTGGGTGTTGGTAGTTTATTGGTTGGTAATTAATTGATTTAGCAGACCTTGGACTTCAGACATGAATTTTTTCCTGCTGTTCATGTTCTGTGGCTGAGGCTGATTAGCAGTGTTTGTATCTCAAGACAGATTCACACCTGAACTAGTTTTGCAATAATTGGTGTCTTCCTTTCCTCAGCTAAAATGCTAAATCCCCTATCTGCAAATACTTTGCTGTACTGGTTGCAGCAAGTGCAGGGATATTGGAACACTGCACCCAGCCTGTCCCTCATCTTGCTTTGGCATGGTGTCAGTGGACTCACACTGCAGGGGACTGTTCTCACTGTCTGCCTTTGGCATCTGGAGGCGCAGATTGAACCAGAATCTTCTGCCAGACATTGTACTCAAGGTGTACACAGCCTCTGCTGCTCCTTTTACAAGGTCTGTGCATTTATACTGGTTAGTGAAATCCCTGGACAGGCATCTAACTAGGGATTGGAGTCCAAGCCTCTTGCATCCCGAGGAAGTTTGTGTGCTGTTTCCTCTTGTAGGGCTGTTTTATTGGCAACAGCTCAAGTATCCTGCCTGTTAGCTCAGAATATGGAAGTGGATCTGGCTTTCCCATGCAATCCAGAGCATATGGGAGGCAGCTGTGCTCATTGAGGAACCTGCACAGCTTGGATACAGCAAGTGCTTGGGGATGGGCAGGAGGCTTGCCAAAAGCAGAGAGGATTCCTGGGATGTTCATGTCTGGATGCTGAACGCTGGATGTTTGTCATTCGCAGCTGCCACATGGGAAGGGAGCAGGCCTGAGGAAGCTGATGGTCTCACAAGGAAGGATGTGGCTTGGAATGAGGAACAATGTGGAACCGAAGGCCAGTGGAATGGCAGCATAGAGTTTGGAGTTCTAATTTGGCAGGGGGATGATGGGATAAAGGAGGGTGACTTAGTTCTGTGAATGTTTTGAGATACCCCTAACAAAGCAGAAACAATCTCAACAACAAAACAAAGCCACCACAATGGTCACACCTGGTGTAGGGCTGGTATCATCTCTGGTTAGGCACTGTGCAGTCCTTACAACAGTAAGAATTAAAGATAGGGGTCTAGTAAAGGCACATGTCTGTTCTGCTTCAACATCCTCTTGAAAAAATACTATTAACTTCTTAAAATTTAGGAAGCATCTCCTATTCCCCCATGAAAATGACATCCACTTGCAGAGCTTGAAAAGGCTGCGTATAACGATAGAATGATTTGGGATGAATGGGACCTTGAAGACCATCTGGTTCCAACCCCCCTGCAATGGGCAGGGCAAGGAGTGATGATACAATGAAAGGAGGGGAGTAGAAGCCTGATTATGTCACAGGAGCTGTGCCCTGGGGATGGTCTCTGTGTCAGCTTGACCCTGTCCTCATCAACTGTTCTACAGATAGGCCTCTGTCCCTCCTACAAGGGCACAGACTAGGAAGGATAACCAGCACGATGCCTTTCCTCTAAGCAGCTAGACAAGAGGGGATTGTGGAAAACTGCAAGGCATTTGCAAGCCAGTTACTGCCCTGGAAGGCACATCCAGCCTGGGAGCAATCCCTGCCTTGTCCCTGGTGCAGCTGTTCCCCTGGGAGACTTCTGTGCCCCCTCTGCCTTGCAGTACTATGGCCTCCTCTCCCCTGCCCGAGCTAGCTGTCTCTGCTTTGTAAGCTGTTTCCTTGTGAACTTTTAAATGAATTTCTGTGAGATTTTCATCAGACAGTCCCAGAGGCAGCATGGCAGTCAGTGGTGCCTGTGATTTCCCATAAAAGCAGCTGTATGAAGCAGAAATCCTGACACACAACCGCTTGTACCAACATGTTTCCCTTTAACCATGCCAGGGTAGCCACGAGGGTAACAAAAAGACAGAGGAAGGCGATGCTCAGCTGTTTGAGGGTAGTGCATGCCCAGGGCCAAAAAGGAGTAAAGTTTTTAGGACTGGTTCACTAATGTAGAGGAGGCTGGGAGGTTACATCTCCAAGGAAAGTCTGCTAGGTGAAGATGGGGCACGGGGGAAGCATTATTTATTCAGAAGAAGTTTTCTTAGCCCAATTACATTTGTCTTTTAATCTCACAAATAATGTTTTCACTATCATTTCATGAGCACGATTAAGAATCACAAGAACAAATACGATCTGTCCATTATCCATGAGCTGACATGCTCTTCTAAACTAGAATATTTGCTGAATAATCTTGAAAACAGCATTATTTTCTTTGGCATAAGTCTCCCTGCTGGGGAAATGCTTTTATTGGATTTTTGCATAATCTGTCTTGATCCTGCAATTGGATTCCAGCTAATACATCCTCTCTCCTCCCCACAGTAGAGCCAGTTAATGCCTCGCAGATGCAAGGCGGGAACCTGCATCAGTATGAGTGATGTGGCAGAGGCTGGGCATATTGCTTACAGTTCCTCATACAAAAGCATATTTAACTTAAAAATTCCAAACAAACAGACAAACCCCTTGAGCCATTATTGGCACCAGTCAGTAGAAGCAGGCTCATATTCTTTATGGGCTCATATTAATCATGGTAGTGCATTGACTATGTTGGAATTACTGTTTTCTTTCACTCATAGGCAATAGTTTCTTATGAAGAGAACAGATAATTCTTTCTGTAAATATTCTTTAATGTGTCCCAAGGCTCTGGACATTCCTGTTATTAGTTGCTTATTTTTCCAATAGAAGAGGCATCATGGTTTGTTTTTTTTTTTTTCTCTTTCTGATAGGAAGCTTGGATCACTTGGGTAGCATCAAACCTTACAATCTAAGCAGATTAGATGATTTTGCTTAAAATGTCTCAAAATCCTACTTTTAGTTTTGACTAATGTACAGGAACACAGTGGTGATGTTCTATTACAAAGCAACCTGCTGTACTTTTATATTATACCATAGAAAACAAGAACCTTGGCATATCACTGAAAAAACAATACTTGAATTTTGAATTGTAAACTAGGGAAGGTGACAATTAATTTTTCCTATTGAGAGGCAAAGTAAAATTGGCAGGAAAGTGGTGGTGGGTGGCACTGACAACAAGCAGAAAAGCAGAAGAGCACAGCTGGAGGACTGTAGAAGCAGAGACCAACATGCATCAAGTGATGTAAAATTGCTGCTACTGGAAACAGAATGTTTATTGTTACAAACTTGGTATTAGGAAAAGAAATAAATCAGAGAGGGTCCACAATCTGCAAATCAAGAAAAATATTTAAATGAGTTGAAAAACAATGAGTGCTTTTATTGAACATTAATTTGTGACCTGTTTGCAGGAATGCACATAATATGGCCAACTGTGCCTTCTCAGGGATTAATTGCTCTTTAAATATGTTCAAGCATACATATGAACATTTGAAGTAAGAGTATCTTCACTTTAAAGATAAGCTCTTAGCTTTAAGGTAAGACTTAGCAGTGAACCAAAGATAGTGTGAAGATATTGCTTTTCTTTCTACAAGAGGAACGACAGGTAAGAGAGCTTTTTAGAAATTGCTAAAACCAAGAAACATGAAAGTGTATGGTTAACTAATAATGATCTTTGAAGCGTAAAGCTCAGTTTTCCTGCTTATTACCTGTTTTCTTTAGGGAGTCACCAAAACCCTCTACCTGTCTCCTGCTCTAAATATAGCATGCAGACCAAAGTTCAGAAGGTTATGTTTGAATTTTAAATGGGCTAAACTGAAATATTAATGATTCCTCAGCTTAGAAGAGCCTAAAATAGATTGTCAAGTGGGCAGTGCTGAGGTTAGACTGTTTCAATGTCCCGGTGAAAAATCTGCAGCTCTTTCTAATTCTGTTGTGATCTCAGAAGGTAGCCAAACGATGAGAACAGTGTCCCTAAAGTGAGAAGATACTCTGGTTTTTAAGCAGAGAGGAGGAAGACTAAACAGAGGGAGTATTACTGGTGATGTTTGCAGATTTAATATTTTTCAGCCCTTCCGAAGCAGCGCTCTGGGCTGGAGGAGCAGATGGATGTTTGTGTACTTCGTGTGCGCACACACGTGGGTGCATATGTGCACCCTCTCTCTGGCAAGGACGTGCTCTGTCCCCTCCCTGGACCTGGGGACAGGGCACTTCAGCAGCTGCACTGAAGCTCAAACAATTGCTTCCCCTCGGCCTTGCACTTCCCTGGCGCAGCTGGAACATGGTGTGTAGGGAAGTGCCGCTGTTTCCGCTGCGGTGAAATTTCTCTGCCACCTGCTTATCGGCTCACGGGTCTCTCCTGGCAGCGCCGCTGCTGTGTGGAGGATGCAAAATATCCTCTCGAGTCATATTTTCCCTGGTGTCCCTGCCCCTGCCAGCCTCAGGATTCGGTGGCTTTGAGTGCTCTGCAGCTCACCATGCTCTGCTCTCCGGGACGAGCCCGCTGCGGGACAGGGCTGCCAGAGTCCCTCCTGCCCCTTTCTTTGGCTTTCCAGTGCAGCTGCTGGGTACGGAGATGCTGCCGGGGGATCCTGCTGGGATACTGCAGGGGGATGCTGCCGGGGGTTGCTGCTGGAGGATGCTTCTGGGGATGCTGCCAGGGATGCTGCTGGGGGTTGCTGCCGGGGGATGCTGCCGGGGGATACTGCAGGGGGATGCTGCCGGGGGTTGCTGCCAGGGATGCAGCTGGGGATGCTGCTGGGGATGCCGCCAGGGATGCTGCCAGGGATGCTGCTGGGGATGCTGCCGGGGCGCGCAGCGGCTGTCCCCGCGGAGGGCCCGGGTGGCTGCACTGGTGTGACGGCACCATCTAGTGCCGTCCCTGCACACCGCCGCTGGATGCTCGGCCCGAAGGAGGCTCAGCTGGGGCGTCTCTCAAACAGAAACCAAAAGGAAAAATCGACCCGGGTTGCACGTTCAGTGTGCATAGAACCGCATCTCCTGCTTCACAACACCCCCAAAGGTAGAGAAATTGATGTGGCAAAGGCAGAAACCTCTAGCTGTTTTCTTCCCGGCTAGCTGAAATTCCATCCAGCTGTGGCAGCTGATAATGAGCAAAAAGCAGGACAGAGTGTTAACTCGCATTAGTGATGTATGTGCACAAAACACACATGTGAAATGATGAGCTGCTTTCGTGGGCTCTGAAGGGAAAATACAAGTTCAGCTCTAGATCGCTGCTGTATTTGGAGCCTGAAAGTCTTCAGAGTGAGCTGCAAGCTACAGGAAAGGTGCAGACCAGGCTTCTGAGCCGGGAGGCAGGGATACACCAGCTTACCCCAAAAGCCTTTATCAGCAGATCCAGCAGAAAATGGGCTGCTGAGGCTCTCTTGCTTGGTGGGGTGATGCAGGGGACCCCTGAAGTGTGATGCAAAGGAAGCTGAGCGAGTCATTAGCCAAGGGTAAGTGGCAATGCCTTCCAGGAGGTTCTCCAGCCTGTTTGCAGAAACACCCAGTAAATACCACAAATGGTAAAAACCAGAGGAAAACCTCAATGGAAAAAATGGAAAAGAAAAAGAGCCAGCCTGTCTCTATGCACAGGGGAGAAAGCAAAATGGGGAAACAGAGAAACACTACTAAGTGGTTGTGGAAAATGTACTTTGACAAAGAGCAAACTGTAAGTCAGTTAATGTACAGACAACACCTGTTTCACATCAATTAGCTGAGTTTCTCTCTTCATAATAATCCTCTGGGATACATACCCAGGGGTTGTGGTGACAAAGTACAACTTCAAAAAATGTAATGACCAAGGCAGAGGGTTTTAGGGATGTGGTCTCCCACATGGCAAGTGGCAACTAACAGCAGATTATGGAGGCCCAACAGCTGCTGCCAAACCACTCACTGCATCTGTTCCCAGAATAGCTGATACAGTCAGTCCTCTTAATGATGGATGGCAACTATCAGCATGACAGAAATGTTTTTCATGACCCCAGCACTGGGGGTAGATCAGATGAGGTTTGCTTTCATCTGTCAGGGACTTCACTACACATTTACTTGTCTATTCCAAAGCTTAAACTGTCGTTTTAGCATATGTGTAGGTTCACGTTCATGCTACATTCCCTGAAGAGCTGGAAATGTTGAAATTTCCACAAGAGGTCACTGTGAGGCAGTGCATCAGTGATGGAGGAAGAGGATGCTGCTTCACAAAACCTGCAAAGACTATGGACACTTCTGACAGCACAGGCACAGTCAGCTGGGGTAGAGATACCAGCAGAACAGGAACAAGGGCCCAGTCACGAGTTCATCTTTTGGGGAGTCAGATGTACATGTGGGAGAAAAACAGGTGCTACAAGAAAACCAAAGGTTATCCCTCTCCCAGAATAAGAAATTGGTTATGAGCTGTGCCAGATACTTTAAGATCTTGGAGGGGCATATTCCAGGATTAAGTATATTAATCTGACTAGTCCAGAATTCACTAAAGAAAAATGTAATCTGGGAATGGACCCCACAACTTAGGAAGGCCCTAGAGCTGTTAAAGAAAATCATCAGTGTGTTTCAGTCACTGGGACTCATCTGCCCTATGTGGCCCCTCTCACTATATATCCAGATGGGATAGAAAGGATATGGCTGGGGACTAGAGCAAGAACAACTGCCTGGACTCATACAACATCAAGCCACTTTGGGTTCCAAATAGAATTTAAGAATGCAGTCATATGTAATAATAAGATTGTTATAAAATAATTATGAAAAGAAAAAATATTTTGAATAGGAAGACAAAGATTATGACTTTAGAGGAAGGTCATGAAGCTGGGCAGTGGGGTCATCATGACGGCAAGTGCACTCCCCCTCTAATAAAGCTTTTTGAAAAACGTAGAGCATGAGTGTTTATTTCTGTGGTAAGCAAGGACGGCCTCATCACGAAGCTTTTTACACTTCAGTGAAATCTGCATCAGAGAAGATGGTGGGTGTAGCCTCTCCCTAGACCATTTCCTGCATTTGCTTCACTGAGAGCTTTTTATCTCCATCTCTAAGAACTGCTTGGGAAAAAAAGATAATCTTGAGAGAGTAAGTAGTTGTTGATAAAACTTTCACAATTCTTTCTGTCAGATACATTGGGCATCCATGTGCTGTTTAGAGAGATGCCAGTCTTCAGGAGCTTTATCCATGAGGTTTAATTCAGGGGTGCTGACAGTTACTCTTTGAAGACCTTACCTTTTTGTCATGGTCAAAAAAAGCAATGCCTTTAATGCTCAGTATAGTTACATGTGTTCTCCACGCCAAGGTTTGCACAACAAAGCCAAGATCATGGAAGATATCTCGACCCACTCCCTTCATGGAGGACATCAAGGATTCCTCTGCCTCCTCCCTTTTCCTACCATGGGACAGGGACAGAAACAGGGGTGTGTCCTGCACATGCTCTCAAGTGAAAGGGAAAACTGAAACTGAAATGAAGGAAGATTGAGTGAGAGGGGGAGAAAATCACGTTCTGCTTAGTGGCTGCAGTGGTTGAAATATTTGTTTGGTGTCATTCCAGCTGAACAGGCAGTGTCTCACGCCTGCACTCTCCACCAGTTGTTACACTGGCTTTCTACAGCCTCCCTCTTCCTTTGGCAGCTCTATTGCAGCCCTTGGTTGAGGTGAGAGGTTACCACTCCATTTCTCCCAATCCTAACCCTAATCCTTGACCTGGTTCTGGCTGGGATGGAGTTAATTGCCTCCCCAGCAGCTGGTACAGTGCCTTGTGTTCGCACTCAGTGTGAGAATAATGTTGATAACACGGTGGTGATGTAGCTGTTGCTGAATAGCGCTTACCCCGCTCCAAGGACATTCCAGTTTCCCTCGCTCTGCCGGAGAGGAGCAGCACGAGGAGCTCGAGAAGCATGAGAAGGGGAGCATGGCCAGGACATGAACTGGTCTGGGAGTGCTGGGGTTGTGGCCTTCTTGACGTGCCCAGCATGGCTCCTGCAGTGAGTGACTTTGCCACCAAAATTCCTGTCAGAGGCAGTGCCATTCCTGCACCTAACCATTGCTTCAGCAGGTGCTGGAATTCCCTGGGATCTCCTTTGGGATTCTGAGAGCCGGAGCAACTCACCCATGTAATCTTAACACATTTCTTGCTGCAGGACGATACCAAGAAATGCATCTCCTTGGTCCCATCAGACACTGAAAAGGAATTTTGCCACCCAGCCGGTAGGTTTTAAACACAGACTGAGGAGCTGCCCTTGCCAATAGGACTTTTCAAGCTGGCACCTCTGCAAAACTGCCTGCTTCACTTCAGGCAGAGCAGCTCAGCTCTGTCCAGGAAACCTCTTGAAGCCTGGAGTGTTACTACTTTGGAAACCTTAGTTATGCTCAGTGGCAGAGACATCTGTGCTAAGTGCCACTGTCATTGTATCTCTATTTCCCAGCTCTCAGAGCCATGTTTAATTACGTTCCTTGACAGCAATAGGAAATAGATGTGCTCATTCCTCATGTAAGAGTCACCACGAAGGTGTGGCTCTGCAAGGGAGTACTGCTGCTGGCAGCTACATGACAGAGCAAATAAATCCTCTTGGCAGCAGCAGCTGCACTTTTTCCCTCTCACCATGCAAAACCTCAGCATCCTGTAGGCACTTAGAGGGAGCCCACCAGCATGGCCAGATGTAGAGTAAACCATCAGCTCACACTCCTGTGCAGTAGTATCAGAAGCAGGGAAATGTTTTCTATGGCCTTCCAATGCTAGATGACTTTCTCATGGGCCTACCAGGGATACAGGAATTGATGACTTTTAATTTCTGTAGGTCAACTTCTTTTTAGAGCACAATGTCCTTTAGAAGAAAGAGGGTCTATCTATGGTGGGGGGAAGGGCAGAAAAAACATTAATATAGCCATCATTTCCAAATTCCTAGTGTGCTCTTCTCTTTTAAGACACAGATGCAAATCCCAAGCTAAGGTATTTATGACCCTGGAGCTAATGAGAACAGAAGGTAGTGTTCCCATTCCCTGGGACAAGTGTACCACTCTCCTAAGAGAAAAAAGTTAATATAATGTGAAAAACCCCAAAGCAAAACAAAAAACCTCAAACCCCACCCCAAAACAGGAAAGGTGGTGTCCTTGCAGGCATGATCACAGCTTCATGGTTTTTAGGTGGCTGCTTCCTGAGTAACTGCTCAGTTCTTTCAGACTCTCCCCACTTAGTTTGAGCTGCTGTGTCACCACGTTAGCTTTCCACTCTGTGCAGCACAGCGCTGCACACAGATGAAATCTGATCCGTATTTCAGCTGATTCCTTCTGCTGATTTTTGCTTTTGCTTCACTTGCAGCAGAGAGGAAAAACTGGTGACATTGTGGCCCTTTGCTCTGAGACATTTCCTATATGACAGAAGAGTGAAGCACAGCAACACTTAAATCCTTCAAGTAAGTCATGCCTGTAGTACTTTTTAAAATGAATTATCACACTAGTTTTATTAAAAAAGGCATGAAAATTTTGAATGCTAATGAACTCAGTGAACAAGGATGAAGTTTCTACAAATCTTCTTTTTCAGTTCTTCAAAACTGCAGATTCAGCACAAATCAGGACCTGTTCTGAGTCCCGTTTTGTTATCAATATCACAATAGTGCATCAAAATGAGATTTAAAAAAATTAATTCTGCATAAGAATGCAAACATATAAAAGAATAAGATTATTATTCTTGAACAACTATTACTGTATATTCTGTGTATATATCTGTCTGTGGACAACTGTGTACCAGCAGCTGGAGTAGTGCTGGTTTGGCAATGAGCCATCACCTTCCTTTCCTCATCAGCCGCCAATCGCATCCTTTGAGTGACTATTTCCCTTCACATCCTTCAAGCACTGCTCTTGGGGTGGAAGGACCTGACTTTACCCCTCTATAGGAAACTCAGGGATGTCCTGCTCCTGCTGGGATGGGAAGTTCATGCTGGCAGCGTAGCACCAACAGAGAGGCTGTGGCCAGTGTCCATATTCAGGGCTGCCCAGGAGCCTGTGCTTGTCCTTATCTCGTGCTGTGCTTGCAGCAGAGCTCTAGATCGCTGCTGTACCTGCAGCTACACTGACTCCAGTCAGGAGATGAGAGGGCAGCAGCAGAACCGGGGTCCAGGCCCAGAGCACTGCTGGCTTGGCTGCTGTTCGCTGCTGCCCAAGGCACAGCCCCTGCCAAGGCCCGGCCGTGCTGGCAGAAGTGCCCATGGCTGCAGGACTGCAGGAACAGCATCTGTGACTGCTCAGCAGCTTCTGGTGAGCCTGAAAGCCTTCAGAGTGAGCCATAGGAAAGGTGTAGACCAGGCTTCCGAGCTGGGAGGCAGGAATACACCAGCTTACCCCAAAAGCCTTTGGCAGCAGATGTAGCAGTAGCCAGGCTGCTGAGGCTCTCCTGCTTCCTGGAGTGACAGAGGGGGACGCCTACAGTGTGAAGTAAAAGAGGGATGAGCACCCTCACCCTCAGCCAGGCAGCTCTCTTGCTCATAACCATAAGCTTTAGTCAGTTCCTGAGTTAATGAACATGTGAATTGTTGAAGCAACACATTAGAAAATTGAAAGGTCAGACTAGTTTGTCAAAAGGGAATTGAACCCTGGTTTGATTTTTACCTAATAAGCTCATGAAATAAAGCTTGATTGACAGAGTACATTGCTCTGTGAATTTGAGAGACCCAAATAAACAATAGCAATATGCAAAATAATTCACTGCTGAAACTGGAACTGCACAACACAGTAGTAACAAAATAGAAAATGCTTTAACCGTGTGGTTGAGAGATTAAGGATATAAGGAAACAATGGATTGATCAGAAAGCTCCCTCAAAAAGCATATGAGCTGCTTCAAAATGAGTCCTGACACTGTCAGCAGGTTGGGTACAGGCTGTGGATCTGTGCCGAGGCATGCTGGAGTGCCGGGTACCTCCTCCACACTCCACAGAGCACTACAATAACTGAACATTTGTGTTAACTTTCATTTTGTGGCTCTGCTTCTCTCCCTCCTGAGCAGATTTCCTAATGTTCCAGGAAGGAACATTCAGTTTTGGCCAAGGCAATAGGCATGGACTGAATATGAGGAAGTCCTGCTGGCAGCTCCTTTGGCACAAGGGCTAAGACACCTGCACCTCAAGGAACGATGACAGTCATTGTCAGCCAAACTGAGGCCACACTGAGCTCTTGCATCTTGGCACATGTGGCCTGTTCAAAAGCATGGATGCACCAACATCACAGCACCAGGGCTGTACTGCAGAGGAAATGTGTTGTGTGGTTTTGGCTCAATTTAATCTAAATATGCCCTTCTTAATAGCAGGCTTGATAGAAGCCCGTATTTAAGGACAGTGAGTTTTTCTTATTTGTAGAAATGATCACAGATCATTTGGCAAATACACATTAAGAAAGGGTGTTGCAAAAGAACTTCTTGCTTCTTTCTGTTTTGTTCTACTTTTGGTATGCATGGGATACCCAGTGACATTGAGAATTTCTACAAAGGAAAACGAATGAAACGAGCTGTAGAAATGGAAACACTCTGTCTTGGGTGGAGTAACAGCCAGCCTCCATCATAAATGGTAGTCTGTCACCTAGATTTCATAAACCAAAGTAAGCTTCTGTAATTAACAGTGTCACATTTACACTGTTGAAGTAGGAATGTAATTGGTATTAAATTTTATTTTTTTAAAGTAACATGATTATTCCTAATTATTCATAGCTATGAAGTACCTTAAAACATTTACTGACTTTTGGGAAGCAATAAATACGATTCAATGACAGAACTGCAAAATTACTTCCCTTATTTGTGTTTACTTTTTAAGATTTAAAGGTGTGGAAATACAATCAAGGAAAACTACTTTAACTTGGTTAAAGATTAATCAATTTGATCTTTAAGTGCTTGGGATGAAGATATCTAAAGAACTATATTACTCTCCAAAAAGGCAAAATACCCAAGGAATTATGGGTAGGAATAATCCTGCTGTTAGGCAGATTGGGAAAAAAACATTGAGAGATTGTGATGCCACCAGGCACCATAGCACTTGCTCAAGTCTGACCAGGTCTCCTTTAATTAATGTAAAAGGTGTTCCAATGTCAAATAAGTTATTTAGAGTAAACAGCATGAAATAAATATATTTTTTTCTCTTGCAAGTGACAACTTTTTTATGACTGAGGCTGTTATTTTATGGGATTTGGAGCTGAAGAGCCAGCCAGATTTTCTAAATAATCAAGACAGCAACTGAAGGCTCTGCAGTGTAAACAGGTACACAATTTTAGGTATTCAATGTTTGTAACACAAGGGTCTTCTGATAAATTCTCCCCCTGCTGAAGCGGAAGGATTATCAGACCAGTGAAGGAGAAGTAACTTGATACAAAAATATTGACTGCAATGGACTGCAAACTTCACTTTCAGAAGTGATACTCCTCTGTTGGAGCAGAGAGATTCGTAGGTGTTTGGTACCTTTTAAGTCAAGGCAGAGTTGTCAAGTGACATGCCTAGGAAATTAACTTTGAAGATACTCCTTTGGAAAAACATGGGGCTGAAGTTCCAGCCCACGGCCTTGAATGATGGCAGATTTTCACTGACAGTTCCTGCCAAGATGTCTGCTTTCATTTGGTAGAAAATTCACAGCTTCAGCAAGTGAGCAGAGTGAATGATCAATGAGCAACTCAGTCACAAATCTCCAAGTCAAACACAGGAATATAAACCCTGAAGTTGTCTCTGACTGTAATAATAATTCAGAGGGTTTAAAGAAATAAGCTTTAAAAAAAACCTGCATTTGTGCTGCAATTTCCCAAATTCTTGATGCAGCTGTTAACAACCAGAATATGCTGTTTCTAATTCAATCCAAAGGAACAAAACTGCTTATGAAGTTGAAAGGCAATGAGTTAACATCCCTGTGGAGCATCAGATAATAAAGGGTATTTAAAAGAAACCATTATCATAGCTCAACACATATTAAAAGTCTCTTTATTGTGTTTTTTTTTTCTCTTTACCCGACAGTTATTTCAAGAATAAATATCAACAGGTGAAAGTATCTCTGCTGAGCCTGCAATTTCACGTTCCTTCTAACAGCAGGACAGTCATAACCAACTCCTTCCATGACTTCCATGGCTGTTTGCTCCCTGCCCTACCCTGCTCCTTCTTGCCGGGCAGCACACCGGCCTGCAAGGCCACACTGCCCTCCAGAGGAGCTACCTGCCCAGCTGGGAGTCACCACTTCCCATCTTCTACATCCTGGATGTTGCCAGCAGCAACACTGGCTTCAGTGAGGCGCTTCTCGGCTCATCTCCGTCTTTGCACAATCTGTGAGCTGTTCAAAACCTTCTGCAGAGCTAAAATAAGGAACAGATTTGACAGAAAAAATAGCATTTTTTAAAGACTGGTTGTTATTTGCTTGAGTCCATTTAATTTGTAAGTTAGCAAACATCATGATGTCCAAACAGTGTAGAAGGAGAGGTGAGAGCAAGAATAATGTCTCACAATAAATGGTGTGGCCATGTGCACCCTGACACAAACAGCCACCTGGGGAGTTTAACTGTTTTACTTTTTGCCCTAGAGCAGAACTGGAACTCTGGAATTAAAAAACAAAACAAAACAAAACAAAAAAGCATCTAAGCAGTAACTAACAGCTGAGGTGGGGTAGCACCTTTAGCAGCTTCAGTCATTTTGGAAATGAACTTGTGACTATCCCCTAAACCACAGATACCTCCAAAGCTGACATTACCCTGAACTAGAAAAGGTTTATTCTTTTGTTTTTCTACTCTGAGAGCATTTTGGACTAAGAAAGATGAAATAAAACCCACATTTAAGGAAACTATACTGGTAGACGAAGATCCTAAAGAAGTTTTAAGATGGGCAGCACTAAAATAATTCTGTAAAATGTTATTTTTGTACCTCAAAAGACTTCTATACTTTGAGGTCAATTGATTTAAAACCTATTACTCTAATACAAGAGAGATAATAAAATCAATATCAGTTACAATAAACTTTACAATAATGGTCACATTATAATAAACTGGGAAAAAAATCTAGTACATTGAGACTTTTTGTGCTAAATCCACTCTTAGTAAGCTCATTGTTCACCTGTGTGATGGAGGTTTTAGTCTGATAAACAGAATACATTGCTTGGCTTTTAAACCGATTCAGCAAGAGCTCATCCAGGAAGACCGAATACCAACAACCTTTCACCTTCAACTCAATAAGTCATATCCCATTTAATTCAGCTTTTATTCAATGAAATGATGTATAAAAACTTACAAATCTGAGAACTTAACTATACACAAAAAGATGATATTCAGCTTAAACGTATACACAGAGAAGAGCTGTGGTTTGTGACTTGCCCTCTCCCACCCCTCCCCCCAAACACACACTGTCTCCATTTATGATGGGGCACTTTTTCTGTCCACTTACACCTTCTGTTGGCCCAGTAATTGCTCAGTGAACTTCACTGCTGCTGTCAGTTTTGGCTTTTAGGCTACCAGCAAAAAATCTGGGCATCTATATAAAATAATAAAATTCAACAACTTGATTTTTAACACAAAGATGCAGTACTACCATCAGCAGTAACTAAAACTACAGAATTCACCCTTTTGGTTTTTGCAGGCTTTGTCTTGGCTTTCAAAATAACAGGACTCTCATAGAGCACAATTTCCCAGCCAGCACTACAGATTCATTTTAAAACAACCATGATCCCCTGTTGCTAGAACACTGCTTTTCCTCCCTCTTAACTCATGCCATTAGACCAAATTAAATCAAGGACATTCCTTGCCTGAGTAAGGGAATAAAGCTTTTCTCTCTCCTTTCATCCAGAGTGACTCAAACCTCTATATGGCTAACAACACATGCATGTGCTGCACTAACGATGGTGCAGTGCTCACCAGTATGCCACTTCTCTAGTTTCCTTGGTAGCTTGGGTGACAACACTTACCTATTGGCTTCTCTTCAACAGGTCAATAAAAATGCACACAGCTCAGGACCTTTCAAATTTGGTTAAAAGTAACCTGTGCAATGACTAACTTTGTCAAACAACTAAAAGACATTCCAGGCTGAATCTGAGAGTAGACGGCCAGTTACTTAAAAAGGATGTGTGCATTTATTTACCTGTACCAAATATACACACAGACACTTTATATATATATAAATCTTTATACATATACAGTATTTTTATATATATATATATATAAAGATTGCCATCACATTACTATTACAGCTACTTAATCAAAATTTGACTAAGTAACGACTTTGCCTGACTCTGCAACAGATACCCAAAGGCATACTTGAAGGAAAACATACAGCTAAAAGAAAACCAACACCCTCAGCTCTTTTTAACTCAATGAACAGAGATTTTTGCATTCCTTGAGAAAAGTTCTGAGGACTTAGGTTATAACCTTAATCAACGTGCATGCGGACTTGTAAAGAGCATGGTGTTTAATCTGCCGGATCTCAAAATGCCTTCTACCAGGGAAACTAAAATACATATATCCTTTGCTTATGAAACTGATACTCTGTTTCTTGTTACACTCATCATTGTATCTAAATCCACTTTTAAACAATCTAAATTTTGTTTAAAATCTATTAAATTTGGAATAACTTATACTATCAACATAGTTAGCTGGATTGCTTTTTCACATGTTCCTTTGTATTAAAATCAATTTTGTTGTGGTTTGATGCAAGAGCTTTTTTGTTTGTTTTGGTGGGAGAGGCAAAGTCCAATTTCCTAATGTGCCAGTACAGTTCTGGTTGCTGAAGACAAAAGGTGGGAAGGAGGTTGCTGGAAAAGATGGCAGGGGTAAGTGAGGTAAGAGGTAGGGGGAGGAAAAAATTGATTTAATAAAAAATGAGTAAAGAAATTTTAAAAAATTGATATAGGTTTCACATTCAGTCTAACAACACTGCTTCCTGCTCCTTTTTGATGGAGGCTAACACTGCGTTATCAGTCTCTGTGGCTTCTGTGTCCCCACCACCTAACAGAATGGAGCGATCTTCCTCTAGTGTAAAGACAGAGTTTTGATTTTGGCACGAATGTTTGACTACTTCATTGGGAGTTGAAAAAGTTTTGTCACACAAGTTACATTTGTAGGGCTTGTTGGTCTGTACTAACATGTTGTCCATTTGACTGCCTTCCTCAAAAGTACAGAGCTCCAGAGTCTGTTTATCCACCATCGTGTATGTGTCCATGCTCTGGTTTAGGCACACGTGTCTGGCAGCCTGGTTAGCCCTACAAAAGCTTTTGTCACAAGTGCTGCATTTGAAGGGCTTGCCCGTGTGTATGTACATGTGCTCCCTCCAGTGGCTTTTCTGAATAAATTTGCGACCACAGATGGAACATTCGTATTTCCGTCTCTTTACCTCCCTCTCTTGATCTGCCTGCTCCAGGTTGTCAATGTCTGCGATATCAGAGGGGGGAGGTGTCTCGGACTGCTGCTGCCCATCAATTATTGGGGAGTCTGAGATCTGCTGCAGCTCGCTGTCACTAATCATCCCTGCTTCAGGCACTTCCATGGCATCTTTATCAGCTGTGTTGTTACAGAGAGACAAAGAAATATTACTTTCTCCCTGCTGGCTAGATGTGAAGGGAACTCCCGTGTGGATCTGCAGGTGCTCCCGCAAACTGCTGCGCAGGTTGAACCGGCGACCACAGAGGTGACAGGCATAGTATTTTGGGAAGCTTCCGTTCCTTTTCATAATGCTTGGCTTGACATGTGCTATTGTGAGAGAGGCAGGCTGTTCATCTGAAGAAGATGCTTCCATATTGGCCTCTTCTCCTGAAGGTGAATTATTACCAGCAGCAGATACCAATTCTGGAGATAGAGAAGATGGCAATGGGTCAGAAGCAGACATACTTGTCCGGGTCACTTGTGGCAGATTCCCACCCAACTGCGAGAGCTGTGAGCCTTCAGAAGCCTGCTCTTGGTTCATCCGCGATGTCTGAGGCCGTGGTTCTCGCCCGAGTTTGTCGGCTGCTGACGTAACCTTAGTGGGATGTCTTATCTGGTGATCTGCAATCTGAATGCCATATAATGAAGATGCTAATGGAAAGACTTGATCGGGGTGAGAAAAGGTTCCCTGACTTGCAAGGCTGGCCTCTTGAATTAGTGGATATGCATGCAGAAACTTTATTCCCTGTTCTAGTCGAACTGGGTCAATGAGTTGTGGTGCCATCTTCCCAGTGTACATCAAATGCAAGAGATAACTGAAGATATCTGGCTGTATGTCGGTCGCTTTCAAACGGACACATTCACTGAAAGGTGAAACAAAATTATAAATAAGACAGAAGGAAAATATTTTTTTCCAGTTCTAGGTTATTCAAGCTTTGATAAAAATAGGAGGTTTCTACTTAAATTCGAAAGATAGAATCTGCAATAAATATTAAGGGAAATGCTTTACTATAAAAGAGCTAATTTTAGGAGCCACTTGAAAGATGACTTCTTTCCTCAATGAAGTAACTGGCTTGAAAGAAAAGCTGTCCCATTGTGATCTATACCATTTTAAACTGCTGTTATGTTGTAAATATGTTGTCACATATTAATATATTTTGTAAACTGCAAAGACGTTTTCCCCCTTTTCTTGGCTGGATTCAAACACATCTGTAGCTAAATTAAAACCTGCTAGCACGGGACTCTAAATTCACAGTCCAATAAACTCTTCTCAGTATTTAGCCCTGAAAACACTTAAAATTCATCTGGCACTTGCCTGCTGGGCTTTTATGTCCTACTAGGGTTTACAGCTACAGGTCTGCAAATGTGTGGTATTGCATTGTCCCAAGTGCACTATGATCCAGAAGCCATGCAGGACAGGCTGTGAATCCCCCTGGGGATCTGACACAAGAGGGGTAACCCGTGGAGTCCAGGTTCCTTACACAGCAGAACAGCAGCTTTTGTCCTTAAATAGGGAGGGAGATAGAGCAGCACCAGTGGACTGCCTGGTCAGCCTAGCAGTCCCTTGATTAGAGCACTCAAAAGGAGATGCTCTGGCTGTGATGCCCTCTTCAGCCCAGCAGGACTGAAACCAACACCACCCTCCAGCTCAGAGTGTGCCCTCTGTATCAACCTTTACTGTTTGCTCTGGACTGAGACAGCTACCACTGCTCTAGCTGAAGCTGTGTCTCTGTGCAGAAAGTAAGGCAAGGTTCACAGAAGACAAAACAGGGAACATCTTTGTGAGGTCAGTTAGCTAACAGGAGAGGAACTGGGATTCTAATTATTTTTCATAAGCATTTGCAGCTCCTCTATTAAAAACAGACATAAATAAACGACAAAAATTCAGAAATGGACATGATTGCATGCTATGGTCTGAATGCTCTAAATGCAGTAGGCTACCAAGCTGAGGAGAAAATTATAGTAAATTCTTCCATTTCTTGAGGTGCACCATATTCTTGAGCTCTCTCTGGGACCACTTCTGAATTTAGATATATGACTCAAAAATAAACTTTGCAATGCTGTCTTCCAAAGATGACAGGCTGTGTTCTTGATGGAGCATCAAGACTGATAACATCTGCCTGCAATCCTGTCTCAGAAGTGCAAATGCGCTTCTGACATAGCAGTTCATTTCTGGCTAAGAACTCTTAGCCAAAGTCAAGTGTGAATCACTTCACCTGAACTTTTTGAGTTAGTTCAAATATTTTGGAAAAAGACAAAAAAATCTTTAAAGTGGTCTAACACTTTGGTGATCTTTTCAATCTCCTCAATATAAGCCTGTGGTACAAAAAAAAAATCAAAACACCAAAAACCTACGGAAAGAAATGTACCACAAACCCCCTTATTTTCCACCATTATGTTGTATTTTATTATTTAATTGACGATAAACTGGAAAAAAACAAAACACACCTCTTTCATAAGTTTATTTCTCAAAACCTCCTAGCAAGTACTTATTGGATTGTATATAACATTACACAAATGTCAAGAAAAGTGTCATGACAGAGTAGAAGATAGTGAGTGGGGGAAGGAAAGTGACTGAGAAAAGAGAGGATCCTTGAAGTATTCAACTGTAGAAATTCAATTTTCTATGCTTTTTTAAGGATAAAGAACTTGTGCTACATCACAAAATAAGCACTAATGAATCACAGTTCAACTTTAACATGTTTTTAAGTGAGGTTCTAGTTTGCAGTTAAGACTGGATTCCATGCTCTTTATGTCCTAACAAGAAGCAAAAAGAACATTCTGTTGCTAGGCTTCCTTAGCTTAGTTAACTGAACAACATTTAAATGGTGAACCTTTTTAGAGTTACCTGGTTTGATGAACAAACAACATCTTGAAGTAGTTGGAGAAAGAAGCGAGGACAGATTTGTGTGCCTTGAAGTAGACATCCCCAATGGCAACTGTGCAGTCACACAGGAAACCAAACTCTCTCTGAGCATTTAGCTGCTGCAGCAGAATAAGTCCATGGTTGGCCAAATCCATTTTTTTACACTCTGAAAAGCAAATGACTTTCATGTAAAATTTAACAGTAGATGCACAGGTGCAACAGTAGCTGTCTCTTATCAGATATTTTCTCCAATATTCAGATGCCATACTTTAATATTAACATCTTAATCCCAAGTTACTGAATAAAAGATACCTTACACAGAGGCAAGGATTTCTCTTTCATGATGGGCAATGCCATTCACAAAGGTATGAGTGATTTGCCAAGGCTTAAAGAGCAAAGGAGAGCCAGGGCTAAAGTGTTCTGAAAAGGCATGGTGGGGGTACTTGGATACAGAAATATAAATAGCTAAGGAAGAGGAAGATATATT
This sequence comes from Parus major, assembly GCF_001522545.3. Lineage (NCBI taxonomy): Eukaryota > Metazoa > Chordata > Aves > Passeriformes > Paridae > Parus > Parus major. The sequence goes on along the minus strand of NC_031770.1, from coordinate 55,813,430 downwards.
AACAAGTAGTAAAAACATCTGTACAGAGTGGGAAAATTTTTTGGTTGCCACTTGTGTGCTCAAATAGGAAAACTGATTTTCCTTTCTGATGTCACTCTCACCTACACTGGTAGGAGTGATACAAACCAATAAAAGACAAGTCAGATACTTTTAACCTGGATTTTCAGCGTCTCTGTGTATTTTTTCCTAAAAGTTATGGGTCCACCCAGCTGAATCCAAGCCCAACATTAAATAACCAAATATTTGTGATGCTTATCTCTCTCTTGGGAAATACCAGATACATACTTGAATCTTCCCAGGCTCAAACAGTGAATTCATTCTAGGTATTGATAGTCCCTCTGGACTATCAATACAGGGGGGGCCAATCTTTTCCCCTAGTAACTTAGTAGTTATTGAGACCAGCCACAACAGCATTTCATGTCTACCTAGCAAATCAAGAAACTCAAAGGGTGAGAGGTGCAGTTCTGTCCATGGCTAGCCATTGGCACCAGGCAGGATAACAAATGCTAAAATGTGGCACTGACCTGAGCCCCCCCTAAGCCAGGGCTTCCACAGCCCCTCACCCTCCTGCTGGGCATCTCCTTGTAGCAGCTGCTGGAGGCTGCCCACAAAGAACTACCTAAGAGCTACAAACTTTTTCTCAAGGCTTCAAGGGCAGTCTTGGAAGCAAAAATTGGTAACTTTGGGGGAAAAAAACAGACAGGAAAACACATGGCTGGTTGGTTGGATGGAGGGAGGGAGGGAGGGAGGGATGGATGGATGGATGGATGGATGGATGGATGGATGGATGGATGGATGGATGGATGGATATAGGGCTAGTAAGATCAGCGTGGAAACAGATTTAATCAAAGCAAATAGAGCTTTGGGCAAAAAAAAGTGAAAGTATGAAGCAGTGTGTACATAAACATTTAAAACAACTAGAGAAGCCAACAAAATTCCTGGCCATGTAATGCCCAGAACAGAAGAGAACAGAAAGAGAATGTGAAACTAGAAGTGGACCAAAAGGTTTATAAAAAGTCTTGGGTGTTTTCCCCTCTAAACTTAACAGCAAGATATCAAAATTTTAAGTCAGGTTCAAGCAGCTAGTTTCTTTTATAAAGAGCATGGTTTTTTGGGAAAGAGAGCAGAAGTGTATTCCATATATGCCAGTATGTTTAGTCACTGGAGAAGCAAGTATTTCTACTTGCTGGACAGGGAAGAATTCCCTCGTACTTAAAGCAATAACCAGGCTGACCAAATGCATTCCTTTCCATTTGCATGAGATCAGAACTCAGTGGAGACAGGGGTGTAAAAACAAAAAAAGAAATACAGTGTAAGATATAGCTGATTATTTTCTTACAGTTAATAAGAGAAAAAGAAGTTAGGTTTCAGCTCTCTTTAGGTACATATTCTACTCCCTAAACTGATGTTTGGATAACTAAGTTTGAATATATAATATGGTGTGTTTCTCTCCCTCTCTCCACAAGAGGGAATACTTGCTGTCAGCTGGAACAAAAAATCATGCTTGGTGTTATCTAATTCTGCAAGATGCCCCATGCAAGTGATGTTACAGAAAATACAGGTTTTTGTTGATTTTTTTTAACCTTTATTTAGATTATTAATGTGTTCTACAGTTTTTAAATTCAGTCTGGTTTGTACTTGGACAACAAAACTTGCTGAGCAGAGCAAACCACCGATGTGAGGGCACTCCAAGCCAGACAAGCATTATTTTCTAGTTATTACCGTCTTTAGTGTGTTTAGTTTGGAGCTACACTCTACCAAACAGCAAGCCCTTCCTTAGAGACCTGAATTGATCTTTTAAAAAAGGATACATGTGAACAACATTGTGTTTTGCATGTATCTGGATGATATTTAAATGCACTAGCACTACAGTAATTACACTCTGAGGAAATGACAGGGCAGATGAAAAGAGCGAAGAAAGCACTTTATATATTATAGCAATGCGTGTGCTCAGGAAATTTTACCCTTAGCTAAATAAAATGGTGATTAACACCGGCAAGGCCGTATTTCAACGCTGACCGATTCAACAAGTGTGTGAAATACTTGTGCCCTGAAACCCTTGGGGACAGTCCTTCCCCGGCCCGGCCCCGCTCTGCCGCGGCTTTGGAGATTACCCAATCTGTTCAGCGCTGGGTGAGAAGCCACGCGGGGGCGAGCCCGTTCGGGAAGGGTGCTCGCTTCGGAGCCCCCGCAGGGAAAAAGGGGCGGCACAAGCCCAGGGTAACACCGGGGAAGCGCCGGTACCACACCGCGGGAGTGCGCGGGGCACGGGGGCCAACCGGGCTGGCAGGGAACAGGTCGGGCACGGCGCTTCCCGGTCTGCCCCTCGCACCCCGGGCACCGAACCTCGACAGCACCGAGCCCGCGGCGCTGCTCCGGCTCCGACGACAGGGGGCACCGGCCCGGCCCCGGCCGCTCACAGACGCGCCGCACCTCCCGCAGCGGCGGCAGCCGCACGTTCGGCCTTCGCCCTCACCCGGCGCGGCGGGCGGGGACCCGTGATGGGCCCCGGCCCGGCCCGACCCTGCCCGCCGGGAAGGGACGGGAGGGCGCCCCTTCCCTGCCTCCCACCCCCCCACGCCGGGGCTCTCCCGCCTTGTCCGGGCCGGGGGCGTGTCCGGCCGCGCGCCCGCTCCATGCCGGAGCACGCCCGGCCCCAGTGCGGGAGCGGACGGCGCGCTCCCATTGGCTGCC
>NC_031770.1:55734730-55809906 GCF_001522545.3 Parus major | reverse complement strand
GCCGCCGCCGTCTCCGCGCCCGGCAGCAGCAACAACGGAGTCAGCGCGGCGGCGGCGGCGGCGGCTTTTCCTGTCCGGTTACGTTCGGGTCACATGACCGGGAGCGGAGCACAGAGGCTGCGGCGAGGAGCCCCCGCCGTGGGGGAGGGGAGGCGGCGAGCGCTGTGGCGGCAGCGGGAGACACCCAGCCCCCGCCCCTCCTTCCGCGCCCGCCCCACCACCGGGAACGGGAGCGGCCCTCCCGCCCTGCGGGCGCCCTCGGAGCGAAGCCGCTGCTCCCGTCCTAGCGAGGCGCGCTGTCCCTTTAAAACTCCCGGGCGGCGGAGGCCGGTGTGGCCCCCCTGCACCCCCCTCCGCATCCAGCGCTGCGGGATAACGGGGATCGTGGCGGCGTGCGGGGCCGGGATGCGATGCGATGGGATGGGGTGGGATGGGGTGGTAGTGTGCCGTGCGGTGCCGCGCCCGCTGCCGCCTTCCCGGCGCCCGTCCGGCCTCGCCGTGGCGGCAGAGGCTGCTCGGTGCCGCCGCCGGGGGGCACCGAGCGGCTCCCGCCGGGCGGTGCTTGGCGGCGGGTGTGGGATGGAGGAGGGAGGGATGGATGGATGGATGGATGGGTGCCGGCGGGTGCTGCCCTGGCGCTCGCTGCCGGGGAGGAGTGGCGGGCGCAGGTGCGTCCCTGCGCTCCCCGCGGAGTCGCCGGGGATGTGGGAGACGGGGACGGGCCGGCAGCGGCGGGACGCGGTGTTCCGGGCCAACTCTGAGAGCCGGTGCCCTCCTCCGCGTCACCCTGGCTGCTCTCCAGGTGTCATTTATAGCAAGTCTCGGTCCGGTGCGCCGGGAAGGGGCGGCGTGGGACCGGTCTCTGTGAAACTGCCCTGGGCACGCCGTGGCTGAGCTGTCAGATGGGAGGTTAGAAGTTCAGTTGTCAAAAGGGGTGATTCAGAGTACAAAAGTGGAAAGGTTGGGTCTGCTTGCGGTCTGTTTGGCTGGACGCAGGTTATTTGAAGTGGGTAATCTTAACTTGGCTTTTTAAGGGATGATACAGCTGCCATATGTGAAAATCACATCTGCAACTTCCCACAGTGGCAGATCTGGTTGTGGTGGAGTGTGGAGGGAAGGTGACTGTAATAAGGCCTCTGCTGTAGAATAATCCCGTGGATGCTTATAAAACTGCATGAAGAAATGCACCAACAGACATGTTGGTATGTACCTGGAAACACATGTATGTCCATGATACATGGAAAAAATTGCCAGTCTTGCAGAAGTTATTAAGTCAGAGCTGTTAGCATGGAGCAGGGATGCTGTCTTCCTTGGATTGGATGTGATTTCTCCAGGCAGGGAATCAGTCCAGGGACAGCCCAAATACATCTGCTAAGCGGAGCAATGGCATTTTCAGAGAGAAATGTTGTCGTCATTGAAGACCTTATGGGAAGTTGTTTGGGCAGAAATAGTTAAAGGGGGTTCCTTCGCACCCCCTGCCCTGGAGCCCTGCTCCCGCTGTGTGCTCCAGTGTGCTTTTTGTTGTTCATGGGGAACAGCATATGCTCCAATGCCAACTGTCTGAATTAGGTACAGATGATTATTACCTTTTTTAAGGTACTTATTTAAGGGGCCTAGCTGTACCCAGGATGTTGTTTCCATGGTAAATAAGATACACTATGGAAAAAAAGGCCCAAACTTTGAACTTCGCGTCTTGACAGCAGGTATGCTGTTGGGGAGGAGGAATCTTGTATCTTGCACAGATGATTGCAGACATCGCAGGCTATTTAGATCCTTTTACAGGATCTAAATTGATAAAGAATTAGACCAGTTTTATGTGAGTTTGACTAAGCCGTCTCCCACTGAAATTAATGGATGTCTTGATAGTCACAGCTTGAGTCTTTGCATCAAATAGTTCATGAATATTAATTTAAACTGTATTGGAAAAGTGCAGGTTTTTAAGACTAGTGAAGTCTTAAAAAAACCCAACAAACCAACCCCAAAACCCAGCAACTTTTTATTTCAATGAAGCTGAAAGCTGACTGTCTGCTGCTGTTCCAATACTTAAAATAAAGCAGCTGAACAGAACTTAACCTTTAAGACCCATCTTGAATAGCTGAGATTTTAAAAACATGTCCATTGTAGTTCAGCACAATTCTCTGAGTTCTGTTATGTGGGCATGTGGCAGAAAGTTTATAGAGTGTGTTTAACCAGTCTATTTGGCAATTTTTTCCCCTCAATGGTTGCCCTTGCACTTCAGTTTTGCAAACTAAATACAAAGTAAAGAGAGTACATGGGCTTTTGAGCTGAAGTCGCTTAGTGTTTGATGATCTGTCTCATTCTCCTGGAAGATATTGAAAAAGTGATATAATTTTTAATTTAATTGAGTGGTCTACTTAGGAAAACCAGTGTGTCTCTGTCAGATATCTGGCAGGCTTTTTGGCCTCTTTTTCTCTTTTATGCTGCACTTGCTTACTTGTGTGTTGGCATTCATGTGGGATTCTCCTCTGTGCTGTCTCTGAAACTGGAGAAAAATTAACTTAACTATGGTTTATTTGTATTATTAACAGCTCATAATTCAGCTTCAAATCACCTTTTTTTGGACTGCAATACTTGAATCCAGCAATAATGGAGTTTCTAATCTTGTTGGAATCTGTAGAAAGAGGGCTGTGTTGAGTGTAATGTTGCCAAACTTCAGACCTTCAGTACTGACTGACACCTGAGACGTCACCTGTGTCGCAGGGAGTGATAAGCATTCACCTGATGCATTTGGGACACCCAACTTACCGTGTGAATCTAGAATATTACTTCTATCTCTTCTACAGAGTTTTGGGTTTGTTTATTTTTTAGGTTACAATCCATGCACCTGAAATTGTAATAAAAATTTATCCATGTCTCATTAAATGGCATTACTATGCTTTTAGTTTTGACGTGCTTGGTTTTCTCTCCTGAGTTTCTAGAGGTACTTGATTAGGATTTCTTTCCCACTTTTATGACTTTCTGAAAGGACTGTTCAGGCTGTTTGAGATTGTGCTCAGATGTGTGTAGCACTTTCTTAGTTAGGTGTGATGATGTTGATGACAGGATCAGTCCCTAGCTTTTGGGGTTTACTTTGGTCTGTGTGTACTTGGATTAGAGGCAGCATTTTGTCTGATAAGATTGTATTTTACATTGTAAATGAGCATACTGCTGATGATGTAAGTGTTAATAGGATGACGGAAGTGTCTGCTAATCTGAGTAAAAAGTCACTTGAGCAGTGGGAGGAACTTGATCCAGTCTCAAGTCCTGTAAGTATGTCTTCTTGGATGAGTTCAGTTGAAATCTGGAGTGGAATAGCAGATTTTTTTATTGCTATAGTCAAAACCTCAACAGCTCTAGTGATGTTAATTAGGCTCAAAGTGCTAAGATTTTGTGAGTTTTCAAATTTCTCATAATTTTTGAAAAGTAAGAGACCATATTCACTGTTCTGGAGAGCTCTTTGCTCACTGCTCCCTGTAACACTGCTGATGCACTCCTAGAGGAGTGGAAACCATGGGGATCTGGGAGTTACATGTCCTAGGTAATGTGGGAACTGTTCCCCAAAGGTGTGAGACCCTATTTCTCATAGGTACAACTGTAGTAAAACATAAGTTTATGTCAATGCTATAAATGTTTTATTAGCACAGCTGCCATTTCTAACACTTGCACTTTTGATTTATGCTGGCAAGAAGGCTTGGTGGCAAATGTGACAGCTGCAGTAGCTTCTTGCTAGAACATTGTACCTCTGAGAGTCTCCAAGCTTTTCATCCAGCACTCTGTCCTCCCCTTGTTAGAACTGTGCACACAGTTGTCCAAGTCTCACCTGTCTTTCAAACAGCATTGTAGGAATGTTAAAGTGACCCCTGGGAAAACTGATGTAAGGGCCCAGCAGCAATAGTGGAATGGCTCTGTTTTTTCTTGCCTTGGCTTCTGTCCTTCTCCTTGCCTTGCTGGTGGGGTATGTTTGTGATGGGTGATAGTGATCCCCAAGGAGATCTGAGCTTTCAGTTTCGTTGCCAGTAGGGCTGGTGGTCTGAGAGGTGAAGGAGATCCATGGTGTGTGAGCCACTTTTTGTGTGGGTTGTATGAGGTAAAAAGATGAAGAAATGGATCTTTGTTGTTCTGTAGGCTAAGCTGGTTTTCTGGTATCGGACAAATAGATACCAGAATTGTTTCTACACCTAGAGAACAAAACTAGTTGAGTAGCTGCAGTATAGACCAGGGGAAATAACTATAACCATCCTTTTGTCAGTACAATGTATGTCATTTAAGGAAATGGTTCAACTGTATGTATAGTTTTTCTTGTTAGGAGACTCATCTCTGTCAGGAATTTTTAGTGTAACCCAACTAACAGAGTTCTTGCATTAGCCATCCATTTAGTGCCTTTGGCTTAGTCCGAAATTAACCATGCCCACTTTTAACAGGTGAAGTTCAAATGTGACAATGTCCTCTTGGCTGGAGTGACATTTTTAGTGAAATTTGACTATAAAGTTACAGCAATGTATGTACTTGCTTGTTGTTTTCCTTAGAAAAAAAAGGATTCAAACTGCATTGGTTCCCAAGTGCATTTTTAATATCCACACAGGTAAGGTATTCCAGAGGAAGCGGGTCTCAGTGACAGAGCTCCAGGGATGTGTGTGTATCCATCCAAAAAGCAGAGCTGATGTGAACAGTGCAGCAGAGAGCAGGGATTGACTCTACTCATGAGTGCTGTCACCCCAGAAAAACAGGTCTGGAATTGAGTCACAGCTCTCAGCATTCCTTGCTGCTTTGCAAATAGCTACTCTTGTGACAACTTCCCAGCAGATCTGCCAAAGAAAATCATGTGTAAGTTATCCTTTACCTTACCTGACAGAAAAACCACACATAAAAGCAGTTTGCACAATTGGGATCCTTGTAACAAATGATCTAACAAGGCTCCATATGAAGAGATTTTTACCGTTCAGTCTTAATTTTGTTAAAAAGGCTAAAATTTCTGAGTTCTGGACATTTTAGGATTCCTGTGGTCTTCCTTGCATATTCTGTATTTATTGCTATTGCATCTTCCTTTTTTTTTCCTTGTGTGACCCTTACTGGTTAGAGTAAACCCATTTTGGTAAAGACTCAAAATGTGCTAACTGTAGTGATGAAGGTTGTTTTCAGCTACACCAGGAGAGCATGTGGTGGGTGAGGCAGGCAAAAGATGGGTGTGTTCTCACAAATAAGGCAATTTAGTGTTGCTTCTGGAGCTTGGGTCTCATCCTGCCCCTGCCATAAAACTTTTTCCTGGTCAGGCCATGTGTACATGTGCACAGGCTCCCCAAGGGATCTCTGGCTTGAAGAAACAGGGACTGCAGGCAGGGAGAGTTTCCCACGTGCTGTGTGGCCACAGAGGGCTCTATTCCCTGGTATATTGTGCTGTGAAAGCTCAAGTTACCTTCTTGGTGCACTCAATTCCCAGCTTGGTTCTCTATGTGTAATATAGCAAGAGGATTCTCTATAGAGTTAGCTGCTACAACAAAAACCCCTCAGGCTTGGATGCAGCTGTCAGTGTATACACCATGAAAAAACCAAAGTTTTAAAGGTCTGTTATGGCTTAACTGAAGCTTTTGGTTTGTTTTTTTTTAAACTGTGACTAGCCGCTCAATGGAGTAAGCAGGGTTGGGGGCTTGACAAGGAACGCAGTATGACTTTATGCCTGTGATTTGTGCCAAGATAAACTGATTTACAATTTCAAAAGTAACTGCTCTTCTTTTGTTTTGAGGTGTTGGTAACTCTTACAGTCCTGAGACAGAATACTTCAGATAATCAAGACTGGGCACTTGATGCTTTTAGAGAGCATTTAGGAGTCCTCCAGTGACTTTGTTAAAACCACTTTTCTTAGTGATGCAGTTGGTCTGCATATTTATATTTTAGCAATTTAGCTGAAATACTGAAACATTAAATGTGAGATGAATGGGAACTAATGTCCTTGAGCATAAGTATTGCCTCAGAGTGGGGGAAGGGAGAAGCCTGAAAAATATTTGCTGGAAAAATGATAATTAAATTGTAAACTAATTTTCTGCTACTGGAATTAAGTGGTGCTTGGTAAGTTTTCGTGCTGCATAAATGATGTAATATTCTGTTATTTAACAATGCTGTGCAAGTCAGGCTACTGATGCAGAACAGTTCTGCAGTGACAAGTCTTTCTCACTGAGCTGTTCTGACCAGTTCACTTCCCTGAGCAAGGGCTATTCCAGAACCAAGACCTCTGGTTACAATCTGTTCTGATTCCAATGGAGAAAGCCTACTCTTAGGAGCAGCAGAGGCACCCATGGCAGTGCATTGTAATTTGTGGCAAAAGGATGGGTTTGCAGTCAGATGTTTCTGCTAGCTATGCCTGACTTTATTTTCTCCATTATGTCTGTTTGATGTATTCAGCAGGAGTCCAGTACTGCACTCAGAAATAATACTCTCAGGTGAAGAGAGAACAGTTGCTACTGCAACTGTAGTTGCATTTTCAGCCAGAATTTAGGCATCATGGCTTGTTAATGATGCTCCAGGAGAAGAGCTTTTAACAGAATCTTTAGGTTCTATTCCTTATTGAATACAGTGAACTAAAGTGAAACAGGTGATAAAACAGTTGTGTACCAGTTTCTGAATATATATTTAGCAAAATAAGTTGCTAGGGAAAAAAAAATCTGTGCATCCTCTTGAGTAAGTAACACACTGTAGATTAGGAACAGATTAAAAATAAAAAAGAAGAAACTTTTACCTTAGAGGATATTTAAGACATCTTACCCTAATGCTAAGTCACTCCTTGCAACTTATACTGATAAAAATCAGATAGCATGGTAAGGTGGACAGAGAAATTCTGTAAATATTTCTTTAGTTTACTATTTTGCTACAGGTCCCTGTGACCTCTGAGATCAACTAATTCCCCTTCTATGTGAATACTAAATGTAAAAAAATTATGTAAATAGTACTGCATCTCAATAAATGTATTCCCATACAGGTATATAAACACCACTTTCTGGTGGGATGGAATGTAGTATTAAAGATATCTGCCAAATAAATTAAAATCATGCCAGGAGAACAAATAGTAAATGCCATCTCCAAGCTTGGGACAGTGTCGCAGCTCTCCAAGAGTGAGCTGGTAAACATGAGGGAAAACATAATCAGAAATACACAAAGTAGCAAAGTATTCAGCATAATTTTAACTGTTACGGGAGAACGAAGTAGAGTCCTTCACCAAAAACAGTCAGCATGGATGAGATTCATCCATAAGTTAGGCCCTCTCTAACATTATTAGTACAGTGGTTGGGAATAATGTTCACAGACTGATTTTAAATTTTTTTTATTTGAGTAGAATATTTAAAGATCTATAAAGATACACAATTTCATGATTCTCCGGAAGTGTATGATCGGAATTTTCCAGGTCTTGTGTTCTCTATTGTTTTGTCTGTTTTCTTCTTCCTGAGTTCTGTCATCAGAAAATTACCCTTGCAAGTTCAAACAGAACCTGTGGAACAGCAAACACACTGATAAGAATTTTTATTTTATTTAAAAACCATTAAACCAGTCTATACTATAAATCAGGTAATCTGAAAAGTAACTGTAGCTACCATTTGAAAGTTGCAAAGAACAAATACTAATTCCCCATGTACATCACATTAATGCAGTAATCTTAATTCTCAAATTATGAAGTGCAGAAAATGTTTGTTACTGTGTTCTTAATACTGGAAAAAAAGCCCCACCAACCTCTATGGTGATTAGTATTACTATCATCCACTCAAGACGCAGCGCGTGCTTTTCATTCAGGTGATTTCGCATTAGGTCTGTCAGCTCCATGCAGTGCTGGAGCTTTTCATTCATTACCTGCAAGCAATTACAAACATCACAAATCTGGACTCAAGAAACAGAATCAGATCACTGAACAGGGAAACACACTCTACAGAACTTGAAAGGGGTTAACACCTATGCAAAATAGAACAGAAAATTAAGAACAGAAAATTCTCTAAGACAAAATGCAGAAGCAACAAGCTTCAGTATAAATGGACCTGTTATTTCAATAGGTTCCCCAAAAGAATATGAATTTAGATATGCATCTACAGGTATTGAAGTGTTTCTGGGTGATACCTACTCACGAAAACTGTCACAAGCAAAAGTAGATACAGCTTTCTGGAATGCCTCAAAATTAAATATTTATGATTGCTGTACCACCAGGCAAGGTAGTTTTGGTGCTACTTACTCTGGTTCAGCAGAAAACTTTCTATCACCCTTCAAGAACTGACATGACATGTCAGTAAGAAGAATCCACTTCTCAGTTCTTCTAACTATTTAAAGCCTAATTTGGTGGCTCAGGAAATAAACTATTCATTCATGTGAGGCAGGTTAACCTAAACCAGGTAAAGGTGTGAGTGGGCTAAGAACACTTAGAGAATAGGGAGAGTGTATAAAATCGTATTATTTATTTCCTTTCTGCAATTAAAGCACATTCATGGAGCAATTTGTGACCCTGCTGAGCTAAAGACAATTGATGTGAGTGTGGAAGGTTCTCACAATAAAACACTCACCTTAACTCTGCGATTAATGTTGAGAAACTGGCAAGTCTTGTCATAAAGCTCTTCCAGTTTTTCTCTATCCCAGTAGAAGTCCGGTGTTATTAGCAGGTCTGAGCTCAGATTTATACGGTGTCTAAAAAGAATGGGTACTACTGTAGTTCAGGCTTCCTCTTGGTGAATATGAGCAAATATTTACATGCAGTTAAATGAAGTAAGAAAATTTTCCTGTAATTCTACATAGAATATGAAAAGAATCTCCTTTCATAGTATAAATACAATTGGAGTGATTATTTAAAATTGGTCATATCTCCTGAAACTTTTCTGGGAGTACTCTACTGTGGAACTGTTTTGAACATAAGTGACTTTTGCCTTACGCCAATACTGCCTCCTCAACCTGTCACCTTCCTTAATTTTTAATACCTGTAGAAAGGTCCCTGACCATGCCAGCAGCTCACTGTAGCAGTACACAAAATAACAATACAGAACTCCTAAATGTGACTGGTACTGCATGCTGGATGTGTGAGGACAGGACACCCCTCAGAATCAGGCTATGGTGTAAGCATCATAAAGGCAAAAACCTAACATCTTGTGCCTTCCTCATATTGCTGTCATAAACCTTTGGATACTTGGAACGTCATTGCTGATTACTGATCAGTCCTTCAAGTAGGGATATAAACCTCAGTGTTTGAAATAGAAATTGCTCTTTTAATTTTACATTGGACATTGTGGTAGAATTTTTTCCTTTTTTTTTTTTTTTTAATGTGTAATAGTTGTATTGTCAAAGGCCAAATTTCACTTGAGGCAGGAAAAAACATTACATCCAGTAACTTAGCAGTGGTTTCTGAGTAAGTCAAGGGAAGAACAGAAATCACAAAACATTTTTACCAACTCTAGGTCGTAGTTAGCAGTTTTACCTACCCACCTTTCTCCTGGTATCCTTTACATGCTTTAGTATCTACCATAATTACTAGTTAAGAGACCTGTTGCTGGACTCAGGAAGGGAAAAGGGTGTGGTATTTGGTCATTTATGATATACTGCCTCTTAATGCCTGCAGTTGAAATGCCAGTGTGAGTGGTGAGCCAGTGGTTCCCCTTACTAATGTAAATAGCACACAGTCTTCACTCAAAAGAGGGAATTCTCCCACCCTATCTCACTCTGCTCTATTTAGTGTGTATTCTGCTCTTTGTATCATGCACAATCTAATTTTTACATTCTCTCTAATACAATGTCTTGAGTGTAACCAAAAAAGTTACCTTAGTGCAAAGAGTTCTCCAATTTTCTGCATCACATCTGCATGAGAGAGTTTTATCTTCCTTCGTGACTTTAGAATCTGAAAAGCAGGAAGTCTTCACTGCTTGATCAAGTAACACATACTAGGAGTTAAAAAGTCCGGAGTTCTACAGCCTGAAGTATCTTAGAATCTAAATGCATACTGTACTTACTAACATTTTAAGGTTTTTTGCTTAGTGCCTTGCTTCTCTAGCTTTCTAAGAATATCACCGTGCAACTGGTTCATCCAGGCTTCTCAATAAATCACCGACTACGTCATCAGTAGCTACAGAAATACTGGGGCATTTTCTATAAATGATTTCCTGAACAAGAGATCATTTGTTTTTTCTTCCTGCTGTTTTTATTTTAAAGTCATGACTGTGTTCTTTTACCTTGTCACTCCTTAGCCTTTTTACAGACTTTCTCCTTACAACCATCAATGTATTACCATTTATTTCCTTCATATAAAAGTAATAAACCCAATGTTTTCTCTTTTGAAACCTACAAATGTCATTTTTATACACAACATCATATGGGCTTTTACTGTAATTAAGTCCCATGAAAAACTTCTAAGTAATTCACTCAAACTCTTCATTATATTCAAGTCAAAGCACATTATTTTCAGTCCAAGTTAGCACACACTGTGTTTGGCCAGGTTTTTAAATGCTGCTTGTCCTGTTACATGTACATTTCACCACTAGCAAGTGACAGTGGCATAACATGGGAAATGCTACTACTATGCAGAACCTCACTCCCCAGCCCTTTAAAGGCTGGTGATTTCTTGACCAACCACTTTGCAGGTGTTCTGAGCTTCTCTACACTGATGGATTTACCATCAAATGCTTCTTCCCTCTCCTCAGCTAAATCTGGACTGATCTTTTACAAGTATAGGAGGAAAGGATGAGAGTTACAAATAACTCACCTCAGGAATTGACTGAATAGATTCCACAAAATTATCCAGTAATGATTCCCAAATAGCCAGCTTTACTGCAACACAGAGATGACAAAGCAGATGATTGTGAGAGGTACAAATGCTTTCAAGTAATTAAATCTGCCAACAGGCTGCTTCAGGACATGTCAATGCTTACAGACATTATTTGCAGCAAGTTACAGTTTGTACTATACAATCACTGTTCATGTACCAGTGGACAGATTTGGGCTGGGCACTGACACAGCTCTGCATGCAGAACCAGCTTCACCATGAGCACAGCTGTCTTCTCCAAGTGATCAGTTCAGATCCTGGAGATTTTTTGCTTCAGCTCAGAAGTTGTGTGTCCAAGTGCTCTACTGGATGTGTGAGCCCTCTGCAAACTACATTCCAAGGAGGCTGGAGATAATGAGCTATGCTGGTGTCAGGCTGTGGTACCTCAAGAGCCTCCACTGCACTTCCAGTGCCCTGCACAGCTCTCATTCTCCATTAGTGCAGTACTGATGCACTGCTCCAACCACAGAGAGTTAGCTTATATAGATACACCACCTGTTCCTGTTGAAGCTCAATTCAAACTTGAGCAATCTCCTGTTTTTAGGTGAGTGTACTGTTACTGAAGATACTGACTTCTGTTCTAATGAAGCCCGAGTTCAGCACTGGCATTGGCCACACAACTTCTGCTATGCCTCAGCCTGAACCTAGAAAAATATTTCTACAAGATGATAATATAACTTGGGGCTTGTTCTTTAGTCCACTGATTATCAGACAAGAATGAAGTAGTAACAAATCAAAAGTTAACCCCATTCAACCAGAAAAAATTAATCAGGGAAGATTTAATTGTCAAAATGATCTCTTCTATGGTAGTAATCAATAGTATAATCTGGTTAGGACACTGCCAGCAAACCCAATGCTGAGTATTTTGCACACTCATCTTTTGAATACAGAGGCCTAATCCAAGTCACTGACTTAAATGACTTTAAATTTAGCCCCTGAAAAAACAACCAGCCAGTAAGCATTTCATCTGTCACCCGTTATTTGACAGAGGTTGGTTTCTGCTGTTCATAAATCTATTGAAGGACTATACTTGCATCCTTTATTTTTTCTGAACATTATCTCCTGGGAATAAATCCCTTGCTCACTTTTAGGAAGTGCTACTCTTCCATACAGTGGCTTTATGAATAAGAAAACTATAGAGAACAATATGCTTTTTCCTCAACAGCTCTTCCTTCAACAGTCAGGAACCATTTAGTTACACTGCACTCCTTGATCGAATGGTGCAGCACTTCAAAAATGTGCATTCTGGTTCTCTCCTTTGTAAAGGTGCACTTCCCCAAAATATTACTGTAATCCTGGAATTTGCCCTAAAGGCAGTAGAGGTAGACAGACCAGACTTCCCTTAAAGGCTTTTTTTGAGGACAACCTTACTGCTGCTAGGTCTTAACTCCCACTTTCTACATCATTCAAGGTCTGAAGCAGCAGACAGGTGTTATTTGCCCAAGCAGCAGCATGACTGGTGAGCCTGACTTCTTCACAGTGCCTCCCACTGTCTGCTACCATGGCTAATAAGCCTGCAAACATTATCTGTGACTCTGGTCCACATATGTGTCACTGATACACCTCCCCAGCTGGGAATAGCTGCTCTGTATCACTTTTTTAGCTGGCATCTAGCTGCTTCTGTCAGAGGAAATGATATCAGTATGAATTACCCAAGATTACTGAGTGGTTTCTAATACTGAACGCTACGCTCATTGTTACCCTAGGATAGTTCTCAAGGGTGGGGAACAGGATGCTCAGTAGAATCCGTATCTTTTGCGAAGCACGTTTGTTAATATGCTTTGTTCAGCTTTAAAATAGTTTACATTGAAAAAGGCAATTCCAATTTACAGAAAACACAGTAAAAGCATTGAAAACAAAATCCTCTCAATCTGAAGCACAATCACTCTTTACACAGTTTGTCTAAACCAGATACCAAGTCTTTTCCAGCCTGTCACTATACAAGTCCCACTTATAATGACATTTCACAAAATCTGTAGCATAGACTACACAGTATTAACAACATTAACTTACCAGAAAGACAAAGAGCATTTGAAAAGGCAAATTTCTGCAGAACAACTTCATCACTGTCCAACTCAGAATTTAACAAGATTTGTCCTTTATGGAGCTTTGACTGACCTCTGTTAAGACAAGATTGAAGCACCTTCATTGACCAAGCCACTAGTATAGGAACATAAAAGAATAATTGACAGTGCAAGAAAGGCTGGTTGCTTATTTAGATAAGCCATGCCATATCTGTATGGGTATCATCCCTATCCTTGCATTTATTCATGTTCAACCTGATGATGTTCACAACAAATCACTGAAAATTAGTTCCTCAGTCTAAAATAAATATTATGGCCAAATTTTCTAGGTGTAAATGCAAGTGCAGCAAGCTGTGATGGTAACTGTAGCATTGCTGCATACACACAGATAGTTCAGAGTAAGCAGGCTGCTGGCCTCTGTCCCGCTCTTTAGCTCCTCTGTTAATCTTTCTGTTGTCATTTTCTGCTGTCACTCTTACCAACCTTACTCCCTCCCTCCCCACTATGATGTTACTTTCCCTGAAACCTCTATTGCATAGGGGGCAAGGAGCAAAGAAAAGGTGACAAAAGACTTGTTCAATTTTTCATGTCAATCTCACAATGAAACATGCATAAGCACAATGGAGCATGTCAAGAATCACAAATTGTACAACTAAATAGTACATGCAGTTTTCAAATGGTGAGGAAAAACCAAACACCTGTCTCCTTATCAGGTTACCTAAATTAAGCTGAACCTCATTAGTTCAGTTCCTAGTATTAACAGTATCCTGTCTAGGGGCTGCTTTCTGGTGCTGCTTTTCTGGTTGGAAAATTACAGGTAATTTATATAATCATTTTCATTGTGAACTATTTCTATAGAGATAATTTTTTTTCATGATGAAAAAACTTTATTTAACAAGGAAAGTTAACTTGCCAGGTTTATCATCACACAATAATCAAGTTGTAACTTTACTAGGAAATGAAGTACATTCAGAAATTACAACTTTGTGTATGAACCTCAAGGATACACAGAGAAAGCTTGTATAGAGCATCCTCTTTAAAATCAGACTCCTCTCAATAATGCTCATTAGTTTTTTTGCTGTGACATACATAGTTTCTATTTGGCATTGCTGAAGAGTTGTGTGGGCAGGGAGCTTCTTATTTACAAGACCTATTGTATAAGCGAATCCCAAAGGCCACTACCTGCAAGTTTACCAAGACAGCAACATTTTCAACTCAAGATTTACTGTTCTCTTTTTTTTATTTTGCTCATTTGGAAAAAAAGTAAGGACAAGTATATTTTTACTATCTGAATTACTTTTGCTTGAATTTGGTTTAGGTGTCTGTTAGCTTTTAAATACAGAATGCCTGAAGATACTTACTCTCCTATTCTATAATTCAGCTCTTCATTCTCCCAATGGACCAGTGCAACTTCATATGGCTGAATTTCATGCTGCTCTAGCACTCGCATGATATTCTTCATCTAAGAAGGAGACAATTGCAGCAATAGTTACCATGCAGTAAATTAGTACTCTGCAAAAAACTTGCATAGGGCAGGCTGATGAATGCAACCTTCATGCTGAAGTTATTTACCTAACAATGAAGAGGTGTGATAAATAATGAAGTTATTATAAACATAGTTTACTTATGAAACTAGTTGTGGTTTGAGAAGAATTTGTAGCTATGAACAACTGCAAGGAATCTGGGAAAACTGAAATGTCACTTTATATGTGCACACATGGAACAGGGTAAGGATTAATCACAGCAGCACTAAGGACAACATGGGTGTATTCAGTATTATAACAATGAGCTGTACTAGATTTTGGCAGATGTCCAAGTGTGGGAATCAATCTTTAGAAGTACACTAGGTGGTTGTTTCTGATAAAATTACTAGTTTTCTGCTAAATCAGTAGTTTTGTTTTTAGTTGCTGCTGAAATCAGTAGTCGTTTCAGCTACCAGAGGTCAGTTATATTACAGAAACCCTTTACCACTATAAAAATCTGGAAAAATTGTTTCAGCTGCCACATTCACCCCTGTAAATAGTTAAATGTGCAATTTTACTTGCAGAAGTAATCTCACTGCTCCTTTATTCTCCAGCACACTAAAACCTGATGCAGGAAGAAAAGAGCCCTTTTCTCTCACAAAAACTTTCTCCTCTGACACCTGACTTAGGATCCTTGTTCCTTTTTATATGCTACAAGGCTCCCCTCAAAAAAATCATCTGCAATTAGAAAAAATTCTGAACTAAAAAAACCACTCACCTACAAGTTTTTAAAAGGCATTTAGCTACCCAACAGCCAGTAAAAAAACAAACCACAAAACCACAATAGACTTTTGATGCCTAATAAAGAGTTCAATTTCTACAAAGTCATACTTAAAACGTACTCACTTTTAAAAATAAAGATCATAGTTAAATCTTTTAGCATGAAACTGTACCTTATACATTTTTCATAAATCATATTCTCCAGGGTAAGTACTCTAAAAAAATCTGTTGGATCACCTGCAAGAAGGATTTTCTTTGCACTGCTAGCTTTCTTCACGGCTTTCAAGAATTTTGGTGATACTATCTATCTAGGTAACACAGTAACATTTTTCACTGAAAAAAAAACCCTCAACCATACAGCTGAAACTGCTTCTTTTATAATCCTCAATTCAGTATTAGCATGACTAAGACTTGCCATAAAATTCAAGTCTTGTGACAGAAAAGGAAGGTCTGCTCTGAGACCAGTCACCTCTGCCAAACAGCAGCATCCAGGGACAGTTCAGCAGTGCAAACCTTGCATTGCTTCTAGGTCCAGCCTAATTTTATAGAAGGGACTACTTGTGACACAGTAAAATTTATTACAAGAGATGTTCTGGAGTCACTAGCTGCAAACTCTTGCTATTATGGGCATTTGCGTCACACAATTTCCTTTTAAAAAAACCCTCAAAGCTGGTTTTTCTTTTTGCCCTTGCTATTTTAGTAAGGAAGCTGCTGTGTAACCTTCCTACTCAGGTGTTTGAAATTGCTATTTTGTATTTTAATTTTCTTTTTGTGATCAGTCTGTTACAGTTAAGTGTTTGTTAATTTAAAATAGGGTTTTTTTCTCCTACTAGTCTTTCTGGGGTACTTTTGTCCATTTCCAGCAATACTCTACATTCTGTTTTACTGAATTACTTTCAGTTTCTGTTCTACAGACCAGTTTGGGGTTTTTCTCCTTTCATTTCAGTTCATTAAAGCATGTCCATAAAACTACGGCTTCTATTTGAGCAAGTCGTTTGACTGTGATTTCAACAAGAAGAAAGAGGTATTTTTCCTCCTCTTTTATAAATAAAGCTAGCAAGGGACCAACTACTGATAATAGTATTGACCAGGAAAACAAGGTATCAAATTTTCAAAGGTATTTAAGCATATGCAACAAAATGAGAATTTTCAGACTACTCTGGTGGGCTGAGGTGTCCAACTCAAAGGTCATTGGGAGTTAAGTCAGCCACTCTTTAGTAATACTTGTGAATCAGTAGTGCAGTTACAGCCATAGCATCCTAAGTGTGCTACAGGCAAGGTTTGAAGGGAGAGCTGGTATCTTTTTGTAGGACACCTGATACACTGACACCCCCAAAACATACAGGAAATCAGGAACATTCCAGTTCTGAAACAAAAAGTGAACTTGAATCCAGAAACTGTTCACATCTGTAAACAACTGCTCTGTGTTTTCATTTACCCCAATGAAAATCCTCCTGTGAATTTCTATGCATCTTACACCATTAAATTGCACACACTCTGCCTACAGATAAGGTCAATACTTTTTCTATCTAGAATCCAGTTCAACCACAGTAATAAAAATGCATTTAAAACATTAAAAAACTATAAATATATTTATTAAAATAGACATGCCTCTGGCATACTCTTCTAGGTCAGCAAAGATCACCAAAATATAATATGTCAGCAGCATATTTAGTAATTATACCAACCAATAAAATCTTCCTTCAGGAAAATTGCTGGCTGGTAAAAACACAGAACAGTATTAAAGAGTTCCTAATACTTATTTTTTCTCTTTCAAAGTTATACAAACATAAGTCTTTAATAGTCTTGACTTAAAATGCAATAGAATGGAATGATCCTTTTCTTCTAATGTTTTTTTTATTACATTAGTGCTTTTCAAACAATCATTCACAAATAGATTTTTCTGATCTACTTTTTCAGGATGTAGAGCTGCAAGAATTTTCTTTTTGTCAGTCTCACAAGATGAAGGTTTCAGATTTTTGTCTTAAGTAGGTGAGTTTCAAAAGTGATGTATCAGCAGCCCACACACTTGAGGGCAGTAGCAGGCAAGAACCTGCACTCATTAGAGAAGAATCAATCCTTTTTTTTCCTTCATAGAAAGATCAATCTCCCAAACAAACCTCTAGCATGCTGAGCTTTGTGAGACTGACAAAACACCTGCTTATGCAGTTTTAACCAAGTTTCACTTTACTTACACTTGTCTCTTCCACATTCCAAAATACAACAGCCCCTTCCCTGTGAATTCAAGGAAAAACTGAGTGTAATCATACTCTTTTAAATGTATTTTAATGGAATACTCAAATTGTACAGTGGCAACTTTTGTCATTGTGAATAAAAAAAACCTTAAAACTATCTTCACAGAAATTACATACTAGTTGCTTTTTAAGCATACTTCAATGAAAAACCATGAGAAGATGTTGTTTAACCATTTAAATAATTCTGATTTTTTTTCTTTTAATCATTCTGACTGAACAGTTATTCCTTGAGTTTCATGAGGTAGTATAAGACAATGATCTAGCAAGCTGTACTATTTCCTTCACACCATTACTGTTAATGACATAATGTTTTGAGCATGATTTATAGCTTACCTGAAGAAAAAAATAATGCCAGGATCATCATCTTTTGCAGATTTCTCAGTACTGACCACCAAAACATTTGCAGCATCTGGTTTGAAATAGTGAAAAAATTGAGTAATTAGTCAAACTTCCAAACATGTCAGATGATAACTGTAAGCATGTAATTCAACAGTTGCATACTGATACATCAGCCAGTCCCACATTTTACTTTTCTGATGGAAATGCTTGCCAGGGACCAACTACAGTATTGAACTACACTGCTTCTCCAAACTCTCACACTCTAGAC
Source organism: Parus major (assembly GCF_001522545.3). NCBI lineage: Eukaryota > Metazoa > Chordata > Aves > Passeriformes > Paridae > Parus > Parus major. The sequence continues at coordinate 55,792,006 of NC_031770.1, read as the reverse complement.
CAACTGGGCCTCTACTGGGAACTTCACCAGAATCTTCAGTTAATGAAAGGTAGCAGCTTTGAAGAACAAAAAGACTTAGGAGAAAATTATGCAGACATTGTAAATAACCAGGAACACAATACAGAAGTGGACATGCAATGCGAGACAACTATGGAAGTTGTGCACAGTTGCAGAGAAATTACCATTCAGATCTGTTTGCCCAGAAGCTCTTCTTCTTTTCTATACACTAAGGTATTAATCTGCTCTCAAATTGTGCTGACTTTGCTTTGCCAGTCAGAAACTTGAAAGAGTGTACCCCCAAGACAGGAGAGCCTACACCTGTGTTTCCCTGCACATCAGAAGTATGCTTTTGAAAAAGATCTTCACCCACCCTCCTCTACCACCCTTCTGATGTGCACTGCACAACAGTACATAAAATATGAGAAGTTTTGCATTAAATTAAAATGAAAGAAAAGCTCAAAAAAAATGCTCCTGTGGTACTCCTACCACTAATGGGACATTTGTTACAAAGGATTAGACCAGAGCTAGTCCAAGTAGAATACCCCCAAACTTAGAGAATGTGGTTGCTGGGTTTTCAAAACAGCGGTTTGATTTCTCCTCTATAAATCTTCTCCACTGTGCCACTCACTAATACAGATAAAGTTTTGGAAGTCCTGATATGGTTTCAAACCAGCATGACTCCTTTTGTTGCAGCACTAGTGGAAGCTAGACCAGAAAAGCCCCCTACTTCTAGTTCAAGTGAGACTTCACAAAGATTTTGCAGGGCCTAACGGCTAGGCCTTAAAAATTGAAATGCCTTTGCAGGAAAATCTCAAGTCAAGTGACAGGGTATCAAGTGTTGTTACTTTTGCCTGTGTACAAATTCTACCTTCTGCTTTAGTGCTCAGGCCATAGAGGCCAGGTAGACTGAGGCAGCAGAGAGTCATGACCAAGTATCAGATACACTTTTGCTAATATATGGTTTGGGACCACACAGTTGATCTGAATGATCCCTTAAAAGACTTTTCTTCCACTTGATATTCCAGTTCAGAAACACTGGATGAATAAATAGAGCAGTTTTAGGTGTGAAGTTTGACTTCATCATGGAAGTAACATTTGCCTACATGCTCTCATTTGCCTTTTCAAATACCAGCCATGTCTTTATTTATCCATTCCAGCCAAAACACACACAACTGATGAGAATTTGGTCTGCTTTAAGTGGAAATCCAGGATCTGCCTCTAAAATGTTTTTGAAGAGGTCAAAAACAAGAATAATGCTTTGGAAAAACACTACAAAGCAACAAATTCACACAGTAACTGCTGTTTTAGATTTCTGTATGGTAATATTTTTGAAAATTATTTTCCCAGATTCAGTGTTTGGCTTTGTAACCAACCACTGCTACATGCACATGCCAACCATCACAACACTTCAGATCTGCTGGCACAATCCAATATCCTTTCATCATTACTTCCTCCAAACCTTTGATAAACAGTGCTCATTATGAGTCAAAAACATCATGAAGAAATAAAAGGAACCGGCAAAACCGACACTCCCAGAGTAAAATAACATCAACACTAATGTTTAATTCATGGTCATGCTGGGGGTTGTACAAAGTTTCTATCCCAAAGCTGTGAAACCAGGGTTAGTTTTAATACAAAGAAATTACAAAGGAACATGAAGCCTATATTCTAGTGGGTATTGTCTTTCCTGTTCATCTTCCAGAACAAGACAATCATTAGTAAATCTCATGCTTGAAAGAGACCCACTGGAGTATTACTGCACTTAGATTATTATTTGAGAGGCAGACGAGCTTTTCATAAGCCCTACTGAAATGCCCATGAACTGCCTGTCCTTCTCCTAGCTTCATATAATCTGTTCTTCCAAAGGAAGAAAGAAAAGGCATTCTACTACTGACATAAGAAAATCACAGCTGTTCCAGGACATAAGGTTCCTTAAGCTATAATAAGATCCATTTGTTTTTCTTTTGTAATATACTGCAGCTATTTCCAAGCCATACTTTCCAGGTCTTCAGAGATACTTTATATGGAATCCAGAATCAATTATTTTGCTGAAGCCTACCTAAGTGAAGCACTCAACAATTTCTTGGCTATACTTGGCCCCATAAAAAACTATCAACAGCATTCTATTTACTAGAGCTAAATATTTATTTGTGTATCTTTTTCATTTCACTTAGTCAGGAAAGCTCCCTCTTGAATGCTGTCCTCTCCAACTCTGTGATTTACATTAACAGAAATATGGGTACAGAAAGAAGATGCAACACTCAACACTTCAAATTACAAGATTGTTTTGATACTGCACTACCTCACTATTGAAAGATTAATTAAAAGCAAAAAGCAACAGTTAGTGAATGGCTATAGAAATTCTCTGTATCAGTCAATTTCCAAAGTTATTTTTCATGCATACATGTGATTTTTCTATACTTCTGGTATTAATTATTATGTTGGGAAAAATTATCAAAGGGTAAGAGCAAGAGCCGCTCATATTGCTATTCTGAAAGGTTCTGTTGTGGGGATTTTTAGGCAAATAGAATCTTTAAGCAAAGCAATAATTTTACAGGCAGTATGATATATTCCAGGATATTATCAGAATAAGAATACATAAAGTTATAAAAATTATATCCCTCACCCCTATTTTATTTACCAAGATATAAGATTGTATTTAATGTTTCAAAAATCTACCTCTAGGCAAACTTGTTATTTCAACATATCCATGTGAAGTCAGGTCATGACAGAGATTACCAAGATGATATTCATCTGCTGTTGCAAAGGCTGTGCACTGCATCAGATTCTGTGCCAAAGGAATAGAGATTTGAGTTAGGGCAAGGCTGAAACAAGATGGTAATAAAACAACTGTTTGCTTCAAATTTATTAAGACAGTGACAATTTCCATTTATGTACTGTTCTGTGGTATCATTCCCATGATGTCCATGGTGTACATACACTAACAGGCACAATTGCTCCTCATTAAGTGGGAAAGCAAATCACACACTGAGAATAAGCCAGGTGGCACGAGTGAAGTCACGACAAAAAACTCTGTGACAGAGCCACAAACATAACCCTTCTTCCCCAAATGCCAATCAAATAACTGAACAGTAGAGCTGCACTTGCTGCTGCTCTCCCATCCCACGGCTTATGACATACTTGGCTGACCAATGAAACCAGAGGCAAGACACCCCTGACAGCAGTTTTAACACCCATGTTTTAAAGATAAATGGTGTTTGACTACTCTGGTCTGTTTATCAAGCAGAAGCTCCAACCACAAACATCGTGTTCTGCCACGCACCAAGCTACTTCTGAGGGCTGAGCCAGTGCAGCACAGAAGGTCACCGACCTTCCGGGCCAGCTGCAGGTGCCACACATCCACAGCGTCCCTCCCCTGCCCTGAGCTGCATCCTGCACCAACTGTGCGGTCTCCACTGACACCACAGTCAGACAGTACACCATGGCCAGCTTGTCCCACTAGCCCACAATCTCAAGCAACTGAAATGTCATAGCCAAAGAAATAACTGGAAAAATGATTCTGACTTGCGAAGGGATGTGAGATTTTCTTGATTAATCAAACAAGTCACAATAAACTCATTTGCAAATTCTACTACTCATTTGAAGTGTATTTCTTTGTTCTGATACCACTTATAACCTACAAAATTGTTTTTCAGTGCAATGTAGTGGAAGATATCCAGAAAGCAATGTCTCACTGTGGATCAGTCACTTCCCAGTTTTTTGTAACTAATACAAATGGGGATGTAACTAACAACAAATGAACAAAAGAACTGTGCTCATCTTCAGGGATTTAGGCCCACAATACACTTCCACCTAAAATCCAAGTTACATTTTTGCAGCACTCAAACACTGTCAAATAGGAAGGCTTCAGGAGCAGGAGGGGTTCTGCTCCCTGCAGAGGACCTGTCATCAATCATTAGAATCACCACCTCACATTTGAACTTTTCTTCTTTAATATCAACATTCTACTCTCACATCCAAAGCTTTGCTTACACGTCATCTTAATTCAGCAACCACGAGCAGAAAATAAGCTTTCAAAGTAATTATAATATTCAGAGATCAGTTTTGTAGGCATATTCCCACAACTCTGCTAGAAGGCTGAATTAACAATGGAACAGAACTGTGTTTTCAGTTCCCTTGAAGTATCAAGTTTCATTATCACAATTTCAACTGTATAAATCCATTCTCAATCATTAAATCATCAGTGCCAATTATACACCTGAATCTGAAGATTCTTCCAAAAAGCTCTGGTTACTGTAAGTACACATGCTCTGCCATGAAACTCTTCTATCAGGAGTTAAGGGAGCAAATTCTCATCTTGTAGTTAGTGTACAATTGGAAAACCTCTATCCTGCTCTCTTGTGCTTCCCACAGTTTATTACTTGGGCTATTCTTCATTTCAAGGCAAATGCACTACAGGATTGACCTTCTGTCTTACAGCTGCAATTTTAGTTTCAATGGCTACATTTCTCATTTAGTTACAACCAGAGGTTTTCCACTAAGCTACATGCCTGATACATGCATTTTGGATATGAACTACTTTTGGGTTTGGTTACAAATAAACTTTCACTCACATATTTGCAAAAATCTTGTTTGATAGAGAACATTTGGCTTATGCATGATTTGTGATTAAGACACCTAAAATATGTGTCCATGGGTGCCAGTGGAGGTACAGACAAAAAATCTACTCTAATCATGTGACTCAGCTAATCCTAAAATAGACATGTTTAATGTCTGATCAAACTTAATGCTATGTTTTCTGCTACATCACTTTCACCTGCGAACTTCAAAAACCACCTGTACTGGTGGTGCTAGAAGGGAACTCGAGCTACTCACCCCCTCCTCCTTTCTGCCTACAGCATTATTGAGATTCTATTCAGAGCAGCACACAGGATGGGTACTCCTAAGGACAGCTAAGTACGCTGACAGTTCATTTTCTGTATCATCGTGCCCTCAAGAACTGTACAGGCTCATGGAATCGTAACTCTCCTTAGTTCCTCTCTTCCACTTTTAGAATACAAAAAATTTTAAGAAAAAAACCCTGCAGGATGAACTTTAGTCCTCGTATCACCACAGGAATCCATCTTCATCTAAAGTGTAGTAAATACTATGTCTTTGCCTGGATTTCAATCTGTTTCTATGCTAGATGGCTGTAGCGTTAAGAATTAGCTCAGAGGCTTTTCCTGCCATCAGATCATACCAGGTTATCCAAGTAGTGGTACTACTCATTGATGGACTGACTAAACCACTTAATTGCTTTCAAGAACTCCTCTATCTATCCTGAAAAACTCGTTGTACAACAATTTATCACTGCTGGTGCCCAGCACTCTGCCTGTAAAAACACATGAAGAGCAGTGCTGGGAGGATGGGAAGGACCTCACTCACCAGGAGCTCTGCAAAAGGAAGGTGTCAGGCCCAGACAGAAAACACCACAGATGGCAGGGTTCTCTAACTGAGAATCTCAGGAGTGGGCCTGCAACTGCTGTCTCCAGAGGCAGGAGAAGACGGCAAGGAGATGTCCCTAAGGCAATGCCCTTGGCATTAGGGCCTGCAATACTAGAGGTAATTTCTGGCTCAGCATTTTGCCATGCAAAAGCTTCCTCGGGCAGTGTATTATTATTTCAGTGTATCAGGCAGTATTTTCTCAATTTCTTCACAATGGAAAAAAATTAAAAATAGCACTGCATATTACTTGCACATATATATGAAAATGTCAGACAAACTGTTTACATCCTATGCTGTCATTTCACAGCCTCAAAAATGTTGTTACTTCGCCCAAAACCAAGAAACCAAGAAGAATCAAACTCTAAATGTAATGTCATAGCATGACTAAAAAGCTAGAAATATTACATAATGTTTCAGGACTTTTTTTCACTTTCCTCTTCCAAAGCAACATAAAAATGTGAGTGGGAACTAAATTGTCCACAACTACCTCTTTATGTTACACTAAAGCATACCCCCTGCTTATCACACAAAATACTTATCAGAAGCTTAGCTATGAGAAGGCAAGCAGTAAAACTTTTCTCTGCTCACATTCAGCAGACCACATAATAGATATATTTTGCAGTGTGGAAGCTATTACTGAAGGCACAATGCTTGTTTTAGTCTCATCCATCATACTATTTTACTAAGAACACCCTGGAACTCTGTTGTTTTAGACTGAGAACGGTAATGCATCTGACACCAAGATTTGCTGTGGAAATCCTACATTCAAGTGTATTTAAGGCACGGCTTGGCTAAGAGCTAACTTAAGGAGATATGGCTACAAGTATGCACTGTTCTTCCTCATTGTACCTCACAGTATCTGAAACAGTATGTCGATGCCTCTCCTCTGCAGACCTCAGAGTCTGATAATCAAGGTGCTATTTCTACACATGGAATGATCTTTCTCAGGTAACACAGGCTGCACTTGCACATTCATTTCCCATTTGAAACGTAATCTGAATATAAATTTTATACTATTAATTTTCACTTTTATTTCTGCTTCACTCAAACCTTATAACTATGTAGATTTGGATAAGCAAAGAAATGCAGAGAAAGTTAAATTCATTTCTATCAGGTTTTCACTAGTGTTGCAAAGCTCCAACACTAGTGTAAATAATGAAGTCCTTATCACCAAATAATTACACTAATTTCATTAAAATGTTCATCTAAACCCAAATCTGAATGTAAATTAAATTGATACACTCCCTTAATGTCACATAAAGTATAAATGTTATACTTCACCTTCATGTCTGAGAGTGGCAGGTTCGTTCTGGATGGCTGCTTGGTCCTCGGTGCCTTTGGTGGCCTCTTAACTGGCTGGTTATTGGGTTTGGGGACAATTTTACCAGCCGATACAACTGCATAAAATCTTGATGATGTGTTCCTAAGCTTTATGATCCACTCTCTATTGAGCCTGTAGTTTTCCATCATCGACACACCCAAACGTCTCCAGGATGAGAAAAAACCCTCTCCACTCTGATAATAAGTATTTCTTTCCAAAGTGGACAGAAACCCTTGGAGAGAATGCCAATTCCTGACTTGCACATACTGACTTGTCAACCAAGGGAACGCAGGTTTCAGTGCATACAAATTGCAAGACTTTGCTGTTCTGTGAGCCGCTCTTTCAACTTCATTATCCGGCTTTAATAGTAGACATCCAGTTTTGTTAAAGCTTTGGCATTGACATATTGTTGTTAAAATGTGGAAAGATCTCGTCTGAAGGTGCAGAAGTTTCAGTCTCATTTCTTCCCTCTGAACTGTATTTAAAACAAACAAACAAAATCATCCATCAACATTTTGGAAAAAAATAATATTATTTCTCTTATCTAAAAGGTGGTCCATATTACTCTTGCATGTGTTAGTACTCCTCAGCACATCACATTGGTGGAAATAAAAGGATTTTTTTGATCCTACTGAAATACTCTGAGATCAAAACACATCTGTGTGCCTGCAGCAAGTGGTGAAAAAACAGAACCGATTGCTGTGTCAATATACAAGCGGACATCTTTTCCTTTGGCTGCTCATTCTGTGCAGCAGCCTGCACATTTAGTAACCCCACTGCTTGTGAGCAAGCAAGCACACACGTTAAAGATGTGTGAACCACTGTGATATATAATAAAACAATTAGATTACTACATGGTTGTATAGGAATGTCACCTACAGAACACACGCACTGCTCAGCATCAGCTCCAGCTGCTGTGCCATGAACAGCTGATCACACACCCAGCCCCAGCCACCTGTTCTGACCACAGCGAGAATGGAGCCGGCTCACAGCCTTGCTCCTGCCAGAACATCCTGCTGCTACACGGACCACCAGGCCTGCCTGCCATCATGCAGCCTGAAACACAACAGTGTCCTTATGCTGGCAGCTCAGACTAAGAGCAGCCCTACTATACTTACGCTACATTGTGTGAGCTAATAAAACAAAAATATTCAGACTCAGTACCTCAGTGCATGTGTTTCAGTTGCTGAAAAAACTCAGTGACAAGTCCCTGCCCTCATCTGGTTTCCTTAATCAAGAACATTTCCCTTATGACACAAAATCTGTCCTCAGCAAATTATTAACAAAAAGTCATTAAGCTGTCTAGTTCAAAACCCTGCCCCTTTGTGAACATTCTTCAAAAACTGAAAGAGGATCTTCAATACTTAAAAATATATTTAACACAATAGTTCAAATAAACATTTGATTTAAAGAGCAAATCATGGTGTGTGCTGTGGAAGAAGCCCTCTGTCCTGACAAGGATACCTCGATGAACTGATATTTGGATTAATTTTGTATCTTTACATGCTCTTCACTTGTACGTTTTTTGCCCAATTTAGAAGCCTGTTGTTGGCACACTTACTGGGACCAACTATTATTTTCATTTTAAACTTGTTCTCTATTTAAAAAGCGACCCTATCCAGGACAAGGCATATTTATCTTTTTAAAGGGGCTGATACCTCTTGGATAAAAAAAGAGCCGACAGAAACTCTGTAACCCAGGTGGTGGAGAGCTGGGGCAAGGGGTAAAGTCTCCAGAAGTGTGTGGTAAGTGGCAGAAAGAGACTCTAAATGCTTTTGCTGGCTTTCCCAGCCAACAAAACCTCATCCCGGATCAGTAATACCAGGAATGATTTTTCAACTGCACAGCCTTACAGTAAGTTGCAAAGAAAGAGAACTCATATAGACTGAATTCCAGCGAGGGGCCTGAGCGTCGGACCTGTGGCACCACAGGCACCAAGGCAGAATGAGCGGAACACAGCAATCCATGAAGAAAGCAGGACTAAGGGCGACCACAACGGGACAGGAGGCGCCACCTCCGAGCAGCCGGCATGGAGCTGGGGATTTATTTTCGATCGTCTCCTCGGCATGCGGCACACTTTAGCCACGCCCCATGCCTCCCCGGCCCGGCCTGCTGCGCCACAGCCACCGACACGTACGGACAGGGCGGGCCCGCTCCGCCGGCGGGCGGACGGGACCGGCACAGACCAGCCCGCGAGCCCTGCCCTGCCCACGCAGTCCAGATGCTTCCAGCTGCCCCTGGGGCCCGCCAGCCCCGGGCGCCGGGACACTCCGCCTCTTCCCTGCCCCCGCACTGCCGTCCTTTGCTCCAAGGAAAACAGCGGCAGCACCGCCCCCGGCGGAGCCGCGGGGGAAGGGAAGCTAGGATCGAGGGCTCCACTCCTATTGGCTGCGTGCCGGGAGGGGCGGGCACAGCGGGCCGACAGTCGACCAATCGGAAGGTGAGGCCGCCCCACCCGCGCGGGCAGAGCGAGGCCGCCGGGGCCGCCCCCACCGTGCGCGCCTGACGGGCGCCCCTGGCGGGCGCGGAGAGCATCGCCGCCAGCGCGCGGGGGGCCGCCCCCCCTCCGGCCCGCGGCCTCCACCGCTGCTGCGTCACCTCCGCGCAGCGACACCCGAACACGGGGGGTGTGGGGGGCGCCCGGCAGCCGCCCCGCTCCGGCCGCCATGAGCGGCACCAAGGGGTGGGGGGAAGCACGGGGTTGGGAATCACCCCTCAAACCCAGAGGCAGGGCTCGTGGCTCGCCCCGAAACTGCGCCCTCCTCGTGAGGAGCGTCGCGGGGCGCTCCCGCTCGCGGCAGGATCTCAACTGTCCCGCAAGGCGGGCGAGGCCGACTCGGCTGCCCAGACCCCTCCCGCGGCCGCTGCGGCAGGCCCCACCGCCCCGGGATTGTCCCGGGAAGGGCTGCGCACCGCTCCCGTGCCGCAGCGCGGGCTCCGCCGCAGCTCCGGCCGACGCGCGGGGCCGCCAAGGGCACCCGCTGCGCCGCCGGCCCGGCCCTCCTTCCCCTCCCTTCCCCCGCCCCGCGCGCGCGCCCGTCGCCGCCGCCGCGGCGGGAGGGGCGAGGCGGTTCCCGCCGCCGCCGCGCGCCAGCACTGACCTGGGGGAGGGGGCGCGCCGCTCTCCGCCGCGCGAGCCGCGGCCCCGCCCACCGCCCGCCGGGCCCCGCCAGGGCGCGCGGGCCGACACGCCCCGCCCGTCCGTCGCCGCGCGGCGGGGCGCGGCCCGCGCGCCAATAACGTCCGGCTGCCGCTCGGGCCCGCTTCCGGGAGGGGGCAGGGGGAGGGCGGCGCGCCGGCTCGCGGGGGGGGCGGAGCAAGATGGCGGCGGTACCGGCGCTCCCGGTGTCCCTGTCGGGCAGGTTTAAGGGGTCCGTCACGGCCTGGCGTGCTCCTCACCGGCAGCGAGGCGGGGGGCGGGAGGGAGCTGAGGTGCTGTCTGGCGCCCCGCCGCCGGGGAGCGGAGGTTTTCGGGTGCCGGGCGGGGCCGGGGGGCGGCTCTTGGCCCGGAGGGGCGGGCGGGGACAGCAACGCCGGCGGCGCGCGGGGCCCGCAGGCGGCGCTGTGGCCGCGGCGCTGCCGCCGCCGCCGCGGTGACCAGCCCGGCCCGGCTGTGGGGTGGTGCCGGTGCTGTGCTCGGCTCCGCGGCTCCAACCCACCGGGTGGAGATCTCACAGTAAAAATCGTCCTGCGGGCCGGGTGTGCGCTCTCCGTGGGGCTGGCCTCGTTCTGCTCGTTGTCCTCGTACATAAGCAGCGTTTGGAGAAAATGTAAATCAAGTCTATAATGGGGAGTGCGTTTCTTGTTGATGTGAGATACGCGATAAACTTTGAACAGATAGCTGTGGTTTTGGTTTTACATTTCCCAAGTTTTGCATCTGGGTATCTTAGCGATGGAGGTCGCGTTTTAACCTCGAATTAACAGCGACTTTTAGCTGTTCTGGCAGGGCCAGTAATTTAGCTTTTTCTTGAAAAGACTGCTGTTTATAATCTGCAAAAGCAGGCACAAGAACCTGACCGGTTTGAAATTTTTTTCCGTTTTGGTTTTGTTTTTTATTGCTGTCCATAGCTTCAAGGGCATGTAAAACCACTTCTGATACTGTTGTGTTATAACCCCAGTTGGAGGCAAAGCACCACACAGCTCAGCAGAGTGGGGAGAAGTGAATGAGAAGGGTAAAAATGAGAAAACTTGTAAGGCTGAAGTAAGAGCTGTTTAATAACTGAAATGAGAATAAATCGTAATGAAAAGAGGAAAGAGAAATAGAACCCAAGAAAACCAAGTGAGGCAAATGAAAGCAATTGCTCATCAGGAACTGACTGATGCCCAAGCAGTGGCTCCCTGGCCAGCTTTTCCTCTTGGTTTCCACCACTGAGCATGACGCCATATGGTCTGGAATAGCCTCTGGGTCAGTTAGGGTCAGCTGTCCTGGCTGTGTCGCCTCCCAAGACCCTGTGCGCCCTCGGCCTCCTTGCTGCTGGGGTGGGGTAAGGCAGAAAAGGCTTCTGTGCGAGCCCTGCTCAGCAATACGGAAAACACCCCTCTGTTGTGAACACTGTCTCCAGCACAAATCTAAAACACAGCCCCCATACCAGCTGCTGTGAAGAAAATTAACTCTACCCCAGCCCAAACTAGCACAAAGACCTTGCATTTGTTTTTAAAAATTGAAGCCATTTCATTATTGCTGACAATAATAAAATATTGATCCTCTCTTTTTTAGGTCCTTTGCATATTTTACAATTAAAGACAGACTTCCCCAAATCCTCACAAGAGTTATTGATACTTTGCATCGACATAAGAATGAATTTTTTGAAGAACATGGTGAGGTAAGAGTAAGGTCCCTATTTTCCCTGATGTTTGTTCCCCTCTAGCCCTTGATACCCTTTCTCTCCCTTGTTTTTACTGATGAGACTTGTTTGTCTCAATCCTTTTGCCTGATTTTTTTTAAAAATAATTTTCTTTCTAGTAGCTATTTTCGATTAATTCTGTAATACACCTTTCTGTCTAACCTTTTCCTTCTGATCTGTCACTTCTGCAACTGCATTACTTACTTGGGATTTTGTGTCGGGGCAGTGTTTGATAGACAGTAACACCTTCTGAACATGACTGTGTTTCAATACTTTCTTCACCTCAAATAAGCAAAAAGTCCAATCTAAAAAGAAGTTCCATAGGGAATTCATCTTAGGATCTTGGATCCTAAATGAGCTTTATTCATCAAAATAAATTTTGTTGAAGCAAGCTGTAATTTGTCAGGGACTCTCATAAGGCAGTTAAAAAAACACACATTCCATGAACAGTTGATCTGTGTCTCTACAGGAATAAATGTACAGAATAGGAACTTTTGTTCTCCACTTCTTTCAGAAGGGTGTTGAAGCAGAGAAGAGAGCTATATCTTTCCTCTCCAAACTGCGGAATGAGCTACAAACAGACAAGCCAGTGACCCCTTTGGAAGATGAGTTGCCTGATGCTGCATTGTGGAACCAATACCTGGACTACCAACGAAATTTACCAAATAGCAATGGAGAACCAAGTTGGTTTCAGTCCCCTTGGCTGTATGTCGAGTGTTACATGTATCGAAGAATCCATGCAGCATTAGCACAGAAGTAAGTATTTGCTGGCTTGGTGTAATATTTCACAAAACATTGCTCTTCCCCATTTTTATTTTGGGAAAAAGAAAAACATCTGAGGAGTGAGATAAAGGAAGATCTTAAGCTTTTACCATATTCATTTTTCCTCATCTTGCACCTCAGATTTAACATTAATACTTTTACTTCTTACATTCACCTGAATTTGAAGCTTATTAATTTTTTTATGCTTCAGTTTTGCTGAGTTGGTTTACAAGAAAACTCTTGAGCTTGGCTGTATAGCTTAACCTTGCAGACTAATGTGAATTGAGATATGAAAATCACCTAGCATTTCTACAAGGTTTGTTGTAGACAATTTGTCTAGAATTTCTAGAATAAGGCTTTCTCTTAAGCCTTAAACAATATGAGAGCCACAAATCTGTTGGGAATTCTAACTTGTTTTGCCACTTGCAATCAGAAGTTACCATTTGAGAACTGTTTCTTACAGCAGTAGACCCATCTTAACTGTTGTTCATTCTACACCAGTTTCTTACAGCAGTGCTTGCAGACCATGTGTTGCATTGAACTTTGGGAGCTGATACTGGTTAAAAATAACTGGGCAGGAAAAACTTGTTATGCTGGTACCATGGAGATGTGCCAGTACAATGTCATGGGGTAGGAATGAACAGTTTAAGATCCTGTTGCTGCCAAAAAAATTTGAAAGCTTCGCAAGTACTGGATTTACCCTTGGTGTTGTGGAGATGCAAACACAGTACTGGGACTCAGTTTCTACTGGTATGTTATGTAATTTGAACTCTTGTACCAAAAGCTTCAAATATGAGGTTGATCTGCTGGATTGCACTTTAAAAGCTGAACAGATACTTTTCATTATTAACTTTTAAGTTTCTTGATCTCTGTTATTTAGTTGCTCTTAAGCAACTAAATCCATCAACTTGGATGGAAGTTCAATCATTTGTTGAAAGGTCATTGTGGAAATATGTCTCATAAGAGATTGGTCTATAATTTTTATATATTACAACATTCTCATTTGTCATGGTAATTTTCTGAAATCATAGTAAAGACTTTCATAGGAATAACTTCCTATCAGTGGAACAGAATTCGGTATGGGAAGTACATTCCAGCACACACAAACATGTTTAAAATCAGGCCAGCTTTTCTTTACTTTAGTTCACTTACATGTTAAAATTTTAATTCTCTTGTCTGAAGGTTGGAGTTCAAGATGATCACTGCATGTGCAGTTCCCAGAGTTGCTGTGATTGAATACTTGTTCACATTCAGAATATATTGCTATATAAAGATGCCTTGCATAGTGTCTGTTTTAGCAAGATGCAATATTAGGCAGTTAGGAAGATGTGTGAAAATCTAGTATGACAAATTAGAAATGGAAAATCTAACTAGGGTCTGTAGTACAGTCTAAAAAAGCTGACCTTTGAGGCTCCTCTGCATGTGTTGTAATGGAGAATGTGGGAAGTATATCAACATATTTGTTCTTCTCTTTTTAGCCCACCTATTGACAACTTTGATGTATTTAAAGAAGGAAAGGCTCAAAATTTCTTTGAATCCCAAGAAGCTGTTATTGCCTTATGCACTTACTTTCAGGAACTTCTTAAGAACATCAAGGATCTAGATGAAAAGCAGCTTCAGGAGGAGCTGTTTAAGCTATTGCAGGTAAACTGATAGAACTTAACACAAGAATTGAAAACAAAGAATTTGAACTTCATGTAGAAATTAAGATATAGATCTTTTGTTTGTAAAAGTGTGATGAAGTCCTGATAGCCCTACTGTATTGCTGCTATTCTGAAAATATTTCTATTTTGGGAACTTGTATTAAATGTGACACTCTTTTATTAACTGGTGGTCTTCATTGTGTATATGGAAACCCAGAAATTCTTCCTTCAAAATCTCTCAAACATTTTAAGTTAAATTCCAGATGACCTTTTTGAAGTTACCTATAATTTCTTAAAACAGATAATTTTAGTTGGCACTTTAAATGTTTTTGGAGAAAAAAATAGCAGTCAGTCTGGGTCAGAAGTGGTTTAAAAGCTTTATAATAGCATTATTCTTGGAATATAGTGCCTGTGGATAGAAACCCCAAACTACTGTAGGATTACAAATAAGTCCATTAGCTGGCAACAGTGTTCGCCCAGTATTTGATGAATCTTTACAAAGGGCTCATTAGTGAGTACTTAAAATACATAGATCTAAAATACTTATTTGGGTGCATGTAGTAAAAAAATTATTCTGCTTTTATTATTCCTTTTTCTGTGTTACCACTGATACTTTTTTGGAATTGCAGTATGGAGAATATTTCTGTTCTGAGCTTTGTGATCAGTGTGTTTATGTTCACCTAAATCTTCATCTTTGTCACCTTTGATGCCTGTGTAAATACAGAGCTTTGTTTGGTTTCTTCCACGAAATCTTGTCTATGTTGAGATACCAAGAACAAGAAGTTGAGTTTTATTAAAGCTTGGAAGAATATGTGGAATCAGAACCTTTATTACCTAAAACAAACAAAAAAAAGGGAACAAAATCTTCAGTGTATGTGAAGTTGAGAATGTAACTACAGTGAGACTTAGTAAATGATGGTTTTGTTTTTTCTTCTTTTTCCTTCTAGGTGTCATTATGGGGCAATAAGTGTGACCTTTCTTTTTCAGCTGGTGAAGACAGCTCTCAGAAATCTAGTCCCTTGCAATCCCTGGAAAACATGGTACCTTACATCTTAGTGAATGATATGGAAAAAGTTTGGTCACTTCTTGTAAATGCCAAAAAAAATAGAACAGAAAGAAGTAATGTTAGAGTTGACATAATCCTGGATAATGCTGGATTTGAACTTGTAAGTGATCTTGTGTTGGCTGATTTCTTGTTATCATCAAAGCTAGCTGATGAAGTCTATTTTCATGGAAAAAGTATTCCATGGTATGTATCAGATACCACAAAGCATGATTTTAACTGGACTATTAAACAGCTGGGGTCAGCTAATCATATGTGGATGTCTAGATGTGGGATAAACTGGGAGGGCAATTTGAAAAAGGGAGTTTGGGTTTTCCGTGACCACATGTTTTGGACTTTACCACATGATTTTTCCAGTATGAGTGAAGTTGCTCCTGACTTATATGCTGAGCTACAGAAGTCAAACTTGCTCCTTTTCAAAGGTGATCTAAACTATAGAAAATTGACAGGAGATAGAAAATGGGAATACAGTGTCACATTTCATCAAGCCTTGAATAAGTTTCATCCTGCGCCTCTCTGTAGTTTGAGAACACTGAAATCTGACACTCAGGTTGGCCTGAAACCTGGACAAGGTGAACAAATTCAGGCTTCTGAACCTGACTGGATGGTAAGTGGAAAATACGGGGTAATTCAGTTTGATGCTGGTCTCTAGTCAAATAATCTGTAATCTGAAAGAGAGATTAAGTCTGACTTTAATTGCTTTCTCTGTTCCATGCTTGACTTCAGTAGAGATTTTTTTTGTGCTTTTTCTTCCCAAGTGATTAGTTCTTTTTGTCCTGTGGAAGACTTTAATGTTGTGCAAAAACTTATAAACTGTCTTTGTATACGTAAATTAATGTGCATTTCAATACATTTTGTTTTCCTAATGTCCAATGTCAGAAGATCTTTAAGATGAATATTTAGTTGTCCTTATTATTTTTTCCTCATCACTGAGTATGAGTTTAATGAGTGAAAGCTTAACAAGTGAAAAATTTGCTTCAGAAACAATTTCCCCAGTGCCACATAAGCGTGAATTTACTTATTTCAGAATAATTTATGCTCCACGTCATTCCATGCATTGCATTAAAGTTACTATTTTAGAGAATTCAGAAATTAATTACAGACATATTCTTCTGATGTTTTGAGTGTAGTTTGTGTTACATTAAGTGATAAGTTATTGGGTGACAGCTTATAAATATTCATGTAGAATTGGAAATTGAATTTCAATTTTAAAGCACAAGTGAATGTTAGCCAGTTTGCCTGAGGGAGAGTTGTCCCATCTGGTACAAAGGTTAGTGGGAGACAGGACAATCTCATTTTAAGAATATTGAAGATACTGTCTATTTACAAAGCTCTACCAAAAAAGAAGCACACAGAAAAGCCTTCCCAAACAGAAAATGAATGAGAGCCAAGCAGTTACATTAATTGGATTTTAGATTTAATGCAGACTTGATCTGCAGGTGGCCTGTCAGCAGCGTATGTATGAGATTCAAGCACTGCTGCTTCCTTCTGTTGAGGTATTTATTTTTATTTTTCAAATGCATTTGCTCGGGGGTTTTTGTTTGTTTGTTTGTTTTTTGAGAAGGTTGCCTTAATTTTCAGGGAGGATATACAGCCCCATTTGCACAGAGAAGTACAGGGTAGAGAAGCATATGTCATACAGGTTAACTGGAGTTGTTAGGTGCCCATTTCTACTCTTCTACTCTGGTCTCCAAAGCTGCTGCTCATTATGTCCATACAACAGAGATCTATACAGTGGAAAAATATGTTCCAAATGCTGATGACATTTATTATTTGTGTTTATTTTCTTCTTAAAACTGGAAGGGTATTTTAAGGTTCCAAGGTCAAGTATTCAAAAACAAAGATGTAAGGATTTTTATGAGGCAATTGTAGGGAGGGTTATAATTTTGAGACCGGGGTTTACTGCTCTCATCTCCTTTGTATCCTTGACTTAATGCCTCCTACAGGGTGAATTCATCCTCATCCTTAGGCACCTGACTGAACTGCAGAAATTAGAAATCCAGTCAAGAAAGCTGAAGGTCAGACTGCTGAAGGTTTCTCTGACCAGAGAGAGCTCAGCAGCACTCCAGCTTTAGTGCTTTGATCAAATGTGTAAAGGACACTGAATCTGTGCATTGGAGCCTCAGTGTCCGACCTCTGAAAATGCTGTTAAATTGTTTCAAGTGCATTTTGAAGCAACAGCTTTGGGTCAAAAACTGAGAGATGGAAGTTGTGGAATAAGAACACAATACCTTGCTCAGAGAGACAAAATCTGCTTTGCCTGCACTCAGATTGTTTGTAAGGTGTTGACTTAATTTGCTGGAGAGGTTTAAAAGTGTATAATGGACAAGAAGAGAAAGTCACTGTTGAGGCCACCCTTGACAAATACATTTGCCTCTTACACAATCCTTACGCATGCTAAGAAACTTGATTTAGTTTTTTACTGGTTGTTAATGTGTCCCTGTGCCCAGGGCACTTTCAGGCTGTTACTTCTGAGACCTCATAATGCAGACCAGAGAAGATTAATAGCATGAAGTTATGATAAATACAGTCCTACAAAATCTATTAGGAGGTGCGGTGGCGTTTGCTCAGTATTACTGAATTATAAAGATTACTACAAGACATGAAATTCTTAACTTTGCATGTGAATGCTAATGTATGACATGATGTCATGCTGAAAAAAAATAGTTCTATTCTCCAGTTGATTAAAAGTGCACTTTCCATCTTTTCCCCTCACAAAGAGAAGTTTGTGGCAATACACAGTTGTGACTATGTGGTTGTGTAAGGAATGCACAGCCATAGCTTCCAAATGCTTGACTTCTATAGCTGTAATTGCAAAGTGCTGTCTCTAGGCAGAACTGAATATGCAGCATGCTTTTATGTTTGTTGGCTATATTTTTGTAAAATTTTGATTGATTATATGAAAAAAAGAAAAAAATAACATCAATGTTGCTGTAAATGCAGTGTTACAGTCCCCCATGACACCACAAGGTTGTGGAGACATATTGCAGTGAGGCACAGTGCTCTGCTGATGGGTTTGTACAGTTTACTTGAAAATAAGAAATGCTTTTGTAGCTATTCAGTGTTAATTACTCTTTGTAATACAGCTTCATGAAATGGCAGCATGAACCTATCGCTTTTAGGTGGAATTTAAAAACATAATCTGAAGCATTTGTTAGAACAATAGCATGTGCTATAATACATTTTTTTTTTTACTTGAGTATTTGAGAAAGTTCCTTCTATACATCTGTGTTACAACTGATTGCCCAAAATGCTTCTACACTGTAACTCAGGAGCTACTGATTTGTACATCCAAATTTTTGAGATTTTAATTTCATATGCCGTTTGAATATTTATGGCAAAATCCAAAGGCGTTTTCAGTAATTCTGAGGATCATAACAAAAAAATGTTTCTTACTTTTTATTTTTGTCTTCTACCTTTTGAACAACTGTATTTGTAAGTCAGTTTCATTGTTGATGAAATAGGAGGAAAGTAATGTCACAGGCAGAGTGAAAGGCAGTACACACATCTGTCTGAATACTTGATAAGTTACCATGTAAGATATCTACAATAATTTCTTATGTATATAAGGTTTCTTAAAATAAATTGTTTGATGTGGAAAATAAATTGATTGTATAATTAGAGGCTTGTAAGAATATTGAAATAAATTATATAATTTTGTGCAAGACAGATGTTATACTATTTCAGTGGCTGGTGAAGCCAGCTTAAAATAATTCAGGTCTTAGTTTCTGATTTTTTTTTTTTTCTTTGAAACAGAATTTATGCCTAAACAGATTTTATGCCTAAACCTGTAAAGCATATTTATTCTGTGAGGTTTTGGAAGATACAGATGCAAGGGATAGGTATCATAAAATGTTCTTCTGTAACAAGACAGGACAATAATAAGGAATTTTCTAATATTTACTCTACTTGTACTCCAGTTAAAGTTTCAAAACCTTAAAAATAATTGAGAATCTCTTAAATGTATCTGGTAATTAATTACTAAGCTTGATGCAGGTGATGGTGTCATTTCCAGAATCACTTCTAGAACTGATAGGTGCTCCATGTGTTGTCAGCAAAAATGGAAATATTTTGGTGTTACTCTTGCTGCAACTAAAGTATTTCCAAAACACTTAGGTTTACACACCTTGCTGGTATCCCATGAATCATAACTGTTGTTGTTGAAATAGTTTCTTTAAAGTTCATAGTGTTATTTGCATTCATGGTTAACAGCTTGTTCATGTGAACATTTATCTCCTGTGCTGTCAAACAGCATAGGGAAAAAAGTTTACTCTGTTGCATGAAAATTACTCTATGAAATGGTTTTAATCTAAAAAGAAACCCTTAATTGTGTCTAAAATAAAAATTCCAAAATGGAATCTTGTACAGAACTGTTGGGTTTTTTTCACTAAAGTTTGTTTGCTTACCAGCTTTCTGTTTACCCAAAATTACAGAACAAAAGCTTGTAATTATTTTTATTTAAGGCAAAATGTAAGTTGAAATTCATCTAACACTTATCTAAGGATTTTAAAATAAAACTCAGAATGTGCTGGTTAAAGTGGTCCTTTTCTTTCCATGTGCTAGTGGCAGAACATACGTGAGGGAAAACATCCTATAACATGGACTGTTTGTTTTCTTGTTTCTGTTTTGGTTTTTTTTTCCCTAAAAAAGGTTTTGAAAACTTCTGTACATTTTTATTCTTGTCGATATACTTCTATTCCTTACAACCTGCAAATAAAAAGTCCACCTATGTGTATTTTTACATGCATTAAGAATTAGTTTATGGATTAATCCATATTCTGCCTCAGCTTTGCAGCTGTGAATTCTGCAGACATTGTGAGAAGGGGTTTTATTTACAGTGCTTTTTTGAGGTTTAGTTCATCTGGCTTTGTTTCCACTGTGAAACAAATACAAAATGTCCTCTTACAATGACTTAGAGTGAATAAACATACTCAGTACTTGTGTGCTGCTTCAGTTGTATCACTTTTCAGTAAGTGACATAATCATAATCTTTCAGACTCCCTTTGAAGAAAAATTTTCATCCTTGCAGAAATTTATTTTTCGTGGGATTCCACTTCTTCCAAGTCTAATGAAGTAAAAGATTAAAAGCTGAGGTATGATACATCAAGATATATACTATGGGCTTTTTTATTTGCTTTCTTTAATGTTAACTAAATGATTGGTCTCACACTACCATGGTAAGGCTGATGCTTTCCAAGTGACTCTGATGGAGGGTCTGATGATACATTTCATGCAGTTGCATTTGGTATAGATTTAATGTCTTATCTCCCACTTTCCAAAAAAAATATCACTAATTGTCATAGGTCAGGAAGTGTACTGAGTTCTGGTCCTAGAGGGTTTACATACACACATAATTGTTAATTTTAGTCTAGGATCTGTATAAAAGGCAGAATAATTCAGAAAAAAGAGTTAGGGTCCAGAAGTGCTCCCTCAAGCTAGCTGAAGAGTTTTTTCCACCTACTTTTCCTTCTGTCCAGGGATTCTTGTGTTATCTGCACAGTGGTCCTATTTCCACTCAATGAGTATGTGTGCCCCTGGGCTGAGGTTAGAGAATTTGGAGACAGGTAAATGACTCCAGAGAGAGAAGGGCCTACAACTTGCAGTGAGAGCTTGAGTGTCTTTATGTGAACAAACAGCATCCCCATTTTTCCCTGGCTGATTGTATTCTTGTTTTCAGGTAATCTTTAATTCGAGCGACACTTGAGTGCCTTCATCATGTATTGGATACACAGCTTTGACTGTTACCATAATGTTAGATTGGCCCTTGGAAGTTTTGCTGCAATTTTGCTGGATTGTGATGGAAGCATTAGCAGGAACTAGTTGACTGGGGCAAATCAGGGAGTTTTTTACATACATGGAAACCTAAGATCCACATACAGAGGATATTCAAAATAGCTGCATGGGTTGAGTTTGGACTTTGAAGGACTCTGTGTCTGGTTTAAGTTCCTCAAACTGAAAATGATCTAATACAGCAGCAGCAGCTTTCATTTACACGGATTTCTACTTTTTTCCCAAGCCTGATTAGTTTCCCCATATGTGTATTGCATTTTCACCACCTCCTTTGTCCAGGGTGGGGAAGTCCAGGGTTGTAAAACCAGGTTATTTCCTTCAGAAGATTGCTGACCCCACCACATGTGCTTCTCACAGGGACATCATCACATGACTTCTGGCTTTGGCATTTTTTGTACACATCCACTCTCGTTTAGACAGCTGCAGAATATCAGCTGGTACTGATTTTTGAGTGTACTAGGTACTGGAATTGGAGTTTCATAACACTGATCAATTTTAGCATCTTTTCTCAACACCGAGCTTTTTCATGGAAAGGAAAGTTTGTAATAATTTTAAAATTATTTTTTCTTTCAAAAATTAGTGTGGTTTTATTAGGTACCTACATTCAAGAGATTTGCATCGTTCTCAGGGCTGAGAACATCCTTTCCATGTACTTTATCAAATACATCATGAAGAATTTGATTAATGAAAATGATTCCTTGAAATTATTTAGAATTAAAGAATCCAAAATTAACCCTTCCTAAATTCTTTCCTGTCCCTGTTGAGGAAAAAGAAACATGAAATTTTTTGCAGAACTATACTTTTAAATACTAGTGAACAAGAGTAAAACATTTTAAAGTGTGAGCATTGTGTAATAAGGTAGTTTTTTCTCAGTCAAATGGCTTGAAGAGTGGGTATTGGCACCTGTTCTCTCAGAGTGTTACACGACATTTTTACTTTTCTTCGTCCTTTTTTTTTTCTTTTGTTGCAGTTCGACAGAATAAAGTGTGTTTTTTAAGGGCAAATAACTTGATAGATCTGCGGTAAAATACAGCTGTATGAGGACTCTCTCCCCATCACCAAGGGTGCAGAAGCAGCTGAAGTGTAACGTCCGAACCAGCCGTGGCACTGCAGGACTAGGGATGGGGAAGTGTGCTCGAGCACATTTCCAGGGAAGTTAGCACAAAATTTCCCAATCACTTAATCCTGCCTCTGCACTCCACTCCCGTAGGAGGACGGATTAGGCTGTAGTCGAATGCTGGACAAATCCAGGATGATATTTTTGTTCAGATTTGCAGTGGATAGTAAAACGTGCCAGATTTCCTCTGGGTTTATGTGACAGCCTGTACAAATTTAACTCGTCAAAAATACTTAATAGATTGGGATTGCAGAATGAGGTTATGCTGGAGCAGCATGATCCACGCCGGCAAAACCCTCTGCTGGGGGCTTTCCGTGTCTTCGGCAACAGCAGTGAAACGCTATCAGGCACACAAGGACAAAAAAAGTTAGTACTCCCCCTAGCTTCTGCATTTGCTTCTCTGGAAAACGTGATTAAGTCAGCATTCCTGAGAAAGGTGAAGTACTTTTCGACCTTTGAGTTCAGAAATGGTGCGCGATGGCACTGTCCCCACAGGCTGATTAAAGCTCACAGGGTCTTCAGAGAAAATGACGTGCAGCCCCCATACACCCGCAGGTCTAACTTTCTTTTACCGTATACTACCTTCGGTTCCTCTCTTCCCATGTTTATCCACTTTAGTTGGATGAAAGGTGAGGAGGGAAGAGGAGGTGCTCCTTCACCTGGAGGCAGTTCAGCAGCCATCAAGGAAGGCTGCTTTGGCGGGGGTGCTCCTTTGGTAGGCTCTGGGGGGAGAAGAAAAGCCTGTGTCTGGGTAATAGGAGCCGCTCCTCAAGTGCCACCTGCTCCGCTCGCCTCTTCTGACTGCGTTTTGAGGTGAATTTTCTTAGGTAAATGATTATTTCAAGCGAAAATAAACAGAGACAACAAACCCCTGCGTTTCTGTGAGCTTCCCCTTGTGACTACTGTTCACTTGCAGGCACCGAGGAGCGTCCCCCTTCCCCGGCAGGGCCCTCTCTCCGTCCCGTCCCTCCCCGGGACGCGTTGCCAGGGGCGCGGCTGCGGCCCTCAGCGGCTCCAGGCCTGGCGGCGGCAGCGGCGCGGCCGAACCGCGGTAACCCAGGGACGGGGCAAGGCGGGAAGGCCCAGGGGGTTGGTTTGCTTAGGGCTTGGGGCTTTTTGGGCAGTTCCCCTATTACGGAATAAAGCCTTGACTTTAGAAATATGCCCTCTTTCCTTCCCCCGCTTCTGTCGGTGTTGCTGTAGGGGCTGACACAGGCTGGCTGTAACCCCCCTTTGTAAGTCATCTTTGCAATACTCAATTTAATGTCGCCTTTAAACACCACCCCCCTCCCCCTCCCCCCCTCCCAAAAAAAAATCCCCAAAAAAACAGCCAGATAAAATAAAAACCAACCAACCAAAACGCCAAAGCAAACAAAAAACCCCAACCCCAAAACAGAACTCCTGCAGGTGCAGGGCTGTACCCGGTGGTCTGTGCGTGGTGCAATTGAAGCCCCATGAACTTCAGCTGATCATTATAGCTTATCTTTAGAAGTTCAAGGCCAGAAAGATTGTTCTTACTAAGTACTGCAGAAGGGAGTAGCTTGCACAGATCAGGAATTTATAGTTATCTAAGAATTTCTTCTTTGCACCTCTTCCTCCTTTGAAACTGGTTTGCTGGCTTTGATGTGAATTTAAGGGAGACAGTAGGGGATATTGCTTAGAAGGATCAAACTCTTGTACTAGAGTTATAATACGAACCTTGTAACAGCTTCGTGTTCCAAAGGAGAAACAATTTATTTGTGTGAACAGTTTATTATCTCCCGAATAGTTGAACATCAATTCTGTAATGAAGCTATATTGTTCTGAGACAAAAAAATACGGAATTTTGGTAGTTTGTGGTGGCAAAAACAATGGCCATTATGTTAAATACAGCTGTTATGACCCAATTACAAACTTTTTGCTAGCACTGCTTAGTGACAGAGTTGACAGCAACCTGCTCCACATTTTAACCAACCTGAAGTCAAATAGTTTGTGAGTGTTGATTTTGGGGCTCAAAAACATGCTGGAAATTACATGTTTATAAAATGTAAGTTACAACTGGTAAATCAAACTACAGCACTAGTAAGTTTTTAGTTGTGTATATACCAATATAGTAAAGTATTTCTAGAATATTTGCATTCTGTTGACTGCACTAAAGTATAGTAGGCATTGTAGGAAAATTGCAGCTGTTGGCATTGCATGATGGTCTGTTTTTTAAATCTACTATTTAAGTAGTTCTGTTACAGAAGTTATTTAACTCCATTTACTACTGATAAAGTAAAAACACTAGAATGAATTGTTTGTACAATGCATAAGCATTTAATTAAGTCTGAGCAATTACCCTTTTTATTGTTTAGGGAATAAATACAGCAGCTCCTTGTTAATAATTTTGAAAAAGCTGTGAGAGAAAGTGTCAGGGGAATTCCAAATTCCTTAATTTGTCCATACAGACAAAGGATGAAGTCAACCAGAAAGCATGTTAAGTAATGTTTAGAGAGGTTATGTGTCTCTCTAATTGCCTCCTGATGACTGCTGTCTTTCATCACATTAAATGCATTTATTATATTTAGATGCAAAGTCACCTCATCCTAAGAGAAAAACAAAAGATGAAAATGTATTAACCGCTTCTTGTAATAGTAGCAGTAGGTAACACCAAAACTTTGCTTGTAATGAAGCTTTGATTTGGGCCCATTAATCAAGCTTGAAATTGGCCTGTTCAGCAGAAGAACAGCAGGAGAGATTTTTATCTTTTCAGTAATACCTTTCAATGATTACTGCAAAGGGAGGAGGGTAGAGCTGAGCAGTACCCTTCTGAAAGGAATTTAGAAAATCTCTTTGGTAATTTATTTGAGCTGCTGAGAACACTTAAGTTAGTTTTACATGTTTCTGGAACATTATACTAATGCAGAAAAGCTCCATAGATGTATAACAATAAAAAAAAAACAAACTACTGTGTGTTTCTGGCATTTTACAATGTGCAAGAGCAAGTGACAGAACTGAAATAGTTGTGAAATATTACTTGCAAATTTTGATTTATGTCAATATGTAATTATCAATACACTTTGTGATCCCTGATAGGCAAACTGGGAAAAGTATTATCTAGAAAGAAGGACCAGAATATACACACAAGATGGCTAATTTGTGAACCCTTTTTTCCCCACCCCCTGATGTGACTCCAGTTGGGGAGTCAGCCTATTCCAGCTAGCCAGTGTCAGGCCAAGAGGGCACTGTCTTAACCTCTGCCAACGGAAGTTATCGGTTGGGCATTAGGAGGAACATATTTACAGAAAGGATGGTTAGATATGGGAATGGACTGCCCAGGGAGGTGATGGAGGCACTATCTCCATCTCCTTAAACATCTCCAGGAGGTGTTTAAGGAATGACTGGAGATGACAGTGCCGTGGTCTGTTTGACATGGTGGTGTTTGGTCATTGGTTGGACTTGATGTTCTCTGAAGTCCTTTCCAACCTCATCAATTATGTGATCCATTTTAGTCTGTTTTTGTATGAGTTAACAAAATCTGTGTCACTGTGGAATAGTGTCTGAACCTTCTCATGCTCATTGTTGTGTATAGCTGTTGTGGTTTTCTGAGGTGATGTGCATGCTGACGGGCTGACTGCTGCTACCAAGAAAAATCTGTGGTAGCCAAGTGTGAAAATTTTTCAGCTACCCATTCTTTCCACTAAGTATTTCATGCTGGATGTCATC
Organism: Parus major; assembly: GCF_001522545.3. Classification (NCBI taxonomy): domain Eukaryota; kingdom Metazoa; phylum Chordata; class Aves; order Passeriformes; family Paridae; genus Parus; species Parus major. The sequence goes on along the minus strand of NC_031770.1, from coordinate 55,766,334 downwards.
TTCTTTCTGGTTGCAGTAAATAATAATAATTAATGATAATAATCATCAACATCAACTCCGCTGCTGCATTGTATTTTCAGGAGGTAGAGCAATTTCACACACATATACACTCATGAATATTGAATTTGTCTTAAGAAAAAACACTGCAGATTTGGGATATCTCATTTTGCTTGATTTCAGAATATGAACATTTATGACACTAGGATTTATAAAAATCATTGAACAGCCCACTGAGTCCAACCACTGTACCAAGTCCTGTACAAACGTAGAGGTAAAAGGGGCCCACTGGTTACCTTAACCTCTGAGGGGGAAAAAAAATATGTATTTCAGTTAAGATAGACCCTGTGTTATCACTCAGATCCTCTTTAAAGATATCAGTGTAGAAGAGATGCAGGACAAAAGGAGAGGTGAAATAAAAATGTGGAGCACCTGAAAAGCTGTGGTGAAGGAAGCGATCATTGTGTGAAGGCTGACTGTGTAGTAGTGCATGTATCCTGGACAAGTCATCCTGAAGGTGCCTGTTCTGGTTAGATGTGTGTTTGAATACTGTGGAGACATTCACAGCTCCTAGGCTACTAGAGGAACTTTCCCATGGTGTTCTGCTTTCACGCCCAACTCTGCTGATGGTAACCTATGATACAGTTTAGTAAAGCATATCCGTGAAAAAATAATGTCATGTGCCATCGTATTACAAAACTTTTTGATTTTCAACCTTTCTTCCCTCTTCCCCCCATTTGTTCTGTAGAAGCAAAGGAAGAATGAAGTCAGCAAAGGTTCACGAGTCATCGCTTTTGGTATGTCAACCCCAATGTCTAGGTACTTTGGGAATGGGAAGAAGAAATCCCTGCCCTGAGTAGAGTCTATGGCAGTGCATTGACAAGTCAGGGTGGTGATGGGTGCTGAAATGCCTGCTGGGGGCTTTCTGTTTCAAAAAAGATTTTTTAAAATTTTATGTTTTGGGAAAGGGGTCTGGGCTGTGTGCAGGCAAGGGCAGTGATGGTGGCATTTGGCAGCATTGCAATAAGAAACACAGCAGGAAATAAAAGAGAGGCTGCCAAAAGCAGAATGGGAGTGAGTGACTTTAACAGTCGGCTGATTTCAAAGTACATAGATAGGTATAAAACTATTGAGTGTTGTGTAGTTTTGTTGTTTCTGAATCAAATGAAATTTTCCAAGTATAGGCTGGATTCCAAGGAGATAAAGGCAGTTATTTCATAAAAAAATCAAAATAAAAATGGTCAACAATAACAAAAATCACCATTTATTGTTGATCTTCTGAAGAACACCTATTATTAATAAAACTGAAGGTCCAAGGAGATATTGCTCTTAATTATTGTAAATACAGGCTTAGCTTCTATTTAGCATATGAAGTTATATGAAAGCTTCATTTTCTTGCAGGTAAGTGGAAAGAGATCAAAAAAATTAATAACGTGAGTGGGAGAAACACCCAAAACCTAGGTTATTTAGAGCTGATTGAGCATTAATGTATTAAGACTTATTCTGTCTACTCTCTCTAGTTCTTTTAACACTTTATTAATTCTGTTTTCCTAACAAAAATCAGTATAGATTACGTAATACTCATGAAACATTAAAAATCTGTTTTTTTCCATAAATTGAGAAGTGCCACATCTACATTACAAATTCTACCCCTATAGTAAAGTCATGCCAGTTTAATTGAGTTATCTGATTAAAGATCAGACTTGAGACTGGCTGATGGCAACCCACAGAAACATAAAAAAATACTAATTTTAGAGCATGCATGTTTCCTGCTAAAAGTATGATGATAATACCAAGTTTCCTAGTGTGGTGCCATCATGATTAGTTTTATATTTACTAAGGCACTGGAGGATGCAGAAATCGGCCTCTGTAAATCTCACAAAGACTGTAGATGAGTCAAACAGTAATTCCCATTGACTTTGGCACCTGGCTTCATTTAAACTTATTTTAAATCCTTCTGGATGTGTAGCTGCATCTTTAAAGCGCTCATCATTTAAAAATCTAATATGTATGAAAAACATAGATTTTGGAAGTTTCAGCTCTAAAGCTGTTACAGTGATTGTTGCTGCTGCATGGGGGCTTCTTTTCTTGAGCTATGTTCTGAAATGTATTTATTTCACCAGTTTTGAGATGTACTCCTTTCTGTGAAGTCATAAATTGTGATTTTTTAGGGAAGAAAAGGAAAAAATCTGCATTCATGCAGTACTACAAATGTAATAACATACATAATGAGCATACCCAGCGTTATTGTTTGCAATCTCCATCCATGGTTTTGGAGCCCTGATGTATTACAGAATGAGAAAAATGCTGTCTACATTAAAGAATTTCATGTGGTTGTACATGTGAAACAAGCAGAGTGAAGAAAAAGTAAGACAAAAGCAGCGAGGAGATGGCACATACTTTCCTTCACTCCCTCAGAACAGTGATAAAGTGTTGAGAAAATTAGCAGCCCTTTTATCTCCAAGATTATGTGCTGTGTTCTATGTGGCCGTGAGTTTTCTGCATCTGTCAGTCTGGCTTGATGAGAGTGGCAACTCCTTTGTGGAAGAGCACAGCCGAGTGTCTTTGAAGGAGATGAATGCAATTAAACTCGATGGGTCTAATCTAGTGTCAACTAGCACAGGGAAGAAAGATTAAAGAATAGAGTTGGTTGTGTTACAGCAACTAATCCAAGGTGATTTATCTTCTGCTGCAGTCTAAACTACTAGTTTTTCCTTACTCCTCAGGGATTTCTTTATGTGTTGCATGGTAAATGCTTATTTTACTACATGTTCACTTATTTGGAAAGCTCTTCAGGTTTTTATTTTTCCCCTGTTTGGAATGGGTAGGGGCTGAACTTGTAATTGATCTCAGCCTGGAAATTGATGCTGATATAGAAAAACATGAAGAGACGATGTCTATGTGTCCATCGCAATACCTTTTTCCAACACCAGTCATTATCTGTACTTCTGTAATTCATACCCAAATGTACCAGGATTGCAGTTTTGTTTCAGTCCTGTGTGAGAGCTGATGGAGTACAAATCTCATGTTCAGTTCTCTGCCATGTGTGCTCCCAGCATAACCTAAACTTAGGTCTGTTCTGAAGAGGTTGCATTTCATCATTTTTAGTTACTAATGAAAAAAAAAAAAGAGGAAAAAAAGAAAAAGAAAAAAAAACCAAAACCACCCAAAAAACCCCCTCTGTCTAGGGAAACTCTACCAAGACTTCAGGTCTGAATTTTCATCTTGAAAGACTTAAGTAATAAAGGCCAAGAGATCCAGCACATACCTGCTCTACTGTAGAAGAGCAGAACACCACAAAAAGGAGAAAGCTTACTATAGAATCTAAAGGGCACAGCTAAAAGGGTTGTACAAGTGGTGTGAAGGAGACTGTACTAGAAAGACAGAGGCAGTGCTTGTCATGGAATCAGGACTTGAAAAAGAATGAAAGGAAGTCATTATGGTGATGGCTGGGGATGAAAAAGCATCAGTCAGGAAGCTGAAGTTGTGTCCAAGTGAGTTCAGCAGGACCTCTAACCTCGAAAGGTTAGAAGTAAAAAAGAAAATGGCAAGCCAAAAAGTGACTTGGAGGAGCAGATAGAAGTGTCTGAATAGGTATGGGCTCTTCAGCCTGATAGAGACACTGTGGAGGTGAGATATGATAGAAATCTGAAAAATCATGAGTGGCACAGAGAAGATGGATAGCCATTGCTTTTTTTCAACATTTCTTCTGAAGGAAAAATGAGGGGATGTGCAGTATAACTGAAGGCTAAAAACCAAAGTGATTCTTTGCATATGAGACACCTGAGGGACTCCCTTTCGATTAAAGCTTACACAGGTTGAAAGAGTGACTGGGTAATTTGTAAAAAAGGGACCTTTTGAATGTCACTAAATATATAGAAGCTGCTGGAAATAGCCAGGGCTGAAAACAGTGGGAGATCATGGGATTGTTGAGGGGGACTGTCTTACTTTAGCACTTGTGTTGGTGGCTGAACTTGGAGATGAAAGTGGAGACTTGTAGAAAAGTGACTGTTTAACCTATTTTTCAGTATGTGTGTGTTACTCTGGGAATAATACTGTGGAACATTTGGAGTAATGTCCTTGAGCAGATTAATCAAACAAAAAAACACTGAAGCAAAAGTGTTCAAAAAATGTGGTGTCTAATGGTTTTGTCTTCATCCTGTCTTCACAGGAATCTCATGATCACTTTCTTTTGGATATTCCTGTCTCTAGAGAGCAGATGAATCACTATCGAGCTGCAGCTGAAACTGCTCAAAGTGAACTTGCAGCACTTTCAGTGAAGTATGACTGTGCCCAGTCAGAGGTACATCTAAAAATAATTTCAAATCCTTCTCCAAACGTGAGGATATTTTGCAGTCACCTTATGTAGAGAATAGAAAGCTTGCAGAAAGTCCAAAACTTGCTTTTGCTACAGAACTTTGGGGGTTTTGTTTTTAAAATATCTGTGTGATTTTTACTTTGCTTCATTCTGTGATCAAGAACTGATATAAGTTTGTATTTGGAAGATTTGAAGCAGTGTATCTTTTTGTCATCATTATATAAGTGCAATATTTTTATATTAAACCTGAAAATTAATTAAATTGTGGTTGTATAAACATTTAGATATCCTCCTCTTCTTGCTAGTGAGTTAAGATCTAGCTGCTCATCTTTACTTACTTCTCCCTTTAATTCAAGTTATAGCTCCCTAAATTTGCTCTGCTTTCATCACAGGTGAAACTGTGTTTGTGGTAATGAGTTGATTGTAGCTAGAGAGACTGTAGAACACATACACGTACTTTTCTACTCTTCCTGCTGTGTAGATGGTGTTTCTCATGAGAGGATTTATTACTGGATAATTTTTAGATTTGTGATATTTCCAGAAGTAATTTTTTTTTAACATATAACTGGTTAAAGTTGATTTGATTGAAGTTATCAATGTGGGTTTGGTCAGTTTTAAAGTGGAGTAAACTTTGCCTCTAAAAGACATGAAATGCTTGCTTTTGTTTACATACAGAAGTACAGGCATAAGTATCCATTGGCTGATGTCTAGTTTGATCAGTTGGTCCTGAAGTTACTGCAGGGTTCTCCTACATTTAACATTTATCCAGAACTGGTGCTTTAAATTTAAATTTTAAGAAGCCATACAGAATCTAATGTTCTCAAACAAAAGAATTTATTACTGGAAATGTTGAATGACTTTATTGCCAGAAAGTCTGACTGATTTATAGATTTTTCAAGACAGTGCTTGCTAAAGCATAGTCAAAAAAGCAGCTGTTCATGCTCTTGTTAATAAAGCCCTTCATGACCCAGCTGAGGTCAGAGCCTTGTTCTGCTGAGTGCTCTGTAAAACTCACAATATGGAATTATTCTTGCTTTTTCTGCTGTTGGAACTGACCACAAAGACAATGGACAGACGAAAAAATATCACATGGGGAGTTGAACCACAAAGAAATTTTAAGGTTATGAACACTCTAAGATACCATTGCTTGGTCCAGCTGCCAAGCAAAGCAATGCTATTGTTCCTTCAGCTGCTCATTTCCTTCCCCACACTGCCCCACCCCTTGTGCATGTGTAGTTTTTACAGTGCATTGTTGTGTGGATGCAACTGAAAAATAATTCCTCTCCTTCTAAGTTGCTTTTTAGCCAGATCAGTTTCCCAATCTTATTTCACCTTGTAGCCATGTAAGTGCTTCTTCTAGCACAAAAAGGAGGGTGGAGTATGGGAATGAAGCCCATGAACCCAGGAGAAAGCCAAGCAGCTTTTCTCAAGCTCAGTGCTGCTCCAGAATATCTGATAAAGCAGCGCTTGCACGTGAAGCATAAGCTTATTGGATGCTGTGCTGCTGCTGCAAGGGTGATCCTCATCCTTGATTTCTCAGCATTAGCCTTTGCTCTGTGATTCTCTTTCTCCTCTGTGAGAGAAAAAGTGAACTATTTTCTATCAGTTGTTATTTAAGTTGTTTGTGAGGGAATCAGATAAACACAGGTGGTGTGAGAGAGAGGACAGGAGTGTGTGACTGGAAAGAGGAGAAGCAGGACCTCCCTTTTCCAAGGTAGTTGCTGTTCTGGTGGCTCACCAGCTTCTCAAATTTCTCTGACTATCTTGGGTTTGGTCATACTGAAGGACTCCAACAGAGATGTGAATTTCCCATTGTCCTGGATTGCAGGTTAATGTCTTAAATATTTTTGCCTTAAAATGTTTGCCACAGTGTAGAAGTTCCATCACTCATCATAAAGAGCAGTTAATATGGCTTAATTATTTGCCAGTTAATTTTATATGATAGTACAGAAGTCCTTCAGATTGCATCTTGCTGCTTTTAATTGGAATTGTCAGGAAAGCTGAAACATGCCTTAATGTTTCTTGAGACAAAAATGTCCATTTTAAATTACAGTTAATAATTTCCTTTCCTAATAACAGAAAAAAAAAAGAAAATTTTGTTTGCCTGGTGAGTCTTCCTCAAGCACAGTCTCCTAGAGAGACACTGCAGCTTCTAGCAGAAATGGTTCAATGGAAAATTGTATTTTTAATAAAAAGAGAGAGGAAAATCTAGTGAACTCCATGAACTCTTGGAAAACTCTAGCATCATCCCTGTAAGAGGTCTTTAATATGTGAGGGTGATTTTCCTCCTCCTACCCTTCCTTAAAAGGCTCTATTGCTGTTTCTGTGTAAATAGAGCCATATTTAATTGGATTATCATACCCAAAAATAACTATTTGCATAAGATGAGAAGAGGGTGCCTACCACGTAGTCCTTCAAAAATGTACTTGCTTCTGAATATGCCTCAAACCATTGAAAGGCTCCACTTTCATACAGAAGGACACTTTACAACTCCATGCAGTTCTAGATTATATGTGGAACTGAGCACCAAATTTGGAATCAGGCATATAGGAGGCAAAAAAGAAGGAAGAGTGGTGTTAATAACTTAGCTGTAATCCAGATACATAGGAGACATGAGTTAAGGTTGTGCAGCAGAACTTAAGTTAGAGTTTTCCTAAATTCTGAATTAGGAAATAAACTTATCTTCCTGTAAGATGTATCTTGAAAAGTTGTATTGAAACAATAGCTTTTGTTTTTACAAACTTCTTCCATTGCTTTTTTCTAGTCACTCAAAAGTAAAGTCGTGTCCCTCTACTCAGTCTTGTAGTGATAGAAATGTGTTGTCACATTACTAAGCTTGTAGAAGAGCCATGTTATTTCAGGCTGGGAAAACTATTCTTCATTGATTTTCTCCTTTTCTATCTATAGCTTCTTAAACTCAGGTCGAGCATCATCTCTAAAGAAGCTTCTTTTCAAGAGCTGAAGGCTGAAGCTGAAAGTTATAAGGAAAACAATGCTAGACTGATGTCTCGCCTCCTGTCTTTGCAAACACGAATCCAGGAGATGGAGGAAGAGCTGTGTGTGCTTGCCACTTCTAAAAACCAGGCTGAGCTGACAGCTCAGGTGGCATATAAGGAAAATTTGGAGCTGAAGGATGAGCTTCATGAGAAAAGTACCAAACTTAAGTAAGAGTCATGTGAGATAAGAAAAAAACTTTTTTGGGGGGTATGATGGAATGGTATAGTTGTCAATACAGAAAAAGAAGTTGGTGGATAGACATTTTTTGCAGTTCTGAATTCTGTTACAGTGCCTGAGTGTGTGGAAGGTGTTAAAATTTGAATTTTGTTTTGAGTTGTTAGTCCATTCATAGAGGTTTGAATGTTTTGTACTTTGAAGGTAAAATGCATTAAACTAGAAAAGATAGTATCCTTTAACTGTACTGTTCTTAGTATTGTGTATCAGAGCACTGATCTGTCAGCTCTATCTAATTGCTCATGTTTTGGGTCTGTAGGATGGAGACTTGTAGCAAAATTGATTGGTGTGAAAATATTCCGAACTTTTATATTCCAAAATCAGTGTCAGTCATATTAATAGACGCCTAGACTTTTATAATGGGTTTTTCTGTCCATTATCAGACCAATATTTGTGACTCTGTCAATACTGTCTAGTCAAGAGCAAAGTGAGTGTTTACCAGACACTTTCATTTCTCAAATCAGTATTTTGCACAGCTCTGCCAGGTTTTATGCGTTAAAAGTAAATAATTAAGTAATTTTAAAACTTGGAGAAAACAATTCCAGTGCCCTTGTTTATTACCAGCTGATTTGCCAGAAGCCCTGCCTGCAGAGTGCAGTCTTACATAATGGCTGTTAAGATTCTTTTAAGTGCTACTTCTGGTAGGAAAAAAAGAAAAGAAGAATTAAAAGGAAGAAAAAGCTCATATCCTACTTGCTTGCCTGACTCACTGGGAGAAAACTTCTGAAATACTGTGTTTCATACTCACCTGTCATTATAGCGGTACAGTCATTTTTATGGGCATAAATCTCTGCTGTCACTCCCAGAGCAGTGCTGGCTGCTCTCTTTGGCACACAGCACTTGTGTAATCTGTTCTGTTTGTGTTGATGTGTGGTGATCAAGACCAGGGAACTGATCCAAGAGAGAAGTGAGCAAAATAAAAAGCTCTGTTTCCACCTCTATGAATCCCAGCTGTGCTTTACTGCACACCTGGAGTCCAGTGCCACTGGACTTCTGGGAAAAGGGAAGAGATACAGGGATAGTGAGTCTGCTCATTTGGAAGGAACAAACATGTTGGATTGCTGGTGAATGTGCAGTATTTGCTTCCAAAGCTTTTTGTTGTCCTCAGCTAACATATGTCACTTTATACTAACCAGTGTGTTGACTCAGTGAATTTCAGTCACTTAGTCTGGCCACCCTGGTAGTACTTGGTGCATGACTAGTCCTAATTAGGTGTGCAAAAAAAATTTTCATTGAAAACCACTAGTGAAAGGGAGAAGAGCAAGCCAGCACACATGAAGTGCATATTTACATTCTATACCTTGGGGATATAGTAAGAAATGTTTGGTGAATTCTATGATTCGCTTCCAGGATGTGCACCTCTCCTATTGAAAATGGTGCTTTTCTATTCAACATGTCTATTGCCATGGTATTTTTAAAGTGTGAACTGTCAAAAGCTTTTTTCTTCTTTTTTTTTCCTTCCCTTCTCTTTGCTCATTAGTTCTGAAGAGCTAGGAAAACTGTGAAAAAGCTGTGTTCTACTTTTTTGTACCTGACTGCCTATTTTCTAGGTGCTCACACCTTTACGGCCCTACTGCAGGTAATTAGATTATTCGTAAAGTTATCAAGAGAGTGCTTTGTACTTCACATTCGTTATTTTTAGCAGCAGGCATGGTTTTGTGAGTGGATACCTCAATTTTTTAGAGCCACAGAGCAGTTGTGGGGTTGGTGGTCAATCTTAAGTAATATTCTGACATACAGGTATGCATATATGGCATGTCTGATGCCTAAAACATTTTCACTTCTGACATATCCGTCCTCACAACAACAGTTTAGCAATCATCTCATGGTTCAGTTTTGTTTGGGCTACAGAGGAAAGGAAGGTGCTCAGAGGTGAGGAAGCTGTGAGGGTGTTTGTGTTCTGCAGAAGGCAGAGTTCTTTTGGCTTGTGGTGTGTGCTGTGCAGCACAATGTCCAGAGCAATAATGAATGTTTACCATTCTTCTCTGTTATTATGCCACTCTCTCACTTTGCAACATTTTCAGAAGCTGTGTTGATCTCCCTCCTAAGGTCATGTGTTACATCTTTTCATAGACTGTTTTGCTTATTGATTTATAAGTATTCAATGTACTGTGTTTGCACTCACTGTGCATCTCCTGTTAGAGTCTCATGCAGCTCTTTGGTTATGATGCTCTGTTTGATTGCCAGCCTAGAGAGGAAGAAGTCAGAAATAGAAAAGAATGAGTTCAGCAATGACTGTGCCCACCTTGAAAACTGAGAATAGTGCTATGCTCGGATAAGCAAATGAGTTTCAATAAAATATTTGCTCTAGACATGCATTTGATCACATCTCAGGTCTTGATTTATTATAGAGGGAAGAAGCTGCTTTAGAAAGAACTTTGCTTTTCAAATGGAAGCCAAATTGCTTGTCTTGAAAATTTACCACTAGCAATCTACCATCTCTTGAACTCTACCCCTAAGTACCTCACTTGTGGGTGTTCCTGAGAGGCACTGGAGTTGACATTTGGATTACACTAGTAGTTGTTTTGAGCTCTGTTTGGTTGGCTGGTTTTGCTAACCTGTTTCTCTGTAGTTTTCCATAAGTGATGTGAGTTTCAGCATCATGAGCAAGTTTTTTTTCTGTATTTCCTACTGAATCAGATGGTGGTTCTTGTTTGCTGGACCCATCTTTGTCCCTGGCAAGGGAAGGAATGTAAAGACATTTCTACTAATGAGTTAAATTCACTGGTATTTTATTTGGTTGGTTGTTCTTGTAGAACACTTAGAAACTGACGCCTGCTCTTAAGGCTGAGAACATGTTTCATGTGGGATATGCATTGCATGGTAGGCACCTGTTGAGTGATGAAATTACTGACTCCCTTTTCCTCATATCTTTGTGGTAGCCCCTAGATGCTGTCTTTTTAAATGCATCCCTTTCATGAGTAGTGCTTCAGAGTACTGTGCAGGAAAATAGTCTCCCATCTCTGCTTCTGCTGGCAAACTTTCCTTCACAGCTACTCTGGATGTCTCAGACTTCCATTGGTCCAGAAAGGCTTCTCTTTACTCGAAGTTTGTTAATCATCTCTGTCAGCTTCTTTAAAGAGGGGATGTGAAGTGTTTTTCACATATTTTTGCTAAGAGTTGATCGCTCTCTCCTCTCCACCTACTTTTTCTAGGCTTTTGCTTGCACTTTCCACTTGTAGTATCTTGAGGGCACTATTTATTTGTGTCACTTGGTTCTTGTGTTTTATTCAGACTTGGTGAATGAGATTGGGATCATAGAAAATTTTTTGAAGTGTTAATCAAAAGCAAAGATGAAGAAATGTTTGCACATAAGGCAGTAGTAAAAGTTACATGTTTTACATAACATATAGAGAATTAAATGTAATTTTTAGAGTTCATTTGGTGGTATGCAGAAGCCAGCAATAGTTTTGGGACAATGTATTTTGCCTAGAATTCTTTTTCAGGGAACATTCATCCCTATGTGTACATTTTTTTCTGTCTGATTAGTAAATATTTGAATGAGTGTGAGGAAGACATGACTCAAGCTTCTAAAATCAGCAAAAACTATGAAGAGCTCCTTACACATCTTTCTGGATTCTTGGACATAGACATCAGAGAAAAAGAGAAACCACAGGAACATTTAACATCAAAGGTGATTGTGTAGGCAAATGTTTTTCTACAGTGATTTAACAGAAAAATACCTAGTTGTCACAGAAGCAAATGATAGAGATCTTTGAATTTAATTATGGTTTGCTTACAGTGCTATCATTTAAAGACAGATTTTTTTTTTTTGTACTGGGCTAATTTTCAAAGGTGCTCCACACTAAGGCCTCAGTGAACTCTGTCTGCTCTTATCTGCATAAATAATTTATCAGCCTGCAGTTTCCACATACAGCCCTGATCAGATACTTGGTTAAAAGCTTTCCTTAAAACATTAACATGGAGGTCAACAGGTGATGTGTAAACTGTAACACTGGGTCTTAACTTTTATCTTGAGCTGACATACCATTAAATACAAACATCTGAAATGGCATGCCCTAAAATAACCCCTACAGTGTCCTGTAATAAAATGCTATAAATAACTTTGTGGTGTTTCTGAGATTTAATAATAAAAATTTATTATTTCACTTCAGAATACTTCTGAAGTTTGAAAAACTAAGCTTCCATTTAGGAAGAGGAAATTGTCTGTATATTCCTGTAAGATCTATCAATGCTGCTGTAAGACGTTTTATTCTAATTTTATGCATTTCACTCATCTTCTGTCTACTCTTTGATCTCTATTTTTCTTCACTTTGGAGCACAATAGGTATTTGGGGAAATTCTGTTTCATTATGTTCTTGTCATTGTAAGATTACAGTCTTAATAAATCAAGATTATCTGGGTATATATCATCCAGTGGGTGTACACCCTCGTAATATTACATAATATTGCAAGCACATTGAAATTTTAATAGATGCTCTAAAAAACATTGTCACAAAAGATGTACTCTTGCATGCTTTAACAATTAATAAGTTAACAATTAGAGCTTAAAACCATATCTTCATGTCTTTTAACAATGTAGTAGTAAATCTAGTTGGGAAATCTAATTTGTGCTGAAAGCTCTGCCTTAGGAAACCTTAGCAACTAGTTTTTCTGGGGTCTTGGCACATCTATTTAGCTTCTTTTCCACATTATGGTTTTATTTAAGACAGAATTGATCCTGTTTTAGTCTTTACAAATGCCTTGCCAGTAAGAATCAAGGGTACATTTTTTGCTCACTCTTTGAAGTGCCCATATTCATCTATTCCACTGATTGGAAATAGCATAGCATACCAAAACAGCCCTAGAATCCTCCTGGAAAGGACTCTTTTTTTCCAAAGTGTTGGCTGCTCAAAATGCCAGCACACCAGGTATTTGGCCCTGTCTTTGAATGTGCTTATGAAATAAGTTACTAACTCAAACCTCTCATGCTTAAAAAGTTTTGGGCATGAATTGCAGCTTTCTTGTTCCAAATGAAAGGCACACATCTTAAAAAGCTGGGCTGAAATGGTTTGCTTTTCACATGAAGTAGCTGCATGGTCTGTTTTCTGACCTGCTGCATGTCAAGCATGGATATGCAGCAGCAGTAGCTCTCCACCTGTTTAATACATCATAAGATCTGTGTGGGAGTGAATCTGAGTCACATTATGCGAAGGTGGGGGTTTATAGTGAGAATATGATTCTATGATTTTAACTTTCTATTCTTTTTCTAAAGGAATGGTAGAATGCAATTGTAAATCTGACTTAGGGGTCACCAGAAACACTAAGTCTTTATTGGCATGATTAGGAGCAAGTATAATGGGGGTGAATATTTTTAATTGTTAAGAACTTTTTAGAAGCTGCTAATATTTAATTTATTTCTCAAGGTCTCTGAAATATGTAAAGAAAATGTGACTCTAAAAGACCAAGTTGCTGCTCTTCAAGAAGCTGTGAATGTCCATGAGATGGAGTCTAAAGCTAACAGAGAAACTATCATGAGACTAGTTTCAGAAATGGCCAAGGAGCAGAAAAAGGCATCAGGATACTACCAAGACATGGAAAAACTTAGTAAGGTACATAAGTGCAAGGCTTGTATGCTTGTCTGGTTTTCAAATGTTTTCTTGAAATTTCTGATTAATTTTCAATTACATGAGAAATGATGGTTCTGGAAAAATTATGTTGATTAGGGGCTTTTCTAAAAAGGACATTTTCCTAAGTTTATTTTCAACTTCTTGAAAGTGAGATATGAAAATTAAACAATAATATTTTGTGAAGCCGATCTGAGGCAGATGCGATGTCTTTCAATGCTGTTGGCAAATTTCTATTTTTGCTTTCTTCTTAGTGTTGTAGCCTTTGTGCTTGCACAGTCGTGTAAATAAATGAATGTGTATATTGTTAATATCTGAGGAACAAGCATTCAGTGGTGAAAAAACACTCTTTTAAATAACATTTATCTGCTACTGCAAGTTTCCTGAGTTTTTTTTCTATTCAGTTTTAAAAAAATTCTAATGAGAAATTGAAATTGATAGGACATTATACTTTCTCTTAAGGCACTGGACAGTAAAGTGTCTTGGCTTCCATACACCCTAGATTATCTTTTCACTGCATTATAAATTTGTATTTCCTAACCATTGGCTCATTCCCAAAAAGTTGTAGGCAGTAGGATGGCTCTTGCAGGAAAGCACTGTTTCACTGTTGGGAAGCCTTAAGAGAAAATCTGTGCAGCAGGAAGGATGGTCAGATGAGAAATACAAGTTAAGTTTTAAGTCAAATATTCACCAAATTCACCTAGCTATGATTTGTGAAGGAAAAGATGTAAGGATTGAATTGCTCCAGGAGAACTTCCCGTTAAGAATTTACATATTTCAAAGGATGGATGAACAAAGTGCATTTCTGTAGCAATTTTCCTTACTGGTTTGCACTTTGAGTGATGGAAAGTGGAGGCTGTGGAAAGGGAGCAGTCTAGTGAAGCCAGAATGAAGATTCCTGCAGGTGAAACAGTATGGTTAAAGCTGATGGCTGGAACGTGAGAAGATAAGAGAAGAAACTTAGACTGCCAAATATGTATCTGAGTTGTGATTGAGTTGGTAGGAATTTTTAACACAAAGGCAACCTTGTGCAAGTGAGTTTTCCAAAGTAATACAGCGTTTTCCCCACTCCTGACATTCTTTTCCTGAAGAAGAGACACCCACCATACACTTTAAAGGATATAGTGTTCTGCTTTGGTTGTAAGCAAAATACTTAGGAGATGAGAAATAGCTGGCAGTGTGCTCTGGAATAGAAAGAATTTGTGGGGAAGATAAATGTAAGTACCACAAGGGTCATAAATTTTACTTACTGCTGAAAATAGTTCTTACCAAGCTGTGCACAATTTTTCAAGACTCAGTTGAGCTGAGAGAGAACCTGTACCAAAATCTTAAACAGGTCCTTTTTGTGAGAACATTTTGTTTTCATGCTTCACTTCAAACACAGGTGTGTAAGGAAGAACAGAGTGTAGTTTACTCAGTGAGCCAGAATCAGGAGATGTTTTAAACCAAGATCAGGGCTCCATTTATGGCTTGTTTTTCAAATTTGCTCTAACTGCCAAAACATTTACCAAGCTGAGCTGGTTTTCTGAAAAATATTTTCCTATCATTATTTTGCATGTGCCAAATACATAATTTATTTAAGCAATTTTACAGAAAAAGCCCTATCTGCATAGAGGCTGCATATTCCTCCAGTGCAATTTCAGTTTAGCCACTTATATTTGCAGACACTGAGCAAATCTGTTGATGAGGTTTTGTGTTTACAAAACATATGAAGAAGTTCAGTATTGAAAAAGGAAGCAAAAAACAAAAAATGCTTTATGTCCTCATGTGAAGTGAGGGATCCCCTGTTTCCTTGATGGGTGTCTGACTTGGTTACAAGAGGGGTACCAGTAGCATAAGTCAGTCTGACTTCACCATGTCCTTCATGCTGCACAGCTGAAGCACACGAATGGAGTTGTGTGTATTGTGACATGTTCCCCTGTCAGGGTGAGAAGCAGAGATCCATGCTGTTCTCTGCCAGAAGACTCATACTTGGCTGTGTGTTTTCTGGGCTGTTTTCTGGACTTAATTAATGGAATGGCCTGTAGCTGAATTTATCCAGCAAAGGCTGGATATGTAGGCAAGTATATGTAGGAGTACTGACTCTTGCCTACATGTGCCTACAGCTCTCAGGGCCAAACATTTTGGCAATCTTCAGTATTATAGTTTGAGATGGCAGCCCATTTCCCCCAATTTTCTCTTAAAATTCTTCCTAGGTGTATAGAGACTATCACACTGTTCTGTCAGTCATCTCCACCAAGATTTGGCCACCACACTTTTCCCTGCCACCCCTTGGAATAATTGCCTGTTTTAATTGCCAGGTAGTTCTCCACTCTCGTTCTTTAGGACTTCTATGAATTCCTTCTCTTGATCACATGCCTTTTTTTATGTCCCAGGAGGAGGTAGCTGCCTCAGAATTCAAAAATTCTTACTGAATAAAATGAAAGCCAGTTAATTATGTTTTAAGGTTAAAAGACTATTTAAAATAGTCTTTAGCATGTTTGGTACTTGAGTATTTGTTGCAGTTAGCTGGGCTTTATTTGAGGAACATTAACTAAGTGAACAGTAATTTTATCTGTTTTCTTCATCTCACTGCATGACAATATTAAGCAGCAAAGAATAAAAAACAATAATTTTGAAACTAATAAAAGTAAAAAAAGCAATGCAAGAAGATTTTTTCCTAATCTATTATTTTTATTTATTTCTGAATACATTCTTCTATTTATTTCTGAATTGCTCATATTTCTGATAGAATATTGCAAGATGTTGCTTCTGCAAATTTGTAAATATTGTGCATACCATTATTATGGCCGCACTGGATACCAAATTTACATTTGATGAAAAACAACTTTTAAATCCTGCCCAGATTTTTAGACTGAGAAGCAGAATACCTGAACTTTCTTTCTGTATTTCTAGAGAGTGTTTACTGATTATGATAATCATAATTGGAGCATCGTAACAGTCTTTGAGAGTGTCTGTAATGTCTTATTTACTCCAACCAAGTTTCTTTTTAATATTTAATAAATTCCTGTATGGTGTTTATCTAAGGTGTAGGAAAGGATGCATATATTCTTCCAGATTAATTTAAATACAGCATTACCACTGATGATCCACAAGAACTAGTGAACTGTCTTGCTCTGTTTCACATCTTTGCTGACAATTCAGTCTGGAAATATTTGTGATTTCCTTCTGAAGTATTATTTTAAACATCTGTTTTGCAAAGATGTGCACCATGCAAAATCTTTAAAGAACATACTTGAAGTGTAAGCAAGCAATTTTAATTAGTACAAATTTATCTGTATGTACTACAGATGCAAAATTAACCAAGAAAATATTCTTCAGTATTGGTTTATATTGTTATGTTAATGAACAAAATAGATCTAAGTAGTTTCTAATCAATATAAATTTATTAAAATATGAAAAGGGTTAATTAAAATATGAAAACATTTAAGGAACTTGATTGAACTTGAGAAATATGGCTACATTTTTGAATATATCCAAATACTTAGATTGTAGGAGAGACAACCGCATGATTTTAGGTTTTTCTTGTCCCAACAGATAAATCCAGGAATGAGTTTCTCAGAACCTGGATTTTTTGCTTTGTTTTTGTTTATAGGAAATAAACAAAAACAAAGCAAAAAATTAAGAAAATTAATTGTTCATTAAGAAAATACATATTAGAGACAGGTTTCAGCAGGCATCACAGATATTTCCAGATTGAATCATTTGAGAAGATGGGAGATAAGAGCAGACTAGTTTTACAATCCTTATGGTATAACAGTAGTAAGTGGAGGTGCAGCTGGTGTAAGAATTCATCTGGAAAATACCTGTATTGTCTTTAATCCCCTCTTATTAATGTAATGTGGGCTCTTTTTTGTATATGTATGTGTAGTTGTCCTCCTCGGTCCATTGAGACCATGCTGCTGATAGGGGTTTCGATAGAACCATGGAATTACTTAGGTTGGGAAAGACCTGCAAGTTCATGGAGTCCAACTGAACCCAGGACTGCCAAACCCACCACTAAACCTGTTCCTAAGTACCCATCTGCAAGTCTTTCAGTACCTCCAGGGGTGGTGGCTCCACCACTTCCCTGGGCAGCCTGTTCCAGTGCTTCATAGCCCTTCTGATGAATTTTTTCCTAATAACAAATCCAAACTTCCTCTGCCACAATCCGAGGCCATTTCCTATGTTTCTGAACTGGGAGAAGAAACAGACCCCCACCTGACTCCAACCTCCTTTCAGGCAGCTGTAGAGAGTGATAAGGTCTCCTTTGAGCCTCCTCTTCTCCAGATTAAACACCCCCAGCTCCCTCAGATGCTGCTCGTCAGACTTCTGCTCCAGACCTTCACCAGCTCTGCTGCCCTTCCCTGGACACCAGAGCACCTCAATGTTCTTCCTGAACTGAGGGGTCCAGAACTGAACACAGCACTCCAGATGTCACTCTCCAGTGTGAATGCAGGGGACAATCCCTGCCCTGCTCCTGCTGGCCACACTCTTGGTGGTCCAGGCCAGGATGCCATCGGCCTTCTTGGCCACCTGGACACATGTATCTCATGTTCAGCCACTGTCAACCAGCACCCCCAGGTCCTTTTCTGCCAGGCAGTTTCCCAGCCGTTGTTTGGTGGCTTTCACTTCCTTATTTTATACCTTGATCTTTTGAATAAACTATGTTTTCAGATGTTCACAATTTAGCAAGATGGTGATTAGGTAAGCTCCCTGGTACTGGCAAACCATTTTAGCACTGCCTTTCTGAAAGGAAAAATACGCACTGCTGAAAATTATAATTGAAATAAATGACTCTGTTCTTTGCTGTAATTACCATAATGTAGTTCTGAGCACTACTGAGGTGGGAATTTTCTATTAATAGAACTTGTCTAGAATTAAAGAGAAATCGGAAAGGAATCAGGCCAACATTTGTTTGTAAAACAATTCTAAAAATACTTCAGAAAGGTATAAAAACAAATTATTTCCTAAATGTTGTTATTTATGTTTTTGTATGTTTGCCTTTTCACCACTATTAAAAATTTTAGTATTTTTAGTATCATATTTTTATATTTTATTTTCTAAAGGTGCCCTGCAAACTCCTTTTTTTTTGGCCACCCTCCCTGCTGATCTACAGAAATGCTCCCAGATTTAACTGCTTGATTGGCAGGTATTCCATTAATACAAATGACATGCTGCGGTCCACAGCAAGCATACATAGACCCTGAGAGACCCTTGAGTAATCACCATATTCATAACTGCTTCAGGAACAGTTCTTTAACTCCAGTGTGCATATCTTAACTCATATCAGTCCACTTACTGACCCTCCACTTACCACTGAGACCTCCAGAAGAATCCAATCCCTCTCTGTAAATATTCCATACTCTGTAGCAATTTTGTGTCATGGGCAAAACATTACTCTTTCCTTTTGTGTCATGTGTGAAATAATACACTTTCCCATTTGTTCTTACCAATCAGAAAATGACCTGAGAAATGAAGATTTAGTCTTTGCTGTACCTTTAGTTGGTCTTGGTGCAAATATTTTTCTTGTATATGTGTGTGTAAGCACTCTTAATATTGGTATTGTGGGGAAAGGAGAGACACACAATACTTTATTTCTTTATGTTTAGATGGTTATTTTTCTTTATTTTTTCTGTCATTATTTGTTTTGGTGTCATGGGTCAGGATGGGATTCTTTCTGTCTGCTCTGACTGTTAGGTTACTATTTCTGTACAACTGATATAGATACATATGTATGGCTATATTTTATTCCTTCCCAACCAAGCCTTGATTTGTCTTGTCCCTCACTTCTCATTTCTGTGAATAATAATCTCAGGATCTTTTGTTGCAGTCAGATAAACTGATCTCAGAGATCACCTCATCACTGTATTCAGGGAGATTGTGTCTATTGTTTTGGTCAGCTCTGAATTGTCAGGCAGTTGGAGTTGATCATCACTGCATGTCCCTTCCAGCTGAAATAATCTATCCTACCCTATCCTGTCCTTTCCCCTCTCAGTTGTAGTACTTTGGCTTTATGTGTGATACGTCTTTTTCACTGCTTGTTTTCAGGTCATACTATCTGGAGGGAAAAGTAAGATTTCAGTAGTTTTATAATAAAAAATTTGGTTTCATTCACCTCAAAATTTTACTTATGTATTCTTTTTTGCAAACAAATATAAGAGGTTAGTCTTGAATGTGATTACAGCAGACTTCAGGTTTTCATCAGTTTCTGTCTGCAGTACCTCCTCATGAGTTATTCCTTAATTTGTGTGTGGTGTAGAGGGTTTATAACTAATTTTAAAAATCTTGTTTAATTTTTCATGCACTTTAGGATCTTGACAGTGCTATAATAAAGAGACAGAGTTTAGAGCTGGAGATCAGAAACCTCCAAGAAAAACTGACAGTTAACCAGAAAGCTTTGGATACCTCAAAGCAGGAACTGCACAATCTGAAGAAATCTTCCAGGGAGTTAGATGCAAACTTGAAGAGTAGCAGAGAAGAGGCCAGGACTGCTCAGGACTCTTTAGAAGCTTTTAAAGAAGAAATTGCTACCCTGCTCAGCTGTGGATCTGAAATAGTTAAACCTTCTGAGAAGACCATTTTGGAGAGGATCCAAGAAATAAATTGCAAAGAGGAGAATAAAGAAATAGTAAGTCAGCAACTACTGCACTTGTCCAATGTGTGCATTTATTCTCCTTGGGTTCTGTTTCATTTTATTCATCTGGTAGAGTGTTAATTCTTTTCTGCTTAGGTTTTGAAATTACAGAAACCTTTAATTTTGTTGTCTATTGATTTAAGGTAATAGTGGAAAAGCATCTATGTTTTACTAAACAGAAAGAGTTCAGAAATGAAATTAATAATAGATGCTGTTAGGAAGAAAAGACTCGGAGTGGTCTTTCAGTTACAACATTGAAATTTGGTTTCTGTGCCAGCAGACATCAAAGGTGGCTGTTTGGTTGCTATGATTTAGTGAAACCTGTGAACAAGTATGGATTTACTGCTACAATGGTGACTTCAAGAACTGACTTCTTTCTCACAGCAGATATAATTGATGAGTTGCCGCAGGCAACTTCTTTCACTTCAATACTCAAACCTGCACCTAAAGATAAAGATGTGTTTTTACACTTACAGCTAAACATTCAGCATCCGAAGAAGGCTCTGGCTTGAGGCATTTGGTCTGGTAGTGTTTGCAAAGGTGTGTTTGAATGTATAGGTAGAGAAGGGAGAGTTCAGGAGGAAGGTGAATCAGAATGCAACCTGACCAATGTCAGTATCCTGACGCTGCACTGAAGTGTCTCACTTGCTTAAAATTTATTAATTTTGTCAGTGAGAACTATTTATGTTGTTAAAAGTCACACACTAAATCAAAAGCTGCTTTCAGTGAGTCGCTGAAAACCAGCTATTCTTGCCAGATTTTAAAATTCTAGCATCTCCTGCTGATGTGATAGTTTTTAATGACAACAAATAGTTTTGTATTCTGTGCATTTTGATGAAGTATTTAAAAAAACCCAAAAGAACAAACCCATGCCATTGGCCTTCTTGCCTACCTGGGCACATTGCTGGCTCAGTCTGAGCCAGCTATTGACCAGCATCCCCACATCCTTTTCCACCACGTAGTTTCCCAGCCACTCTGCCCAGCCTGTAGCAATGTTGTGACCCGAGGGCAGGACTACTTTGCTTTGTTGAACTTCAAACACTGGCATCAGCCTATTGATGCAGTCTGCCCAGGCCCCTCTGCAGAGCCTTCCTACCATCCAGTAGATCCACACTCTGACCCTACTTTGTGTCATATGTAAAATGGTTGTAGTTTGAAATTATCTAGTAGCCACACTAAAGCAAAAAGTAGAAAGGGGGTTTTTATTTTGTAGGCTGGCTGATCAAGGTGCATGAGTCATAGGAATGAGAAGTTGTGGAGGTCAGAACTGCAGGACCAAAAATGCAGCCTTTGTAAGACGATGGATCAGGCATGGGTGGGTCAAAGGTGGAACCTTGTTTTAGGAAATGCCTGTCTGACTACCTGTGGGTAGTCCCTAAGCCAAGGATGAAAGTTACACCAGGATGCCCCAGGCTGTTAAAATGACAGGTTCTGCTCTGCTTCTGTGGTATAGTCCTTCACTTTCTCATGTTTATGGGTCTTTGAAGCCTCTAAAATCCCCTTGCAGCCACTCTGTAACCTGATAAAGGGGCTGTAGGTTCTCTGGCAGCAACACATTTCTGGGGGAACAAGTTACTGAAACTTCTGTTCCTGATGGGTGATGTGAGATGTAAAAAAGCATAAAATATGTTTGTGGGTTCTTGCAGATTTATTGTTTAGTGTTGGCTACTGTATGAGCAGCAGTGTTTTTTAAGCAAGTTGGGGGAAAATTGTATTTAACTGCAGTTGGAGTTGGAAACCTTTCAGTGCCATTAAAATTAATGAGAGTTCCATGTACTTCTATTCATTTTATTAACAGGAACCAACAAGATGCTTAAAATGAAGAGACTGCTTGGAGATGAGTGTCTGAACACTGAGTTACAAATGCAATATAATTAATTATGTAACCAAATAATTACATGACAGTAAGAAAGAGACAGAGGGAAATAAGCAACTTAGTGTATAGAACTGCCTTTCAGTATTTGGCAGTAGTTTAACCAGATACTTTCAAGCATTTAATTTATAAATAGTTTACAACTTAAATGCCATTACATTATATGCAGGTGTTGGAAAGTTAACAGTGAAGAATTAGAAATGTTCTAATTGCATGTTTTGAGGTTTTATCCTTTTATCCTTGGGCTCTGGCTAGATTACAGAAATAATAATAATAATAATAATAATAATTATTATTATTATTATTGCTATTATTTTAAGCACAGTCTTTTAAACACTGCTTAACAGTTACCAATTTGGAACACTCCTCTGAGACTTAATTATCCATGTCTACATTCTCTCCTACATGCTGCATGTATTTTGTAAATAACTTCTGTGCTTTTTCTAATCAACTCCTCAAAAGAATAGTGATTTCCTTGGCTTATTTTAAGGAATGATAGCTGGCTACCAGGTATTGCTGCTGTGGCCACATCTTTGGAAATTTTGTGTCTGAATTATTTTGCCTTGATTTTTTAATATATAGCAATACCTTTTAGTTGCTTGACTCATCATTTATAATACCTGCTGTTCACTTTTGGGTGTCTCCATTTCTACAGTTTTTTTGCTGGTGGTTAAAGACTTTTCTTTTTGACTTCTTAAATGCATATATTTTAAAGATAGCTATTTTGCCCTGTTTTTAACAATTTGTTGATATATCTTTCATATCTTTCCAGCATTTCCCACTTAACCCCATATGCTTTGTTGGTTTGCTTGCTCCCTAGATGGTATCTCAGCTTGAAACACAATTAGTTAAATTGACTAAAGCTTTGGAGAATCAGACCAGATTGTACCATGAAGCCCTGGAGAGGAGCAGGAAAGCTGAAAAATGTTCTGAGAATTTCCACAATCAAGTGAAGCACTTGGAAGAAGAATTATTAACTGGAGACCTGATGCAAGATGGTTTGAAGCTTGAGAAACAAAAAGTAGTTGCACACATTATTTACTTTTGAATAGAAGTCACTAAAAGCAGAGACACAGCTCATTGTATTGCTTTGGTCTCCTGGAGCACTGGTCTGCAATCTTTCAAGATCTTGTAGTCTTTGATTCCTTTATATTATTAGATAATCGTGGCTAGTAGTTTTTTTTGTCTGATTGTATGAATGAACACACTGTTAACCTGTAATCCATTCACATACCAAAGAGTTTGAAAAATGACATAGTATCTGGAAAGCCAAACACTACAGCTACGAAAAGCAAAGTTGTAGCATGTCGCCAGGCCAGGATTAATGCTTAGAGGGATCAACAATTTTGTGCTATTTTTTTTTTCCTTAGACTATGATAAAATAATATTTTTGAATGAAGCATCCATCACACTGGGAGAAAACCAGAAAAAAGGAGCTGTTTTTTTCCATTCTGCTTCCTCTGTTAGTAACATGTGGCCCTAGATTCTTAAATTATTCTCTAGATTTTGCTGCAATTAAGAGATCTTTTTAACGATTTTTTTTTCTGTCAGTGAATAAATGCAGTGCTTTCTTCTTCTGCTGCTGTTTTTAATTTTTTTCTATCAGAACTACCATGAAACAAAGAGGTATTCTTGCTAATGAACAAATGGTGAAACTGGTTTGTTGTTGGCTTTTTTATTTTTCTTTTTATTTATTTTGTTGGTTCTTTGCAGAGATAATGGTTTGCACCAGAACTAAGAGGAAGCAAATGGAAACAGTTCTTAATGAGAAGGAGAGTTTTGGATTTTGCAAGAGAAGCTAACTGAGAGCAAGAGACAAATCAATTTTTAAAGAGCTGGTAGGGCAGAACGAAAGAAGGAAAAATTGGATTGAATTGTATTTGATACCTGTATGTGTTCACATCAGTAAACCATACGGAGATGCAAATAAAATAAAGCAATGTGTAAACCAGTAACTTATCTCTAATCCTTGCTGTTCCTAAGAAGGGCTGAAGGCTGGCCATGTTAACATTCCTGCATCTCCTCAGACTACATTGTATGTTATAGATCTAGGGGGTTATGGACAAACTAAGTGTTGAATAAAAAAACAACATTTGGAGAATTTGCAGTTGTGTCAGGAGTGTGCCCAGTATATTATTTCTTGTAGCGTACCTGGCTACAAATTGTTGGCTGCCATTGTAGTGGGGATTGCTTTTAAATTGTACTTCATGGCTTTTAATGAAACTTTATTATTCTTCTGCCCACTTTTCCATATCTTAGTATCTTAAATTTCTGGAGCAACTTAATGAGAAGATGAAGCTGGATAGTCTATCAGCAGAGGTTGGATTTGATATGACTATGGATGCGATTCTGGCCCGGGTAGAGCAGTTGGTGAAACTGGAAGGTGACGCAGTGGTTGAGAACAAGACTGTGGCATACAGCCTCCAAAGGAAGGTATGCAAAAAACATGTACCATTCAAAGGTTAATGTATGGCTGTGTTTTCTGTAGTGGCTTGCTAGAGGCAGCAGACTGTATATGTGTAAGGAATTTCAAAGATGTCCATGACATAAAAAGAAGATAGTGTTTGCAAACTGCACAAAAATACTGCATATTGAAATAGCTAAACCCAACCAGTTGGTTGAACATGATACTGCTTTTCACAACTTCTCAAGAAAAAAACTATGAAGTTATGGATGTTTGTATCTAAATATTTGTCTACTTTTTAATACACATTTATAGTTCTGTAAGCAACTTCCATTAATGAATTTAATGTTTTAAATCTAAAGGGATCTGCCAAGGAGGGAGGCACATTACACAAACTTTTCTAGAAACTAGTAGGGTGTTGGTTGTACTTCACCAAGAATTGAAATGTTTCTAAAAGGAACTATTCCTTCCTTCAGTTGTTCCTACAGGAACAAGTATGTTCAAATTTGGTCAAACAACCCTCTGTCATCCTGTTATGACATAGGGAAATCTTCTGGGTTTAGGCTTGTCAGACTGGTATAGAGCTGGGAATTGGGTCTGTTTAAGGTTTAAAACAATAGAGAAGCACAATCAATTGGTAATACAAGGAGTATCAAGTTAGGGTATATATGTGACTTCTTCACGATGTTTTCAAAAGAGGAAAAGGAGTTCAGGTTGTAGAAGCAACACAAGGATTAAATTTGTGGTTATGTAATACCACGGTCTTTCACATTTACTTTTTCAAATGTCCTTGTGTTTGGAAATCAAGTTGAAGGCTCAGAAAGAAAAACTTGAAAGCAGAGAGCTGCACATGAACCTTCTGCGGCAGAAAATAACCCAGCTGGAAGAAGAGAAGCAAGCAAGGACTGCCTTAGCTGTGGAAAGGGATGAGGCCAATCTCACTGTCAGAAAGTTGCATAAGGTGATAGAGAGGCTACAGAAGCAGCTTGATCTGGCAAGGGAAACAAATATGGATCTCAAGGCCAAGCTGTCTGAAACCAGTGAGTTTAAGGTGAGTTAGAAGATTACATTTGTACTTCTGTCCATTTTTCTATTCCAGTTGGATACAGGTGTATTTCATTTAAAATAAATGTGTTCTTGGAGAGCTGCTCAAATCTAGATGGCAAAAGCAAATACAATATTACAATGTTTTGGATATGTTACAATTTGTCCTGATATGCTAAGTAGCATCTGCACAGCACAATGTAAATTTTCAGGCTATTATAAGAAAAATACAATATATGCATTCCTTTCTTTCCTGTTGGTATGGGTGTCATGTATTTTCCCATGCATTACTCACAGAAGGTCTATTCTGAGAGGTGTGGAGGGAATATGACAGGCAGGATTCTAAATTTTATTTGTTTCTATGTTTCATTACATTGCAGTAGTAATACATTACCTGCTTTTACTTAGGTGAATACAAGTAGTTTGCAGCCATTGATAGCTTGCCACCACTAAGAGAAGGGGAGCTTGATTTTATGTGACTTTGTGTCTTGTAGCTGATGGAGTGAAATAGACAACTTTGCATGTATTTCCACTGAACCATTTTTACCAGCAAAACATTTGGCAACTCTTTTTCCTACTATTTTTCCAGGGGCTGGAAGAGAGCAAACCCTTGCTGTGGATTTTCTTTTATGTCCAAATACCTCTTTTCACAAAACCTGTAGAGAATTAGGAAAAGTAACTTTGTCTTTGAAGGAAAAATCTTTTTGTTCATT
Organism: Parus major; assembly: GCF_001522545.3. Classification (NCBI taxonomy): domain Eukaryota; kingdom Metazoa; phylum Chordata; class Aves; order Passeriformes; family Paridae; genus Parus; species Parus major. The sequence continues at coordinate 55,740,571 of NC_031770.1, read as the reverse complement.
GTGTTGAAATAGGCTAGTCTCCTTTAGTTACTTTTCAGTTCAGTTCATCATGTACATGTGATGACTTAATGAAGAACCCAAAAGAAACCCCACTAAAGTGCTGATTTGTGATCGCTCCTGATATTTTTATTACTTGCTCAAGTTAGATGAAAAAGAATGACAAATTTAACACTTTCTTATCCTATTGCAGATCAAAACTCTGGAACAGAACAAAACAATAGAGGAACTCAGTAAGTCTCAAGGCAAATTGGAAAGAATGAAAGAAAAAGCTGAGAAACAACTCAGGTCTGCCAAATCAGAACTTCTTTTAAAGGAGCGTAAAGCTACAGAAGATAAAGAAAAAAACAAAAATATGTTAGAAGCAGTTACCAGTGAGGTGAAGGTGCTTAAAACAACCCTTGCAGAACTAGCAAAAAGAGAGAGACAGGTAGGTGTCTAGGAATTTGACAAGTGCTAGGTGTCCCTTAGAGTGCCTGAAAATGGTTTAGGTGGAACAGCTATCCAGCTGTGCTTAAAATCACTCCAAATATTATCAAACAAGGAAATTTTAGCTCACACTTGTGAGCCACAGTGACAGTTGTGATTGCAAAACTATTCTGCAAATTAAGTTTTGCAAGAGAATAATAAATATAGGCATTATTTTATTTGCTCATCACAAAATATTACATCAGCTTTTAGAGAAGTATTAAAATGCTGTAAAATCCTAGCATCTCTCTTAAGGTGTGGCTTTTTCCAAATATCTTAGGTATAAAACTTACCTACTTCTCATCTGTTTACTTTTGTTTCTCACACATCCATCTCTTGCACTTTCTCTTTGCCAGTTGTAAGAGATTCAATAAGACAAGTGACAGGATGGAAGAAAGCAGCCTCAAGTTGTGCTCTGGGGGTTTAGATTGGATATTAGGCAAAATTTATTCTCTGAAGGGGTAGTCAGGAATTGGAAGAAGTTGCCCAGGGGTGTAGTTGAGACACCAGTATTAAAGGTATTGACACCTAGGCATGGTTTAGTGATGGACTTTGCAATGCAGGTTAGGAGCTGGACTTGATAATCTTAAAGGGTTTTTTCAACCTAAATGATTTAATGAGCCAGTGTTACTGTGTATAGGCCATAAATTCAAAGAATGTTGGAGAATACAAGGAACAGCCCCCCAAACCACCCCCCCCACCCAATTTAATATTGAATGTAATTATTTTGGATCAATTTGTGACATATAACTTTGTTAAAGATCAGAAAAATTTTTGTGGTAACTCACAAGCAGGGTATAAGTAGTTTGTGGGAAACATGTTAGCATATGTGTTCCATTCTAATTTAAAAAAAAATTGTGAAGTATGTATGTTATTGCCCTGCATGTTGTGTTTTTTAGCAATGTTATAGATGGCATAATTGTTGAAAGCAAATGGAATGTTTCTTTAAAGTAAAAAAATTGTAATTTTAAATTTATTTCAACTGCCTAGAACTTTATATTAGATTTCCCAGCTAAAAGTTTTATGGTATATGTTTGCCTTAACAGTGACTCTGGATTAAATTTAAGAATGCTATTTCAGAAATTAGTCTAGAAAAATATTTTATTTACATGGAGAGAAGACCAACAACCTGGGAATCTTTTTTTCCTGGAAACCTTTAGCACTGTTCTGTTTTACAATGAAGGTTAGAAATTTGGCAGGAAGATTTAATTTCTTCATACATCTCATGAGGAAACAAAGCATCTGACACAAAGAAGAAGATATTAATTATATGCAGAAACTTATTCCATGGAGTTATATATTGAGTTTTTGCTAGAAGCACACAAGTGTTGACTTTTTACCGTCTGAATGCAAGGGGTTTCAAACCACTTAGATATTGTTTCAGTATTCTTTGGACTTTTATTTTTGTTTCGTTTCTGTTGGAATAAGACGCCTTCTAATTTCCTGAAGTTACAGAGTGAAAATAAAATACAGTGTCTGCTTTTTACATCCTCAAACCCCAATATCTTGGGTTAATGCTCTAAGTTGCATTAATTTCTTGGATTTTATTTCTGATAATTTTACTCACTGAATGGAAGGTACAAAGAAAATTTAGCAGGAGTGTTGTTGTTTGCAGCATACTTTCGTGTTTGAGTCTTTAATGATGTTTATCCTTCATTATTTCTCTACTTCATCCAAAGCCTGTATCTTTGCAGAGGGCTGCCTTGAGCTTTCACTGCAAAGTCTGTATGGAAACAAATTCCAGCTTTGCTGTCTTCTTAGCCTGTTTTTGATCCAGATTTTAAAAGAAAAACTCTAGCTTCTGCTAAATAGGGCTTGTCTAGCACCCTTCCAGAGCCCTGCATCTGTGACCTCCTGAACTAGTGTAGAAGATAATGCATGTGAACTTTGGGGTTTTGGTGCAACAAGATGTTTGTTCCAACGTTTCCAACAAGATATTTGTTCCAAGACATCGCACTGCCTTGGTAATACAGATAGCTGGGACTGAATTCTCAAATCCCAGAATCATGGAATGGGTTGGGTTGGAAGTGACCTTAAAGATAATCTAGTTCCAGCACGCCTGCTGTGGGTAGGGACACCTTCCACTAGACCAGATCAAATCTCCATTCAGCCTGGCCTTGAACACTTGCAAGAATGGGACAGCACAAGTTCCCTGGAAACCTGTTCCAGTGTCTCACCACCCTCCCAGTAAAAAATTTCTTCCTAATATCTAATCTAAATCTCTCCTAATTAAAAACCCTTCTCCCTTTTCCTATCACTATATGCCTGTGTGAAGTGTTGTTCTTCCTGTTTTATTTTTGGAAAGCCCCCTTTAAGTACTGGGAGGCTGTTATAAGGTTTCCCTGGAAGCTTCTCTTCTCCAGGATGAACAACCCCAGCTCTCTCAGTCTGACTTCACAGAAGTTCTTTAGCCCTCTTATCATCTCTGTAGTTCCCCTTGGGACTGTTCTAACAGGTGCATGTCTGTCTTGTGCTGAGGACTCCAGACATCAGCTCTCTTCTGTATTGGTTTCCATATATTTGTGTTTCTGAGCTGATGGCAGCTCCTCAGGGTTTGAAACAAACTGCCTTTTGCAAAGTCTTGGCAACTGAGACCTTGTTTTCAGGAAAGCTGCAAACCCCTTTACTCACAGACTTAGCTGCTTTAGAATTCTGTCCAGTGTTCTTGGGGTTGGAGACATTCAGGACTGTCTGTCTCCTCCTTATCCGTAGCCCTTGGCAGGATTGGTGGAGTGAGGATGCTGCCACATCAAAACATGAATCCAGTTTCTTGGTGGTTTTGATGTTTTTGTGGCATTTTGATTCTCTTTCATGCTTGGGAATGGGGATCTCAGCATTCAAATAGAGAGCAAGAAAATAATATTTCCTCAAATAGTAAAGTTTTTCCTCTTTTATGTGTTGATGATAAAGGGGTATTAAGGCATTTGTAATTATGGCTGTGTATTTTATTGCCTCTTCAAGAAGCTTTGAAGTTTGACTGATAATGATACATACTGTGAGTTAAGAAGAGTAAATCAGCAGTGATGACAACTACTTGTGGATGTCTGTCAGCAGAGAGAAAGCTGATGTCTTTAACTAATTACTTTTCCAAATACTATTCCTATGACATTTTCAGCAGCTATGCACAGAAGAAAAACAAGCAATTTCTTACACTGCATCTTGAATTTGGGCTGTATCCTGATTCAAATCAAAGTCAGACCGCAGGATGTGCCAAGAACTTCCACCTTTCTTCTAACTTCCTCCTTTCTTTTTTCTCAAGAAAGTGAAGGCTGGAGGGGAGTGTGGTAGATAGTGATCAAGGAGAAGCAACAAGCTCTGCTCTGGGAAGTGCCCACCAGAGTTTCCAATTTGTATCTGGGTCAAGTAAAAGTATATTTTCCTCAGTTTTTGGGTTGAGTCAGCAGAGAAGATATGCCTGTGAGAGATTCTAAAGTAACACTTGAAAACTGTATTTTGTGTTTCAGATCCTTGACGTCTCAGCTGTTTGTGTTTTGTGATTTGATGTATGTCCCAAAGGGCTGTTTGTGTCCTCTTCTGCTCTCTGTACTGAGCAACAGCTGATATGCCTATATTTAGCACTGATAAATACAAGTGCTTGTGTTTGTATGTGTGCCTATATGTACATGCTTTCCCTGACATCTCCTTTGCTTCCTATTTAATTTATTCCCTTGTGTTTGCTCCCGCAGCTGGCAGATTTCCGAGAGGTGGTCTCGCGGATGCTGGGCCTCGACACTGCCAGCCTGGCTCTTCCTGACTATGAAATCATTACACGCCTTGATGGGCTGATTCACTCCCATCAGCACCACTTCTTCCCCTGTGTCTGCCTCAAAGACATGGCAAGGACCCCAGAGGAGCAGCAAAGGAACATCCAGCTTCTTCACTGAGCGGAGATGGAACAAAGTGAAATTTTCTGTTTGCTTCCTTGCCTGCTGGACCTCCACAGAAAACATCTCTGTTTCTGTTCCCTACCCTAAAGACACCAACTAGGGCTGATTTTTAGAACCTCAACAGAGAGACTGATAGGAATGGGTAGAGTAAATCCAGCAGCCTGGAGATGGCAAACAGAAAATCCCTGGGCAGCTTAATACTTCAGTTATGAAAATGATGGGAAACAGATCAAGGATGCCCTCGAGTTTCAGTGCAGAGGCATTGAAGTCATGGGTCACCAAGGTCAGTACACAGTTGTGAGAAGTTACTGGATGTCTGCTTCAGTGGCATTCCTTGTGTTTTACCTGTAGTTGACAAGGCTGAAATCAAGTAGGGGTTGTCCTGCTGATGTTCTTCTTGCCACCTGTGAACATCTCTGCATTTTTACACTTAAGGGCTTTAGACAATTGTCTGCAAGTTAGAGGATTATCTCAATTTTGGAACAAAAGATTTTCTTTTTCTTCTGTTGGTTTCTTTTGTCTGCTTATATGGCAAAACAAAAAATTACATTTTTGCAGCAAAGGCTTTCTCACAGGGTCCCATCACGTGCCTCATATAGATATATTTGGTAAAATTGCGTGTTGGCCTTGGTTATGATGTCTTGAAAATTTTGCTTCCAGCTGCTGTATTCCTTGGCCAATTAATGCACAGTGGCAATTCTTCTGAGTTAATGAAAAATTATTTTAGAATTCTTGTTCACTACAGAAAATAGTTGAGCTACTTAAGTGTTTATTTTCAGAGAAGTGATGATTGTGAGGTGTACAAAACTACCTCTTAGTCATAAAAACTGCTTTCTGAGTGTTGTTAAACTTCATGATTTTTTAAAAAGAAATGTGGACAATAAATCTCTTTTAATAGCACATTCAAACTTCATTATGTGGTTTTAGTTTTCCCATTATAAGTTTTGTATGGTTGTGTAGAACAGTAAAGACAACTTACATAATTGTGTCTGACCATTTGTGGGCTTTCTACAGTATCTCAGCAAACGATGACCCACCCAGTAAAACTGAACACACTATTTTAAGAAGAATTACACTTTTTTGAGTAAGAGTGGTAACTTCGATATTCGGCTGAGGACTCAAAACATGTTTTTATTTCATTTGCTTCTGAAGAATTGTTTCTCAGTGACTTGCTGTAAAATAAAAAATAAACAATCAAGCTTTTTTATACTCTAGCATTTTACAAATGACTGTAAAATCAGTCACTTGAGAAGATAGAAATATTTCTTACATAAATTTTTACTCTCCTCTGGCTAACTGGATTAAAATCAATTTAATTTTTTGTTTTATAATTGTCGTGGTTTAAAACTAATAACTAAGAAAATTACTTATTTTTTGCTGTGAGATATGGATTAGAATAAGGGCAAAACAGGCATAAAACTTAAAAGGAATAAAGAAAGTTTATTGACAAACAATAAGAATAAGAACACCAGAATAAACTTCTAGAAAA
>NC_031770.1:55727817-55733624 GCF_001522545.3 Parus major | reverse complement strand
TCTGGTTTTACACTTTAAGGTAAAGTTCACAAGTTGATCCCACTTTTCAATGGCCTAAACTGCTGTCAATTCTTAGAAATGACTGATAATTGGTCAGGAAGAAGAACTCTCATCAGCCATCAGCACTTCTAACTTCCCCTCTTTCTTCAGCTTTGCTTTAAAAGTAAAGCTACCTCATGACAATAATGTAACATTGTTTTGGGGGGGATGATTTCAAACTGAAAGAGAGCTGGTTGAGATTAGATATCTATAGAAAAAAAATTCTTTCTTGTGTGGGTAGTGAGTCACAGGTTGCACAGAGAAGTTGTGGATGCTCCATCCTTAAAAGTGTTCCAGGCTGGATAAAATGTAATTTTTAGGCATGATATGTTGATTGGGGATTTAGAGGGTGGAAAAGGATGCAATAATTTTCTAATTCTTTGTGAGATAATACAAGTAGTTTCACTTTGTATTTTGTTTGTTTTATAGACACTTCTCTTTGATTTATTACTAAAGAACAAAACCCATCTTCTTCCTCCACATTTTATAAATATAATATGAAACATGATTTACCACATTTTGAAAGTTAAGTAAATTGCACTACAAATTTAGGTCCACTCAACCCAGACAATACATTCATAACATTAAAAAGTAGTCTCTGAGAGTGGCAATTACAAAGTAAGTTTGCATTGTGAAATGATTTCCTGATGTCTGCCAGGAGACTTGAAGTCTCCTGTCAGGCTCATTAGCCCTGTCCCCTTCCACCCTGTGACCAGCCCTGGCACCAGCAGTGAAGTTCCAGCCCCACAGAAGCCACCACCAGCATGGTTCTCTAAATTATTTAAAAGGAGGCAGATTTTCACATGAAGTTCACAGCAATGCTTGATTAGTGGCTTGCATATTAAGTCAGAAGAAAGAATAAAAGTTTTCTAATGCCTTTTTTTTTTTTTTTTCTCTTTTTAGCACAGTAGATCTGCTGTAGTACATTTTCTGAAGTACTAATAATCACTGTGTTCACAAAGGATTATGACCTGACAACTAATATTCCCTGTATTTGCTTTACTTTTGGAAGAGTACTGCCATATTTTTCCGTTTAGGCAAAACAAATAAATAAATAAGAAGCAATTTGTTTTGAACAAAGTTCTGGTGATTTTTATATAATTTAAGTAAGCCTTGAAAAAACTGACTCTCAATTTTTTTTAAGGCTTGTTTCATACAGCATTGAAATAAATCTTTCTTCTGGGAGAAAAAATAGAAGAGGCTTATGAATGCTTTCAACATTTGTTTCAAATGTTTTCTTTTTTAAACCAAGATGTGTTCAACACAAGACAGGCGTTGCAAGTGTATATCCAGGTTGTGTCAGCAGGCACCCTTCTTCCCCTGTGTTATTTTCACTAGGTTTGTCTATATTAATAAAAGGTGTGCAATTAAGAGTTTGCTATCTGTTCATAATTACTCTATTATTGTGGTAAATGATTCTTGATCAGAATACATACTGAAATAATGTAAATAATGTAAAGAAGTGCTATGTGTTAACTCACAGAACAGTACAGCTACAGAACTTTTTTTTCTCTCCAAATAACAGCTGAACCAGCTCCACTGAAAATAACTTTGCTAAGTGGTAAGGCAAAACTCAACAAATTAAAATGTTGCAATTGTAGATATTAAAGTTAAATTACATACATGTTATAAACACTGTAGAAATAAAATCACAAAGGAGATAGAAAAACGAGTGTTAGTGTTAAGAGTTTATTGAAGTATGTAGAACTGAACTTTTGCCTATGCATTGTATTATTGATAATAGACTATTTGCAACACAGCAGAACCAAGCATCAGAATATTAATGTAGTAGAACCAGGATTCCTCAAAGAAATTAAATGCAAAAGTATTCAATGTACTTTGCTAAATTAGAATTAAGATGCATTAAGGCAGATCACATTAAATTACTCTTTAACTTCTGTTGCTCTGTAGTTTATCATTCTATAAAGCAGTTTTCTTGCTTTTTCACATTTTCTGTGGATGTCTATCATCTACAATTTCCTACAGTTGTCTGTTACTGGATTATTTTACACATTATGATGGTGCAGGAGAGGGGAAATATGAATAAGCCAGGTCATAATAGATTTTAATTTTAAAAAAACAGCAGGTGAGGAATCAGGTACATTTAGAGAGAAAAAGTATTTTTCCTGTGAAACAGAAGTATTTTGTAAGACTACAGACTCTGACTTTTTCTCTTGACCATCTAAATGAAAAAGGGCAAGGAATGAAACAAAATTAAGTTAAACTCTCTAGGAAATTAGAGAGAAGAGATTTCTGATATCACTGAAGCATGCAAAACAAAATTAGTTAATGTGGAAACTAAAAAATGATAGCTTGCCAGAATAGAAACTGGAAAGAATGTTCAAAGATAATCCTTCTCAAATGGAAGACTTCAGATTTTTTTTTTGTCAAAACAAGTAAAAATTCTCTATGGCAACACTTATTTTTATCTGGAAGGAGGATGAGTTTATTAGATTGCACTCATAATTAGTGAGGGATAACTGAGTCAGAAAAGTCAAAACACAAAAATGAGTTTGAACAAAGAAGTTTTCTGTCAGTTTTAAAGTCAGCAAATGATCCTTGAGACAATGAAGAACACTTATTTTCAGAGCAGGACAAATAAAACAGTTATATTATTTAATTTCTTCCTCTGTGACTACTTAATTTGGATAAGCAGGAGAAACAACACAAGATTGCAAAATGTGAGCCAGTGGGCTCCAAACAGGTCCCAGGTAGAGAGACCAAGTATCAGATGGCTTCTGGTAATGCTGGGAATGGGACTGGAGGGCAGGAAGCATCACCAAACTGGGAGCTGGATAGATTTTGGCCCTAGGTTATGTGTACCTTTTATAATTTTTGTTATAAATCGGTGCTTTTATGAAATGATTTGGGATTTTTTTTGTTTTTTTAAGGAATGTTAGTATGTTGGGTGGGGAGGATGAGCCCTTGGTTCTAAACAAAGCATTCAATTTTCTAATAATACTGTTTTTAAATAGGCCAGTGGATGCAATTTAATCTGAAAAAAAAAAATAAAATCTTGCCCACAAAATGCTGGGAGCTCTGATTACAAAACAAACACGCAATGCTGCCTGTGGAATGCTGGAAGACCTTCCCCAGGGCTGGCAGCCACATGCCTGCAGAGCTGACTCAGCCCTTTCCCCCGCTGCTGATGGTTTGTTCCGTGAGGAAGAGCGCGGCTGCGGCAGCTCTGGGGGCTACGGCAGGGCATTAGGGGAGCCTTGCACACGGGGATGGAAACCTGGGCACACCCAAGAGGCACCTCTGGTCCCAACAGGGAGTGTCCACAGCCTGAAAACTCTGCTTTGGTTGATGGCTTGGGCCTAAGCTGGCGTGAAGTAAGGAACAGTAAGAGTATTTCTAGCACTATTTCACTGAGTATTTCAAAGTGTTTCCTCTGTGTACCCTTCATACTGCATTAACTATGTAAAAATGTGCAGTATGAGTTATAAAGAACCAGTATGAATTGATATGGTCAGCCACTCTGGCTGACTTCTTGCCCTTAGAGGAGGTCAGAGACCAACAGGTGTCCCAAAGGACTAGCAGAAAAACACGACTGGCAACAACTCTCAGACCTTCCTCTGAAAACATTTTTTTTTTCTTGGACTCTTCACGCTGCATTGGATTTGCTGTCGTTCACAGTATCTTTCTCACCTGGATCTTTCACAGATCACTTGCCTGCAGCAAAGTATCTGTGGTCAGCCCAGTTCTTCTTCCAGCAAAGTTTCACATCTATGCCTCCGTTTATGCACAAAGCCCCAGCGTCAACTGGGTTGTGTAAGTTTGCTGAAGAAATCTGTCCACACTTTTGCTCTGCTGCCACTTTCCATCCCTCAGACCTGCCAGCCTCCTCCTGCACTTTATCTCTAGCCAGTGTGGTGGGACCTTTGCACCTTGTGTGGCACTCGGCTAACATCAAGATACAGTTGAATTCCTCATGTAAGCCTGCAGTGCCTTTCAGATGCTTCCTACCTCTTTTAAGCAGTTTTCTGGAGCTGCTGGGGCAGGGACAGTCGTGCTTGTGTGGGTGGGAGAAAGAGCTGAAAGATTTTGGTCAGCCTAAAGGATCCTACGAAGTAGCGAGGCTGTGTAAGGCATACGGCCACAAGGGGACAGATATGTACTGCGGGATCTGTGGAGCTGCGGGAAGGAGAAACAACACGAGGCTAAAATGATGGCAGCAGACGAGCCAGGACAGGTGCAGATTCTTGTGAAGCAGACTGCAGTGATTTTTATAGCAGAAGTACTATAACTATCAGTGTAGATGGATGGAATCCTGCAGATTATGGAGTAAAAGTCCCTAAGAGCTTTCCTTATAGATCAGTCCAAATCAGGCTGTGCAGGAAAGTGCTGGGCTAGTGCTGAGATTATCACATTGATGTTTAATATTTTTGATATTATTTGGTATTAGAGACATATAACATTTCCATGGTATTACTCCAGCATATGACACCACTATGTAGTCCTGTCTGCCTTTGAAAACATGGATTTGGAGCAGTGGAACAGAGTACAGGCGACAGAAGTGGGGTGTGTCCAGAAGGAGTGGAGAAGTAGTGTGGCTCATATAACACGTAGGGATCCGGATCTCTGAGTGTACTGATGACATTTAGCTGCCTGAGGGTTTGCGGAAGGAGGTGGGAACAGAGGGTATCTGAGACTCATCTCACAGAGTCATGGAGTTAAAATGGATTGATTCAAGTGGCTAAAAATTTGCCCGAAGATATTTTTCCGTATTTACTATTAGGAACTATTAATTTCAACAGTTCGAGACAGGAGGCCATGGAGAGTGTAGGAATCAAAAAGAATAAATATTTGAAAAAGCAGCCAGTAAACAGACAGGGATTTAGACTAATGACCTAAACAGAAAATAATGTCATGGGTTCAGAGCTGCACAGACTAATCCTCTGGTGATAAATCTTAACTGCAAGGCTTTATAAACTGTTCCTGACTTGTGGGTGAACTTCAGGATAGAAACAAGAGGAGCTAGTTGCCCTTGGAAATCTGCCGGTGATGTAGAGGGAAAAAGGAAGCTGGAACAGGAGGGAAGACGGGCTAAATGTCTGAAGGCTGCTGCCAGCTGGTTTTTGAATCAACATAGGTAAGCTTCCTTTCAGTCTCATGAAGCTCTGCAAATGACAATGCCACAGTTTTTCACAACAGCGCTTTTATTCCTAAGTAGTGAGTGTTCAAATACTTTATAGTATTCTTTATAGTGACTTCCTGGCCTAGTCAAAGAAGAGGTTGTATTTCTCAAAAAACGTTCTCTCTGTGGTTTTCCTAAGAAATTCTTGACTGGTTTGGAAGTTCAGTCTTACATGTATCTGTAGAAGTAGTATCATTGCCTGTAATGCAATGTGATGCTTTGCTTTTATTTACAGGAGGAGGGGAGTCTCCCTTGCCAGATGGCAGAATTTATTTATTTATTTGAAAATTCAAGCCAAAATGATTCAGTCCTTCCTAAGAACCAGACTAATGGAAAACCTATAATTTGCCTATATCTATAAACAAAAAATGTGGCAATTTGGAGCAATTCAGGCCAGAGTCAAAACTAAGTTTCTTTGTAACCAGTGTTCCTTTCCTCTGGACCAGAGCAAAGGGTGACACACCTTACTTCTCCCAGTGATTTTTTCATTAAAAATAAACAGGAGTGGAAGGAGGGCTCCATCTCCAAGCCCAAGGAAAAGGAACAGACTCAGGAAGGAGCTAGTTATGGCAGGTTTCGAAGGGAAGGGAAGGGAAGGGAAGGGAAGGGAAGGGAAGGGAAGGGAAGG
>NC_031770.1:55462479-55727671 GCF_001522545.3 Parus major | reverse complement strand
TAAGTTCAGTGGGGGACATATAGTAAAGGTGTGCTGTAAGATAAAAAAAGAAAGGGAGAGGTGTGAGTAGCTGAGTAAGAATTTGTGAACTAGTGTTTAGGAGAGCTGATGATTGGGAAGCAAGCAGGAGGTGGTGGTGAGGATAGGAGCATTTCAGAACTTCCTGCTCATAGACCAGGATGAAGTACAGGGGAGAAGCCAAGGGCAAGAGGTCGACTCTGTTGGGTGCAGTAATGGGAAACCCAGGAGCAGCATGAGAAATCAGCACTTGCATCTACAAATGAAGCAGGAAGAGTGGGAGGAAGCAAGGTAATGTGGGATGGAATCAACTGTACAAAATGTTCCCAGCATTTCATGGCAGCAGGAGATGGGGCATCTCAGCAGTCCCACAATGAAGTGAAGTAACTTGCTGAAAAATGCAGTAAAGTACAAGGCAGAAGGATCACTGTATCCTCTCATTCTGTCCTGGTGCCGAGTTGCACATCTGTGTTGCAGCTGGACCTGGTACTTCCCTGCTTTTCCTGGGCTCATTTCTCAGCTGCATTTCCTGACAAAGTATGAATCTTCCTTCAGTACACTAAACCCTCCAATTTAACAGTTGCTAAAGGAAAAAGCATTTCAGCTCAGTTGCAGCTTGAATACCATCATTTAAACTTCAGGCTGTTTGATAGACCATATAGAAAGTGGGTTGGAATCATCCAGGAATCACATTAAATGGTTTTAAGACTGCTTTCACACTCCCTTGTGAAACATGTGAATGTCATTGCCACAAATATTTCTAAATGATCATAAATATAGGGTGGTTTTGGCATTAGTAGGCTCAGAGAAATTACAAATAAAACCAGGAAGTGACAGGAAAGAGGAAACTCCCCTGTGTGGGGTGGTAATTTCTGGAGCAACCTATTATAATTTACACCAGGGGACGCTGAAATTATAATTAAGAGTAGTCAAAATATCAGAATCCCAGATCTTCTAATTACCACAGAATATATTTGCCTCTCCTGGAAGCTTACCATAATTTTTCAGATGGGCATGTTGGTTTTAGTTCCACGTGATAAACAGGAGATCTAAAAAAAATTGCAAAACTTTCAGCTTCAGTTTAAAGAAGAGGATACCTACACACCAAAATATGTCTATAAAAAAAAGGAAGAGTTGTAAAAGCCCCAAAGTATTAACCAGCAGGAGCCAAGTGCTGTGAGGGAGTGGAAATGATTGGTCTGAGGGATCAGGATGCTGGTGGCACAGAGGTGTGCAGTGAGGGAATGGGACCAAATTGCAAACTGGTAAAGAGCTTCTGGTGTAGAAGAATCACCCAAATTACTGAAGTCTTCATGTAGGTATAATGTGTAATCTTTATACACATCCAGACACCTGATAGTGTTTGTCTTCTAGTATGTAGCAACTCCTAGTCATGAGTCTGTGGTGTGCCTTCATCAAATAAGATAAAGTGATGTTTGCCATATTGATATTTGCTATTGCCTCAGTTATAGGCAGTTCACAAGTAAGGTCAATTACATGGTGTTTGATTATTCCTGAAATCCAGCTAAAATGCTTGCTTGAAACAAATGACATCTTTTCAGAGTATTGTGGTGCCTTGTAGTGCTTCATCCCTGCACTGAAGGCAATTCATTTAGTAAGTGTCAATTCTTGTTTCTCTAGTAGTAAAGCAATGGTAACAGCTTGCAAAAAAAGATTGGTAAAGAGCACATGGGTAGGTCAGGAACACACAGGCAAAAAAGGAGGGGCTTATTTGCTGAAATAAGGTAAATAAGGCTGGGAAAATCTGACAAACTCGTGGCAATACCTGTGATCAAGGTTTGACAGGACTATCAGTGGGACAATCATATGTGCACGAGTCTGGAGAGAATCCGATCACTCCTGTCACAAGGAAGGGACAGGAATAGATGGATTTCAGGGTTTTTTTTTTCCCATCCAGAAGCACATAATTATGTATCAGAGATCTGTCCAAGGTTGGTAATATTTTCAACAACATAAATAGCTATAGCAGTATTCTGCCATCCTGTTTCTATCCTCAGCTTTGGAGTTAGAAGCTATAGTTAAGTATTTCTATTTGTTGCCTTATCCATAACAGAGTACCACTGTAGCCTTTTAAAGAGCAACAAAAAAGGCTGAAAATTTAAAATTTAAGGAAATTATATTCTATGAAAAGCTGAATACTTTGCTTACTGTGGATTTTTTTATTTAACTGCTTCTAAGTGCCCTTTCCTCTGCTCAAAAGCCTACATAGTCCAAATTAGGTGGTATAAAAAACGCCTTAAGTTTTCAAGAGCAGTTTTTTTGACACATTACATTATATGTGTACTTGTATGTTTTAGTCTGTTACTAAATACTAGCAGGAAATGAAAATGGGTACTTACTGCAGATGTTATATTTTATTGGCTACACTAATGTGAAGTGTTATGGCAAAGCAGAGAAACATACTACGAAGGTAAGAAATAATGAAGAAAGGTGAATGCCAGTGCATAATATAATTTAGGAGTTGGCTTTGTAGGAAAAAGCCTGAGAACTCCTGCCTGATATGTTTTCAGAGATGATGCACACATTTGTGGTAATTTGCAAATAAAAGGCCCCAGCTAACAGGTAAAAGTCAGCATGGTGCTTTTATCTGTGAAGCAGGCAGAAATTGTCAGTGACAGAATATAAATTTGGAAAAACTGATGGGAAGATTTTGTGTAAACATGAAATAGCCGAAAGAATTGGGAGCCAAAATGCCACCAGTGCTGCTGCTCTCATGCAGTGAGACTTGGAGCCTGCTGCCGAGCAGTCTTGTGTCAGTTCTCACCAGGATGCTCTGTCAGGGCTTCAAAAGGTTGATAAACTAATTCAATAAGTTGGTTGCTATCACAGAACTGAAGAATCAACACCTTGCACATGACATATCAAGAAGCTGCCTTTCCTGATGTGATTTGGCTTAGGTCATGTCAGATGCAAAGAAGCAAATCCAGCATTGTTGGGCAGCAGCTGCTGCCCGCTCCATACAAGAGCCTCTAAATAGCAAATCCTGAAGAGCTGAACACATCCAAGCCCAAAAGGACCAGAATTTGCCCTGTTAGGGCCAGGTGAGTTTAACCCATTAAGAACATTATACTGTGTTTGGTATCACTAAGAGTCCTATTGTGGAATCTTGTTCCTTATGCTAAGAAAATGTGGCCGTTTAGAACAGCCCAGTTATTAATGGAGTAGAAATTTTCTTTGAGTACCCTGCAAGCTTAAGTCCCCATTGGAAGCAGCTCATTCTTTTTATAGCTTTTAAATAGTACAAATTTTCTGAACACAATTATTGATTCAAATTTTCTTTCATTTTATTGCTAGAGATTTAGCTAAATAGCAAGATAAAGAGACTTGAGACAAACAACAATACAACAACAAAAGAGTACAGATCTGAAAGAGGGCTTGATATTCTATTAACCAATTAACATTTTTATTCTGGGGCCAAGAAATACACATTTGCCTTTAACAGAATGACCGACCAAATTGCTGTCAGTCAGCCAATCTGATAAAGGTCAACTACTGAAAACCCTGTCTGTCAGTACACAAACTGAGTGACCTGGGCAGTCAGAAGTTCATCTGTTGTTTTGAAAGAAAAGTACACTATTTTCATAGATGCATCTGTTCTGCATCAATTACAAAACCTTTAATGAAGTTTCATGGTGGAAATAATATTATCAACTTTCCTAATTATACTCCTTCTTCATTGGGGCTTATTTGGGTATCTTGACAACACAAACTTGGTTTAAATTATATGATATATTTTAAGTCCTTTAAAATGTTGTTTACTTTTACTTTAGTCAAACAACTCTTCCCAACAGTTCTGGCTGAATAAAACTGGCAGGGGTGGAAAAGAGGAATACAGCGACTATTCCTAAGACAGACAATTATTTTGTGTAGAGATTCACATTTTAGATTGTAGAACAAAACTTTAACTGTTGTTTACCTATTTTCAAATCATCTGACTATGGAAAGATTTTAAGCAGGCTTTACTCTCTATAGAGTGCTGGCCTGGCAAACCTGGCTGTGGGACTTGGCAGTGGAGCTGACTGATGCTCTCTCATGGCTCACCAAAGGAAAGGGCCAGGACTGGAAACTTGTAGAGTAACTTTCCTATGCGAAGAAGTTTGCACAAGAAAAGTTTATCATTTACTACAAAGAAATTCCCTTATGTTCTTGGTTAGGAGTTGATTAATTTATTGCAGTCTTGTTTACATCCCTTCTAAAAAAAGAATAAAAAAAGATGTCATCCTCTAAATGTGGTTGTCTGGAAGACCATTGGCTGGACATGTGTTTAACTTTGCAGTTGGCCTGAATAGTAGCATCACCACACTGATCTAAATCTCCCTCTGCCATGTCTGCCCAGAGGGAGTATTTTGAGTGTTGCAGCATTCCTCATGCCAGGGAACAAATAGCATTTCAAAGTGCAGGTAACTTTTGGTTTTGTAGAAATTTCAGAAACTCACATCTGACAGTAAAACTATCATGCAAATTAGATGTTCTGTCTTATTAGGTAAATTATGCACTTATTCTTTTAACATCCCTTTTTCTTTTCTAAAGTACCAGACATGTACATTTTTGATTTGGAAGAGGGAAGCTGCTCTCCCTGCTAAGCTGCAGGTGTCTTAGCCACTTAGCTCTTTTGTCCTCTCACTTGCCTCAGTGCTGTCATCTGTTATCTGCAGTCACTTCTTTCATAAGGGTGATGGTTTTTTTACATCTCTGTTCTACTTTTCAAAAAAAGGAAGCTTAAGTTTTAAGAATTTTAATAATTAAGATTTACTCTGACTTGAATGTAGGATACAGTAATTTCTTAATAGAAATGGGAATAGCTTGTTACAGAAGAAATTACATAAATATTGTGTGAAAGCACTGCACAGAAATCCTCAATCATAATGCTGAATATATCTGCTTATATGATTCCAGTAAAGAAGTGATTACTGAAAATGGCTGCTAATTCTTCTGTTGCTCAGATGGTGCCAGTTTCAGAAGCTAGAAAACACAAATTTATTGTTGTTTGTTAAATCCTGATTTTATCCTTGTGTTACTGTGTATTTCTGTTCCCTCATTAAGCTGGAGACAAGCAGAACTATTTCTGGTTTATGTGCTTGTTTGAGCAGAATCATCACTAGTGTCAGCATTACCGTGGAGAAGAAGTTGATGCCCAAAGGCTGCCATACAAGCACGAGGGTATTTTCCCCCAGTTTACACAGTACCACTGTGCAGTGAGTACACAGAGGAGCACGTACGCACGTATTAGCAGTGGACATTTGTTGGCACTGAGAAGCACGTGGGACATCTTAGGAGACATTGACTTCTCTAAAGTGGTTTGAAATGAATCAAGGTGACAGTATTTTGGATGCCTAGAGTTTTAGCTATAACATCAATCTCTTTCTTTCAGTGTGCCTGGAGGATGTTTGTCTGTCAGCTTGCCCTCCCCCAGCTTTCCACTGTCTGACAGACCTCTGGGGGTTTGTGGCATCATTCTTTCTTTCCCATCTTCTTCCTTAGTGTCACCAGAAGAATATGGGGACAGAAGTTGAATGTTGGCACGCTGATTCCTGTCCCACAAGGACTCACTCCCAGTGGCTGTGAAGGAAGGGCTCGTTCTCCATGATCCCTCTAGAAGTTGCTTCCTCCGACCAACACATCTTTCCAATTGCAAGGGTATCTCCATCACCAATCCCAGAGGCTCAGGAACACACAGCCTCTCCAAAAAATCCTGAAGTGAGGTAGGAAAAGCAGCAACTGCACAGAAAGATTAGCCTGATTTCTGATTTCCTTCTGAGCAAGAATGCTTAAGAGTGATGATGGCTGTTGCACTAAACTATAGATTTTCAGTCACAATCTTGGAGTGGTGAGCCTAGTCTAAATAGTTCTCAAGAAAGAGTTAAAAATAGAGGAAGGTACACTTCAGCTACTCTTCTTCATTCCCTGCTGAATTTACCTTGCTTTGAGCAGATATTAGATACCATCTTGATTAAATAGAATTGCTATTTCTTGCTCTTTGTTTTTCACAGAACTAAATCTATTTTTTTTTTTTTTTTCAAAAAGGAGGAACAAACCACGGTAAGGAATTAAACATATTACTTTAAGGACTTTGTAAAATGGACACGTATTAGGTCATTTGGCCCAACAGTAATGATAACAGAAAAGTTTATCAACATTTAAGTCCAACAGAAATGTTTCTATTAAATGTATAAGAAATAGTAAATGTAGATGTATTTTTGTTGCACATTAAAGGATTTCTCCTCCACAGCAGTTTTTCCTTGAAACTGTGGAAAGTGTAATACATCCATTTTTATGAATTGATTTGATCATTGCCATTTGTATCATCAACACCTGTTGCTCAAGAGGAGCAAAATGAAACTAGCAGACAGCAGAGAAGCCAGAAGAAAATTAGGTTTTAAAAGTCTATCTGAATCTCATTTACACTTTGCAATGTAGGTGTTGAAATCTATTTCTTAACCAGTATACTTTAAAATCAAACTGTGCTCCTTTTTTAAGATTTGTGCTACTTTTCTGCTTCACAGACCTCCGGAGTCTTTCTTAGAAGCGAACTTAAATTGCTTCAGGAAACAGGAGGATTCAGAAATGGAAACACCATGTGACAGTGGGGAAGGGCTGGCCAAGGAGAGCTCATCGTTTCCAGGGTCACTTTGCAGAAACCCCATATTTCTTAGTGTTGGGATGAAAAGGAGAAACAAAAAAATATGTATTTTCAAGGGGGAAAGAAATTGTGCTAAACTGTCTCAGTCTACCTCTGCCAGCCACTTTATCCTCCCTTTCAATGTATGGTTAGCTCTCAATTATATTTTTGTTTAACTCAAATTGCCAAAATAACCCCTTGTTTGAAACTGTTTCTACATATAAAGATTTATAGTGCTGGGAACAAAAATTATCATCTGGATTTCATTAAGATTTTCCTGGCAAGTAATTAATGCTGAAAGCATGTTTTGATCAAGCATCTCCAATAGCAGCAATGGTAAGTGAGTTAAAAGCATCTAGCATTGGAGAAATAGGTCTACATGGGCTCTGAAAGTTTTTGCTAGTTTTCCCAGCCCTCAGCAAACGGTGGTGCTAGTACCTTATTTTTCATTCCCTGTGTTTCCTCATTTCATGGTCATATCAGCCTCTTGGTGACTGCCAATGAGCGGATCTCATCATAGCTGAAAATTCAGGAACATGTGCAAAGAAGCCACCCAAATGGACAAGAAATTTGAATATTCTCTCTCCTGGCTTTTTGCTTTAGAATGAGAAGACTGCAGGTATGAATCTGTCAAAGTAGGTAATTAATAATTGTTTTTGTTTGTTCCTGTTTTGATTTATATCTGTTGTGACTTAATTGCATGTCTCTATTTACATGTACAGTAAGTCAATGTAGGTTTTTCTGTGTTATACCTGTTGTGCATTTTTGTGTTCTAGACTATAAGAGCAGGACTCTGTCTCAGCCTGCTTTTGGGAGAATTAGCTTTTGGAGCAATAATCAGTAAGATGTGGGATGCCCTTTTCCCAAAGCAGAAATGACAGCTTATCTACTGTACTCCAAGTAAAATACATTGTGTGCAGCTCCCTGTGAAGTTCCATGTTGCAGAAATGCAGAAATACCCATTGGCACCAAAGCAGTGTTTTACATTGTGCACGGGGCTGGGGAGGTACCTGTGAGATAACCTTACCCTTAGTACTGCATAATAACTCTTGTCTGTATTCAGTGGGGCTATCGACTGTATCAGAAACTAGCAGCTACAGGTGTACATTTGGAGAAATTTCCAGAAAGTACTCATAACTTAGAACCTACAGTGTAGCAGTAAGTGCACAACTCCTGCTAATTTCACCCATTGAAAATTACAAGCTGGAAAAGCCGTTATGAGTTGTTTTGAGAGGTCCGTGTTTTATCATCAGCTTGGAATTGTGCTTCTGGCTGTTAGTCACTGGGCTGCCAAAATTCAAGTGGCTTGAAGTGTGAGAGCTACTGGACCTGCAGGGCAATAACGAGAAGGAGGTTATTTTATGGCTGATCTCCCTGCATGTGTCGTGTGTTTCCCTCTGATAAGGTGGCTCTATCAGCCCCACCTATTAAAGTTGTCTGACACTTCCCATTACAGACTTTGTTTTCAGATGATTATAATGTAACCAAACTATAACTGTCTGAGTTGAAATCTGATTTCTTGTACTGGTGTGCTGAAGTGCTTCATGCAGAAATTAATGAAAAGAAGTTCCCCAGGTTTGGGGTTTCTTTTAATAAGGCTAGAGAAATTGTTTTGCACAGTGAAGATAATCTGCTCTTTGTGGAACTCTAAATGTAGTTGTGTGATCTTTGATCCGCAGGTCATGATTTCATGATCTCATTAGTGTGAGGAGAGTCAGTGTACGCTTTGTATTAATGTAGAAAATGTGGAGACTAATGGATTTTTTCACATATACTGTGTGGGCTGCCAAAGGTATTTTCAAGTCCTGTTTGGCTCTCATTTCTTGCCTGAGTGCATCTGTGTTTTCTGAGTGGAGTCTTGACACTTGGAAAAGAAGTGGCTATTGGCTAAAGGACAGCTCTTATCTCCGTGAAATCAGACCAAATCTGGCAAAGCTGTAAGCTGCTTAAAGAACACGTAATTCCAATATGTTCATGCTTGCTGGGTGTTTTCAGCCTTATTCCCTATAGTTTATCTCTGTGTGCCCAGGCTGGGACAGTTCAGGCTCAGCAGATGTCTCCTGTAACCGAAGTTCTCAAACTGCTGCTGGCTACACTGGCCCTGGACATTGTTAAAAAGATCAGGGGATCTTTCTCTTCATTTCAATGCTTAATAGAATTATAATATAAAATTATAAAATTCAGAAGAATAACAAAGGAGATCTTGATCCAGGGACCAAACCAAGAGACTAGGACAAGGGATCTGGCTGTAGGAATTCCCACAGAATACAGGGAGTGGGGGCCAATGGGGCAGTGAAAACAGTGTTTGGGTTACTCTGCTGGGTAAAAACAACCAGGATTTAGTAGTCTGGATCAGCTGGACAAAGAGATTAGGGCAACAAATGAGGAAGGGAGTTAAGGGTAAGACAGAGGTTATTTTACCAGCCTTGAATAGAAGGAATGGGGCTGGTGGGCCATATAGCCAAAGCAGGTGTTTCCTGAGGCAGGGACTGGAAAAGTGAAGAAAAAGTTCCACTGTAGTGTCTATGAGAAGACGAACTTCAGTCAGGAGGCTAAGCAGTAAGCACTCACATCAGCTGTGAAAGACAAAATGGGAAGACATATGTGAGAGGAGGCACCAGCCTGAGAAAGGAGAAAATAAGAGAAGGGACAGGAGATGGTTTTGTGGATTTTGTGGTTCTAGTTATTCTCTTTAATTGAGGGATCAGAACAATGTAACATTAGTGAAAGAATGTTACTTTGTTTTTCAGACCAAAACTACTGTACACAACACCTATTCTAGAGTGCATTTTCAATTCTGCAGTGCCAAAAACTCAGAATGAATGGATTCCAGAGATAAAATATTCCATGCAACCTTAATTTTGTCCTTGTTTATTTACATCTGAATAATGTTTCCCTTTGCCTAACACATATACAAAACAGGGGGATTGAACAGCCTGTGAAAGTTCATGTCACAGTTTTTTTGAATAACGAAGGGTTTTGATAGCAAAGGATTTTAATAAATGTAATATACAAGCTGGCACAAGGCCCCCCTGAGATAAACAGTATGCAATATTTTAAAACAATATTGGTTTAAATTGTTAAATTTAAAGAATTTAAAGAAAGAAATAATGAAAGAAATTAAAGAAATAATTTTTAACCTGAGCTATTCTGTTGGAACCAAGAGGAAAACCTATTTTAAAGTGTATGCAGCAAAGTGGCAATGGAAATCTACAAAACAGAAACAATAAAAATAACTAGGCTAAGCTTTGATGTTCCTTTACAAGTTTGCAGCTCTTGCTGTCCAACAATGTTATGACATTTATGCAGAGCAGATGATGCTGGATCAGGACCCAAGAATGAAAACAGGGGCCACTAAACTGCCTGTGTGGGTACTACCTGAAGGTGTGTAAAGGCTGTGCATAGCTTGCACGTGAATTTGAATCACTGCCATGAAGTCTGATGAGTACTTTTTTCACCACAAGATCACTACTTAATTAAAATTACACACATTAAAATATGGTACTTTTCCTCCCCGTCACAATATTGGCAGGTGTGCATATAGCTTTATTTTACTTTGAATCTGCTTGGAAGAATGAAGGGTTTTGTGTATCTAACCTTTTCCAAGTTTGTTTCTGTTTGAAGATTTTGCCTGCTTAATGAGCAGTAAATGAGCTCCCTAATGGAACAAACCCCTCATGTATTCCAATATTCTTTACCAGATGCTGTCAGCTGGCACCCAGAGAGGGTGAGCACCTAAATTAAGTGCCTGTTAGGAATGGTTTCTGGTTGTCTGCTCAACCAGAAAGGATTAAATTAAATTAAATTAATTAAAACCCAGGAAAGGGTTTAATTTGTGGTTTAGGACCCACCTCTAGTTACCCACTAGTTACAGGTGACACTAATATGTGATGTGCATATCTGGAATAAAGTTACATTGTCAAATTAAAGTTCAGCAGTGTGATGTCTTTTGGCTGTCTTCTGTTACTGCCTAGAATCAGTCTTGTTCACGCTCACCAGGGCAGAGCTGCCATGAGAAGCCTTTAATAATGAACCTTCCTTTCATCAGATGCAACAGAGGGCCCACATACTTCTTCTTGCAAAACCAGAGCAAATTCTGCCACAAGCAGATGGGAGGTGTGTGGTTTTGTAATTTACAAAGTGGATGGTTTTAATTTTGGAGAATAAGCTCAAGTTTGAATTCCCATTAGGTCATGGCAACTGTAATGGTAAGAAGGGAGAGACAACAACGGAAAAATATCTTTTAATTGGAACAAAGTTGTGATTATGCCTGTTCCTAAGAACAAATTCTGTTTTCTCTGTGCTGATAGCCCCTAGGTGCACTTAGCAATTTGGAAATTTTTAATTCAGAGTACGAGTTTCGATTCTGTTATTTCCCTGCTTTGCATGCCTTAAACAGACAGAATCAGCAATAAGTGAATAAGCAAGATTTAACTTTTTCCAACCAAGTAACATACAAATGAAACCATATGACTACAAACAATAGCTCTTGTGTCCCATTCCTGCTATTTGTAGGTCCCTATATTGTTCCTTTGGCTAGCTACCAGAACTCATAAAATGCTTTTAGGCAGCTGTGTCCCATTAAAGCCACATGTTACGTTACATCAGTAAGGAACCATAGAAGTGCAGAGCTGACAGGGATTTTAGAAGACTGCTTTATTATCTTCATGGACTGGGAAAGGATCAAGCATGCCACCCTGGAAGATATTAAAAGCTCTCAGAGGAGCAGATTCCAGAACTCTTCAGACTGTTTTGGCATTTCTTTTCTCTGACTGCTAGATAACTCTTTGTAATATCCAGCCTTAGTATTTTGCATTTTTTTCCTCATGGTGGACACTGTAAGCTGTTGATTACCATCCTTTTATAGAGCTCTATTATTTATTGTAAGATCACTGTCATACCTGCTCCCAGCCTCCACTTCAGAGAAAAGAAATCCAATTAGCACAGTCTTTTTTTACCTTTTCATCACCTTTTCTGTTTAAATCCTCTAATACTGTTACACTTCTCTGGATTCTGATTTGTTTAATTTTTTCTTGGGAATCGATGAAATTAATCTTTCATCTGAGGACCCATCAGTGGCCAAAATAGAAATCAATGGCTTCTGTGGATACATGTGATGCATTTGCTGCCTAGTCAAAAATTCTTTCTCTTGTGTTTATGCATTTGATTAAATTCTATAATATTTTTTAATGTGAAATTAATATAAAACATAGAAATGACTATCTGCCCCTTGGATATGGCCTAAACAGAAGAACACATAGGTGTGAGTATTAAAAATAACCATTTTTTTTTTTTTCAGTATTTTTTATAAAAACAAATTATGCAATTGCACAACCATTCTATTCTGTGGAAGCTTTATTCAAACAAAGGACAGCATTTCAGAATTATGTGTAGCTGTGATATACATATCATACAGGTAGGTTCTAATCTGTTCTTCCAAATTTTCTTTGCAAAATTTGGATACAATGGCAGAGGAAGGGAAGGAGGTAAGAAAGGAAGGGAAATGAAATAAGATGCTGCTAGAGTAAAAAAATTTTGAAATATTGAAAACTGAAAAGAGTTATCAATTTAATATTTCCTTCTTCGCTAGTTAAGATCCTTTACAATCTGACAAGTGGCTGTACCTTTGTGTAAAAATTACTAGTTGAAAAGTAAAACAACATTAAGGTAAACTCTAAATGAAGGCTGGAAGTTGAAACAAGCTTCTAAAAAAAATCCTCACAAAATCCAACCCCTTTACCTAACAAATCATGTCTGGCTGGTGCGCCAGTGGAAGACATCAGATCTGCAGTAAGGTCAATGGCACGCAGCATTACCAAAAAGAGACATCTGTGTTTCAGACCTTGGAAAACAGATAGCACTTTAAAGCATTTGTCTGCACTCCTTAAGCTTGTTCGTGGGCATGGAGGAGTTGCACACAAACATTCTTTGAAAAAATACAGACAAAGTAATTTTTGTGTCAGTGAAAACTCAGAGAGGGCAGTAAATCATTCAGAGGAGCAGCCTTTTTTTTCTGTCCAGCATAAAGGACTAACAGATTGGGCTTGCCATACAGCACAAGGTAGAATGTTCAGACAGAATTTGTAGAAAAGAGTTTTTTTTTTAAATTCAGGACAAAAGGCAGAGCTCAGGATGGCTATTCTTTAGCAATCAGATAAGAGGAAGATTGATCATCATTATATGGAGGTTGGGAAGCTTTCTAATTTAGAACTTAAGATACTAGAAATAGCAAAGTTGTTCTTCAGACTTCAGTGCAAGTTGTGTTTTAATCGTCCCTGTGTTTTAATCGTCCCAGAATTCTTTGGTTTAGGAGTAATGTAGTACTTTTGTGAGCAGAACAAAAAGTATACAGATGAAAACCTACTTCAGATGGCATATTTTCCATAAGTTTGATTGTTTAAAAGTTTTAATTTTTTTTCTCTTCCAAAGGGGAATTTTTCTTGCCAATATCTTTATGACAAATCGGTTCCTGCAAATTCATATAATGCCTCCATATCCTAAAGCCCTTAAGAGAGTATTGCCTCATTGTAGAAGTCCATGCAGCATTTTTTCAGTTTGTTGCTACACATTTCAAAAGATCAAATATTTCCCCTCAAAAGCTCACAGCTCATAAGCAGAGCAGTGCTCGAGCTGTAGAGAAGGCACTCAGGCCATGCAATGAAACCGTCTTTTTACTGTCCACCCCTTGATTTAGCAATTCTTGGGCTAGCTAATTTCTGAAAGGGCTCACAGGAGCATGGATTTTCAGCTGGTCCAAAAGATACACCCTCCACAAGGTATTCCACTTATACCTCAGTGACTGGCTCTTCTCTCCTCCCGTTGCTCCATGTGCCAGGGCACCCTACTACACAGCCAGTGCTGTCAGGCACACACTGTCCCCTCTAGATGTAGTATGGGATCCCATCCTGGTTTCTGCTTCTTTCCCTTGTTTCTTTTCCTCCCCTATTGTATGCTACTGGGAACATTGACAGAGTTTGTGGTGAGTCAGTGGTAACCATGGACAAGCTGGCCTGAATCATCTATAAACTAAAGATGAATGGAAGGTGACTGGAGAATTAAATAGACTTTTTCCAGCAAGAGGTTAGTATGTCAAGAGGTTAGTGCATGGCTCGTGGGGTCCAAGGAAGAACATCATTATAAAGTGGGAGAACTGTAGTGTTCAATTGACTTATATCCATTGACACATAGCTTAAAGAATTTGTTTTTTTTTTAATAGGGTTGGAGGGCATTAATGCAATAACTAAACAAGCATGCTGTCTGTTTTGTCTTGTGGATATTAAGTAAGACATGTCTTACCTTATTATGTTATTATCGAATTCTCTGTTCTTTGCAAATGTTAAATGGTCATAGCAATGCAACTATAGATAACTTCACTGAATTTGGCAATGCTGCTATCCAGGCCAGCTGGAATTAATTTTCAAGTTATGATTTTTGTAAGAAATCAAGTGCTGTTCATACTGTCACATGGTAATTCACTTCTTTCACTAATTTGATAATTGTTTTTTTGGACAGGGCCATGGATTTCTGGCAAGCATTTTCTTTTATAATTTAGTACTCTTTGATTCACATAAACCTATTGCTAGAAAATAATTTTTTAGCATTTTTTCCATTTGTTGTTCAACAATGAAGATACATTTACAGGAAGATTACCAGAAATACCTTCTTGCCTTTTTTCTTTTTTTGGAAAAAAAAGCAATTCACTTCTTTTTATTCTTTCTTCCAGTATCTCCCTAAATACTTATAAATTTTTAAAAAGATTGGCAGCTCTTCTCCACAAGATAATGCTCAGAATTGCTATGGGGTTCATTCTCGGCACTTATGTATAGATGCACAATTCCACTTACCTCCTGCTTTCCAGCAGGCTTTTCTTTCTAATTGCAGAGCCAGAGAACAAAAGCATCTGCAGTCTTGTGGAAAAGAAGTGGTCCTGTGTTCTTGGGGAAGCTGAGGTCCAATGTGAGCTTTGGGATGGATCGATGCACCTGATTTCTGCAGGTTTAGCTGCCTTGCTGGTAGCAGTCATTATCCCAGGGGCTGTAGGAAAAGGCCAGAAGCACATGTAGGAAATCCATGCTGTTCAGATGGGTGAGGTGAAGAGCAAGCTTGGCTGTGGTACTGGACTCTTTAAAACCAGGTACTCAAGTATGGCTGGTGACAGAAATCACGCAGGGTGGCTCGAACATTTTCCATCACAATCTGGGATAAAGCCTTGTCTTCAGCCACAGTTGACCTACATTACTAGATACTTTGTGCTGGCCTTCAGTAATAACATCAGAGAAGAGATCCAAATATGTTTAATGACCAACCTTTAAATCTTCTGCAAATGTTGTCCTCTGAGATTTTGCTTCCCCCCCTCTGATTAATAGGTGTGATCAGATCATTGCAAAATGCCCGGATCACTGTGGAAATTATACGAGAAGTGCCAAGAAGTACTAAATGTTTTTTGGAACTGCTCTGCTGCTAGAAGAACAAGCCAAAAATTGCTTTGGCTGCCTCAAATAGTGTCCTATAATAATCTATCAAGGTATAATCCATCAATTCTTTGGTGTTGTTTAATGTTACCCTCAACAAATAATGGATTTGGAAATTCTTTGTCGTTACCAGTTATGCAAGCACTGCACTCTGCTTTTTCTCTAGGCTGTTCTTTTCTTCCCAATTATCAATTTTATCATCTCCAATTACATTTGGAAAGCAAGCAAAAGTAAATGTTCTTAAATCTGGCAATAATCCGTAAGCTTTCCCCTGAGATCTTAACTTTTTTTGCACTTCTCTGCACTTCCCTCTTTATGCAATTAATTCTTTCCTCTTTGTTATTATTTTCTAGTGCTCCTGGGAAGAGTGGAAGGAAAGGGAGGAGCGCAGAACAAGCACCACATTTTTTTTCTATTTCAGCTCATTCCCCTTTCCGCTTACTCTAAAATCCTGTTGCATTTCTCACAGATGTTTGGCCATTATCTTAAAGTAAACAGAATTCTTTTCATCGCTTTCATTCCTCTTCCTTTTCCTCTTCCTTGTCCCTGTGTCACCCTTACTGTTTTTTTTGACACAGCGGAGAAAACTCTAATCCTTCCTATTGCTCAGGCCTGGTTTTCAGCTTTGCTTTGGACATCCTTCCTGCATGCAGTTCAATGCTGAATCACTAATTAAAATCTAGCCCTTTAAGTAAAATTTAAATTAATAAAAAGCCAATTAAGTAAATTTAAATTAATCTCCAAGTTTATTCAGGCTCTTTTATTAGATGGTACTGCACACACAGTAAATTTTCAAGCAGCTCATATTTTGTGTTTTCTCCCCACTGAGGGTTTCACACCCATGCAGGAGTAATTCCTTGTTCCCAATGAAATCCAGTAAAGCTCTCTACTACAGTGCTTTGGGATCTGTAGTGGAATGCCCAGCCTCTGGGATGTTAGCCCAAATGTGACAACAAGCAAGTGCAGAATCACTGCACAGTCCAGGAATTAGAAGACAAAACTTCTGGGTTTGTATATCACAGGTTCAAGAGGTATGGACTACCTGTCTTGCCAAGCAGGTACGATCATAAAATCATTTAAGCTGGAAAAGACCTCTGAGTGCAATCATTAACTCAGCACTTTCCAGTCCACCACTAAACCACGTCCCTAAAGGCCAGATCTATGTGTTTTTAAAATACCTCCAGGGATAGTGACTCACCAGTAACTTCCCTGTGCAGCCTGTTCCAATGCTTCTTTAGTGAAAATTTTTTTCCTGATATCCAATTTAAACCTCCCCTGAAGCAACTTAGGCCATTTCCTCTTGTCCTATCACTTGGTACTTGGGAGAACAGACTGACCATGTACCTGACTACAATCTCCTTTCAGGTAGTTGTAGAGGCCCCACCTGAGGCTCCTTTTCTCCAGGTTAAACAACCCCAGCTCTCACAGCTGCCTCTCAGAAGACTTGGGTTCCACACCCTTCACCAGTTCCAATGCCATTCTCAGGACTTGCTCCAGTACTTCAATGTCTTTCTGGAAGTGAGTGGCTCAGAACTGGACATGAACTTGAGGTGTGGAGAACAGATGTAGAGGAACTGGAAGGAAGATAGGACTTGTGGCAAGTGTCAGACTTGGAAAGTATGAATTGTCATCCTGAGGTCAGCTACCTCAGGCTTTTATTGTGACTTACACAATATGGGAACTTTGTTAACGAAAAAAAGGGCAAAATCATATGATTACATTATATTCCTCTTCTCTTAAAGATGAGTGTCTATTCTTCACAAATGCACTGATCACTTATATAAAATTTTGTCCAAAATATAAAAAAAGAGGAGATGCCCTCCCCCCACAAAAATCTCCAAACCCAAGCCCACCAGAAACCCTTGGTCATAACTTTTCTGAAACAAGATATATAGGATTGGCAGTTCTGGGGGACAAACACCCAAAGATTTGGAACATGGAGGACTGAGGATTTTGTTTTAAGGTAAGAAATATGCTTGAAGGAAAAAAAAAAACCACCAGAAAAAAAAACAAGGCATAAGGACAGAAATACATCACCTAACAGTGCTTGCTAAGGTGCACACGTCTTGCTCTTCATTTAGCTCTTTGGCCCCCCTGACACAGAAATATGGTACTATTGGAGAAAGAGCCTATTACTACTACACTAATTAAGATTGCAAAGACAGTATTCTTGAATTCTGTGTGAGTTAGATCATAAGTCTAGGAAGCTTACTGATACGTGAAGTAACAGTTTGTCTAGATAAATAAGTCAGAACCTCTGAGATTATGTCCCAGTAACTGCAGCCTTCCTGAGCTCTAACAGGTAAGGTCACACAAGGGTTCATTTAACAGTTCCATTTTATCTTTTTTTTTTTTCTTTTTTTTTTTTTCTCCTGACATTTCCTGTACGCTTGAGTTTTAGGCCTTTCCTACACTGAAGCTAGAATTTAGCCATGGATTTCAGTGCAGACCTGCAAATGAGTCCTACTGCTTGTTTTGCCAGTGTCAGAGCCTTTCAAAGGCAGGGTGGCTGCTACAGCTGCCACAGCCACCGACAGGGGAGGGAATATCTGACTGGGCCAAGGCTATTGCTGGAGGAAGATCTTTGGCAGCCAAGGAGCAGCAGGGCTGGCTACTTAGGGCTCTGCATCAGCTTGTCTTTTTGCTTTTATGCTTTCTCTCCTCTCTCTCTTGCTGAACTTCGCTGCGCACTTAACTGTCTTGCAGAGCTCACTTGCTCAGGTTTCTGAGAAGCCTTCAGGCAATTTTGTACAGGGTTAGTGTTGAAAAACAGGTAGCTGAATCTCCGGAAGATTTATGTGAAAGGGCAGCTTTATGGTTGAAGTGAAGCTTCATGAAAGGATTCACTATCTGACAGAGCCCTGTAAAAATAAATCTGCAGTGGTGCTGTTGATTAAGTTTGCCTGAGTTGGACTTCCTTGGATCAGTTTGTCCCTCAGCAACCTGGTGGGATGGCTGCATGGATAGAAATGCACAACAAACTCTGAGCAAGGTGGCTATTATGTTCATGCAGTGTGAATTAGCTTATTAGTGTTTAATAAGCTTAATACATTGTTTTTCCCCCTCCAATTCACCTTTATTTCAGAGAACTATAAATAAAGAACAATGATTTTTTTTTTCCATCAGCAGTGACTTCTTAGGGTACAAGATTCAAAGCATGTTCTTGGCTTATGTGTTAAAAAAGCATTAATTTCTTCATGCCAGTTAAAGAATGCCAGTCCCACAAGTTTAGAAATCATTTTGCTTGTCCTTATAAATTTGTCAGTATGTTCCTTTTTATTTGTTTGAAGACTCAAAATAATTGTTCTTTGATACTTTTAGGGAACCTGAAAATAAGAAGGTGGTATTATTTTTCGTCCTTTTTAAAAAAACCCGTTATATTAAAACCTAAAAGCAGTAATCTTTTATATCCTGTCTTATAAACAGAAGTGTGCCAGATATTTTCCTTCATTTTTAATAAAAAAAAGTTAAAAAATATGTATTTAAATATAGAGTGCTTTTAAGGATGAATTCGCTGATAGTTTCTGCCAAAGACTTCTGCAAAGGAGGATTGAGAATAGGACAGAAGATCCTTGTTTTATTTATCTTTCTGGTTTCTCTGTTCAGTTTAGGCTTTTTGTAGATTTTTCTCACAAGCATGTTTACCGAAAATAAAGCATTTAAGCTGGAGCTAAGAGGGGAGTACTTGGGTTCCTATGACTTGAATAACCTTTCCCAAAAACATACATGTGTTCTGGTTTCTGGAAGCTGCATCAGGCTTAGGAAACCACCTCCACAGATGGAAATAGCTGGAGATGGCTAAGTGTGGGGGGAATTGCCATGGATGCCTACCTGCTCCTCCAAGACACCTGCTTATAGCTGGTGTTGGAAATTTGCTGTTGGGCAGTTGTCTGACCCAGTATGGCCTGCCCCATCTGCTGCCTGATGGCCTGGATTACCCTGGATATGGAGGACAGGGTTTTCTCTCCAGCACTGTTTCCACAGGGGACTCGTGGGTGAGGGCTGCTGCAATGGCAGTGCAATGTGCCTGGCATCCAACTGGAAAGCCACTTTCCTGAGAACCATCCACCAAGGTGTGGCTGTGTAAGGCTCAGTTGGTGGTAATTAATTTTGCCCAGTCTTCAAAGGGGAAAATGAATTTAATCACTTTGGTAGCTTCAGTGTATCAAGTGAAAGATGTGACAGAAGCCTCTCATGGCAAATTCCACTGCCAATATACTCTCCAAATTACAAACAGGGTTTGACTCAAGCACCAAGAGAATACTTTTGTGAGCTTGGTCCGCAACCTTGAAATACCAACAGAGAAACCTGAACTCTTGTGCTTTTAGTTTCAGATAGTTTCATACTTAAGACATGGAGTGCTGGGCCTGTGGAAGATAGAGGCCGAGACTGAGAAGTCTTTTTGGTTGCCTGCACTGGCAAACAGATGTGGTGCAGATCAAACTAGCAGTGCTGAGTTGTCTGAAGATTCACAAATGTGAATGTTTGCTGGTTCCTGGCTACCTATGTGAACTTGTTTCCTCATCCTACTCAGGAGCGGCCTCAGCTGTGTTTTTGGGTGATAGAAAGTATTTCCTATTTTTCCTCACAGAAGTCACAGGAACCTCTGTGTTCAGGGGTAAGGTGGTGCTTGTTTTGCTTGGCAAGCCACAGATTAACCTGTGTACTGCACACATGGATGCGAGTGTGCGTCACAGCTCATCCCCTCCTTTTGAGGAGGACATGAGCAAGTCGCGAGATGTAAAGAAATTTCTCAGCTGGTAAAATTCCGATTCAGTGATTCTGAACAAACTTTTGGAAGCAGAAGAGTGAACTTTCCTTTTTCACAGTTTTTTCTGTTCCTCCATTGAAAACTCAGGCATAACATCTTTTTTTCTATGAATCCTCTTACTGTTCCCTGTCTACAGACCCTCTCTTCTCCTTTAACACCTGACTTCTGTAACATAAAAGTAATAGGTCTGGAAAAGGATGTGGATCTGAAGTGGAAGAGGCAGTACATGCCTCATGCCGACAGAAGGAGGCACAGGTTGCTATGGAACTGATCCTCCCCAGGAAGAGAGAAAGTGCCCAGGAGGGTGAGGTGTCTGTCCTGCTGGTTCTCTTGGCTGCTGCACCCATCCTGCCCTGGGTCTAAACACAGAAGAGCAGCACTGCCAGTAACGGTGGGAAAGAAATAAGAGTGTGGGAGCTCCTGTACAACCCATAAGCAGGTAAATAAATGCTTAAAAGTGCTTATAGTTCCAATAATTAGATCAAATATTTCTTTTCTGCTATGTGCTGGTGGTTATGCTAGGTGCTTGAAGTTGTACTGTTTGTTGTTGTATTTATCCTCTTCATATTATTTTGGAACTTCAAGCTATAGTTCATTATAAACAGATTCTGCCCTCTAAATATTGATCCTGTGAAGGCTAAGTTAAGTAATGACAACAGTATTAGAAATTCCTTTTGACCTAACTGTTGACATTAATGACTAGTGACAGTTTCCTTTTCCTATACACACAAATTGGGTCAAATGAGCTCTCCTACTAATGTGTTGCTGCATTTCTGGAGTAATTTGAGTTTATTTTCTAAATCTGCAACATGGGCAGCTTCTGCAAGGATCATCTTGCTGCACATTGCTCCAGGTTAACGTTGCTCTTGAAATAGTGTGCATGCTGTATTGAAAGCTTTAATTCTGTGCCTGATTTACATTCACACTGTCCTTAGAGTGAGCTGGCTAGTACAATTAGAGATGGATGAAATTCACCTCAAAAAACCCCACTGTCAATATGAAAATGTATTTATAAAATTCATTCCAGTCCCATAATTTTTTTCCATTTAAAACTTTTTAATGAAAAAAGCATTATGAAATATAATTAACTTTCTGGGTTTTTATATTCATTCTTAAAAATTTTGATATTTTGTTAGAAAAGCAGCTTTCATTTTGAAATTCAGTGATATATTACAATAAATACTTTTCCTTTTCCAATATTTTTTGTATCCACTTCCTTTCTATCAAACAAAATATTTTTGATAATCTAATGATAGCCTCTCATACTCGAACATCTCAGCATTTCCATGTGATGCTCACACTTAAGTGAAAAGTTGGAAGAGTGGGGGCAGAAGAGAGAAGGGATGTTACTTTTACTTTTCTCTAATTCCTCCTGCTAAATGTGTAGTCCATACCTTTTGCATTTTCTTAATCTTTCCTCTTTCTTTGCTCACCTCCATACCACACCAAAACATAAAAAGAAATAATTGCACATGTCTGTTTTCCCCTGACTCCACTAAGCCTTATTTCAAGAAGCA
The DNA here is from genome assembly GCF_001522545.3 of Parus major. Lineage (NCBI taxonomy): Eukaryota > Metazoa > Chordata > Aves > Passeriformes > Paridae > Parus > Parus major. Next base: position 55,706,254 of record NC_031770.1, on the reverse strand, counting down.
GCTACAAAATTGGAGCAAACTGTGATTAAAATGTGCTACTAATGTAAAAGAGCAGGTAATGAAATGTGATCATTGAGTTTCAGCTGAAAAATACTTTTGTTTTTGATTTCCTTTAATCAGCTGGTGGTTTGTGTGGATTACTATTCCTATAGTTTAACTGTGAATTCTGGTGTCTATTCTAGTTGAGATTTTTTTATTGTATCTTTTATTACCTCCTTTTACGGTTTTCTTATCCATTTACAAATATTTTATCCTTTAGGCTATGATTTCCTCTATTTGATTGTTAGGAACTGATGACTTTATTTTCTTTCTTTCTTCTCTTGTTCAAATATTAGAGTAAAAACATAGTTGTTCATAATATTTTGTTATAATAACAAAAAGAATCTATGTACTTTAGTCATAATAAATATTCCCATATTAACTTGGAGGCATTGAAAAAGCTGAGGCCTCAATATATTACTAGTCTGTCACTCATAACAACATCTGTTTTTGGCAGGAGCTCAACAGTGCAGGTCTGAGTTTCATGACTTCAGGCAGTTCCTAATATTAGAAAGATAGCAAAGAAGTCAATGAAGGTGGATCATCTTTATCTACAATTTTAAACTGGTCACTTTTCCTGCAATGGTATGCAGGTATTTAATCAACACATTCTCTATTTTTTTTTAATGCCTCTTAGAAATGGAGGAATTCCCTGTTAAATCACATATTCTGTAAATGGTAATGAAACCTTAACTTTGTTCTCTAATACCTATTTCCAGAGTAAGATTTTGCTTGCTCAGCTTTGCAGACTTTCTTTCCTATGTCCCTTACATGGATTGTATGTTTATAACTGTATGAAAACGAGATCTGATCTGTGCCTGAATGTGTACTCAGATTCTGCAGTACTAGAACAACCACTAAGTGCCTTAGGGTAAGCCTTGGGGAATTGTCCATTAATGGTAAGGTGATTTCTAGATTTGATAAATCAAATAGGACTTTCTTTCCTGGGACATCAGTTTAGTGTTAGGAAAAGCTTTGAGTTAAAACTGGTTTGAATTAAAGTTTTGGCACCTTGAGGAAAAAGGCATACTCTGTCACTGGACACTTCAGAAGTGAAATCCAGGTAATATAAGTCATGAAGATTGACCTTCTTCAGATACCTCTGCTCAAACCAATATGTATTTCTGATTTTCTACTAGGCACTAAGGATCTTGGTGCTGGGTGACAGAAAATGTGCTGCTAAAGATCTTCTGGGTACACTTGAGGCTGTTACAGAGTGCTGGGAGGAAAAGGGAAGTTCCCTACTGGCTTGAATACACTTTGTCTCCCTTAATGCTCAACAGCCATAGCAAGGAAATTAATTTGTTTAACCTTTTGAAACTAATTTGTTTTAAACCATTTCTAATATTATGTTTCTAAGACTTAATATGTTCATCTAAATCCTGACCTTTCTTGAACAGATGGTGATAATGATGGCAATGAGAATGCTATGTTGAGTGGCATATGGGAAATATGAGGCCCAAGTAATGTATTTGATTGCTGACGATCAGGAAGGAACCTAAGATATCACAAGGATATCTTTCTTAAATAAATCTGTTCCAAGTTTTCCATAGAAGTTTCAATGTTTTTGACCCTGAACAGGTGCTTGGATATGTAGTTGTTTGGTGCGTACACTTTTGATAATATTTTTCTGAAATTAAATTTTTGTTCTGCATTAAAGGCTAAATTCCAATTGTATATCCTCTAAATTAATTACTAATTTTTAAGTGGCAGAAATGATGTAGGGACCTTTGTTATTAAATAGATTGAAATTATGAAAGTTACTATGGTAAGATATTGGGTCAAATTGCATTACAGCAAAAAACCCCGAAGTTAACTTCATATCAAGCATTGCATATAAATACTATATACATATATATAATAAATATTTTTACTTTTTAAACTGAAAAAGAACCTGGTAGCACTCTTAAAAAAAAAAAAAAGTCAAAAAGAAATGTATATCTCTAGTCTGCAACGATTTGGTAGAACAGGTTGTAGTTATGACATATGGATGGCTGACACAGCAGGCATAACAGCAGGATAACACTGCGTAACCTGACATTTCTTTGCTTTGTTCTATTTCCCTTAGCAGAAATAGGGACTGCATTAAACAGGCTACTGTCTTCTATGTGTGAAGTCACATAACGTATGTAAACAGATTAAGAAATAACTCTTATTTCCATTCTCCCCTTAAAGCACAAAATTAGTCTTTAAGTATTTGTGTTTCTATTAGTGACTGTTTTATCTGCTAGGGACAAAAAAGTCTTCAGCAGAAGCAGTAATCACTGGGTTAGGAGGGTTATATTTTAATATTACATTAGACCACACTGGAAACTATTTTTTCCTGGTTGTAGGGAATATGATATTTTTGGTTTAAATCACCACTTGGAATCTTCAGTCATAGAAGGTCGCTAAAGGAGTTTAAATATCTTGCATGAGGATGGAGATTTCCAGGAGAACGGTTTGTGAGCAATGTACGTATGTTAGTGTTTACATCAGGTGTGTCACCATGTACTTGTAAATTTGCAAAGATGTGTGTGGTGAATTTAAGTTAATTAGGGTGACTGTTACAAAGGATTATCTTTATGCTCTTAAGGGCCAGTTGTAGCACTGGGGTCACCACCCTTTGTTCAAGTGGCTGTGTATTACAGTTACAAGAGGAATTAAGAGAGGAATATTACTTATTCCTGTCTGCATATTAAGACTAAAACATAGATTTTTGTTCTAAACTGAGGGCATAAGGAAGGATGAACATATTATTAGTCTATTTCTGTTTATTTATACCATATGGCAATATGGTTTATTTATACTTTATGGCAAATTGTCCCTTTAGAACATATGGACACTCGGTGATAGTAGTCAGAATTAAATTTTTGGGGGTTGGTGAAGAAAACTCTTTTGAGGATGTATTAGTATTGTGAATAAAAAGGGGTCCAAATACTGAGTTTATCCATGGATGTGGAATAACTTTCTGGCCCTGCTATTTCTCTTGCTAAGTATTCTATTTATATACAGAGAGGCAATCTCAGAAAATTGCTTCAATCTAGTCCTACTCTGAGGCATGTGAGCCCACAGCTTGAAAAGATTGACTTGGTTTCTTCTGGATCAAGAATCAAGCTACCTACCAAGAAGGTAAAATAGAGGTGTATGTTTCTAGCAATTAAAATGGATAAAACTGTTCTGCACACTACTTTAAACAGTGTTCTGTAACTATCTGTGAGTTGACTTTTTTAGGAAATCATAACGTACTACCAGGGCAGGTCAACAGGTTGTCCCAAATATACTTTCAGGAGAAACTTTATAAACTGATCGATACATACTAGACAGTACTTTAAAAAATAAGTGGAGTATGAAAATGCAGTTATTTGTCAAATTGCTCATTTAATGCATGCCTATTTAAGCAGTTCACTACCAAGTGCCAGATCCTGCACTTGGGTCACAGCAGTGACCTGTTGTGCTACAGGCTGGGGGCTGGAAACTGCCTGGCAGAAAAGGACCAGGGGATGCTGGTCAACAGCAGCTGAACATGAACCAGCTGTGCCCAGGTGGTCAAGAAGGCCAATGGCATCCTGGCCAGCAGGACCAGGACAGTGTTTGTACCCCTGTACCTGGCACTGATGAGGCTGCCAAGTTTTGGGCCCTTCGCTACAAGGAAGATATAGGTAAAGTGGCAGTCAGTCTGTTGTCCCGAGGAACAAATGGCAGGATGAGAGGGAATGGCCTGCAGTTGTTCCAGGGGAGGTTCAGGTTGGATATCACCAAAAATTTTTTCACCAAAAGAGTTTCTAAGTACTGGGACAGGCTTTCCAGGGAAGTGGTTGAGCCCCCATACCTGGGGTACTTAAAAATGTGTAGATGTAGCACTTAGGGACTTGGTTTAGTGGTGAAGCTGGCAGTGCTCAGTTAACAGTTGGACTTGATGATTGTAAAGTTAGTTTGCAATGTAAATGATTTAATGATTCTATATATATCAGTTCTAAGGACACTGGGGGAAGCAGGCATGTAGAACAACACTAATGCCCTGGTTCCAGCTGCATAAATATTCAACTCTGTTTCAAAAATCTTCCTCACTCTGCATTTAGCTCCAGGATACGCTGACACTGTTTTTATCCAAGGTTTTGTACTCTGTCTTGTAGATGGTGTACATCCTCCTTGCTGTGCTTTTATCCCACATGGGTGCATTTCCTTCCCCGTATTGGTGTTCCTCTAACCATTTATTTCACTGTCTTTGCCTTTAGTTTTTTTCCCCACGTGATTACATTTCCAGCCCATTGACATACCTGTGATGGAATACTGTAGCATAGCCCCCACCCACCTTGTGTGTTTTGCAGCTTTCATAGGTCCCAAATGATAAGTAAAACAGAGGAGAGTATAACACAAAGCAAATGAAATAAATTATGTGTTTGACCACAGAGGGGTTCCTGAGATTATTTGAGCAGTTTGGGATGTACAGTGAGGATGCTCTGAGAAAAATGTTACCACTTAGCTAGGCTTTTTCTGAAATATGGCAAAGCATGCCACTGTTACATTTAAAATTGATCCAAGGGATGATTTTTCATACAGGTTCCTGAAATCAATGAAGAAGAGGTAGTTGAAGCCAATTTTCTGTAGTAATTTTAAGAGATATGACAGAATCTCCTGTTTTGTGTATTTTGTGTACTTCTCTCTCCATGATCAATGGCAAGCTTCCCCTACTTCTGTTCTGTCACTTTACCTGCCAAAGGGTACAATTTCAGTGATGCAAAGCTTCTCCTAAAACCACAGTGTCAGGAGTCATATACCTGGTAGAATACTTGCAAGCCTGTACACAGTAATATGCACTATGCTTTTCAAAATGTAATTTTTTTTTCCCCGAAAACCCCCACCAAATAGTTCAGAATTTGTAGTTTTAGAAAGGTTTTCTTTATATTTAAATAATCAGTGGCAACAGCTCTGGTGTATACTTCTATACTACTACTAGTTTGAGTCAATGCTCAAGTTTCTTTCCTCAGTAATAAGAACAGGGAAGATACAAGGAGCCTTTTGTATTCTACCATGTTTATGTGGACTTGTACCTCACTTTGTGAAAAGTTTAGGTTAAGTGTTGGGATATCCTGCAGAATAAACCAGGTCTTGTTTTTTTTTTTAATACCGAGTTATATGTCTTGATTGAAGATATTCTCTAATGATGTGTATATTTTGATACAGGTATATATTTCTTTCTGAGAAATTTAATCTGAGATTTTATTAAGAACTTTTGTGTGGGGGAGGTTACTTTCATTTATATATTTATTATTTATGTTTCTTAATAAAAGAAGAACAATTTGGTTTCTTAACTCACGCTCATATTATTTTCAATTTTTTTCTTGCAGAGTTGGAAGTCTGCTATGTAGGATTTTGAATTGCATTCTCTACTCCTGTGTTTATTCAGAGGGTCTTGCAACCCAGTTGCATTGAAAGGGTGGGATTTTCAATATTTTTGCCTTTTGACTGTAAGGTGAGGGTGATTGCATTTAAAGGTTAGAACATGAAATTCTTTCCTGTCCTTTTCCTGTTCAGATATACAGCATATTTCCTTTTCCTCGATCAGAGATTCTCTACTGCTGTTTGCATTTTTCAGTAAAGACTTTTTCTTCAATAACTGTCCTGCCATTCACTGGAAACAGGGAAACATTGGAATTTCACAGAATGAAAAATTGTAACAGTCTTATTTCGAATTACTAGGACATGATGAAAAAGTTAGCTGCTACAGAAAGGAACTGGTATTTCCTGAAATCCCAAGAATAGTATTTTGCTGGAGTTTATTTTTTATGAGATTTACAAAACTGGAAGAGCTAACCTTCTAACAGGGATAACTAAACAGCAGCCTTAAAATCAGAAGATATTTTATTGTTGGATGGAACTTGCATTTGGTCACTAACTCATCTGTTCAGCTTTTGACTCAGTCTTTGCATTTTTGTTTATATTTTTATGGTTAAAGTATCAGGTTTATAGATTTACAACGTTGTTTTACTAGCATATAGGTCTGCAACCATGTCTTTTACTCATGAAAGTATTGAAAACAATCTTTGAAATGTGTTTGCAGCTCGCCCAATTACCTTAAGAGCATATCCTTTTAAAAAAATTGCTTCCTCTCTACAAAACAAACTACTAGAAGCCTTAGCCTGAAGATGAAAATGGTTCCGACGGTGGGAGGCTATTTTTAAACTTCAATAGATTAATTTTAAAATTTGATAGATCTTATTTTCTTTCAAGGTCTGGTGATTTACTGGAGCAGTTAGCAGGTTTAGTTACCTACAGACCCAGGCTGAGATTTATTAGTTTCCCATGTCGTGAAAGGCTTTGCCTGGCTGCAAAGTTCAAGGCATTACCCATTTTTCAGCCTAGGCTCCCGTCTAAATTTACCACCTTCTGCCCCTGAGGGTGTGTTATCATGGCCAGGATAGGTCTTTTCTCGAAAACGTGTTTCTGCTCCGGCTTCCTCGCTCTTTTCTATTTTGGTTCCCGGCGTCATGTGATCGCCCGGCCAGCGAGAGCCCCGCAGAGGGAATGGCAACAGCCTGCTGGCAGCAATGTAAGTCAGAAAAAACCCCCTCTTGGTTTCTGCAGTTTCTGTCCCTCACACTCGACTTTTAACGCTGCTTTTTTACCCTCAGCCTTTGCTGGGCACGCCCAGTTAGACCTGGGGAAATGCTTAGAAGTTGGGGTGTTTTGGTTTGGATTTAGTTTGTACTCTCTCAAACGGTACTTTTCTTACTGTGTTCCTTTTTTCCTGTGTCCTGCAGTGTCGCTGAGAAGCCTAAAAAAGCGACAGAAAACAAGCCAAAGGCGTGGCAAAATTTGCCCAAAGTATGTTTTAAGGTGAATATTTCAGGTGTAGTAGTGCTTTGTTTAATGTGTGCTATGGAGGGTGCCATAAATCCTGTGCTGCAGTTGCGAATGAACGATGTGACCCCCCTGTCCCATCCTCCAGCCCCTCAGTCAAAATCCTCCATGTAGGTAGAAAAACAAAACTAAATAAAATATTCTGAAATCACATGCTGGTGTCTTTACCAGTTGGCTGAGACATAATGGGGAAAGGACTTAAATGAATTGGAGGGCAGTCACACCCAAGGCGGTGTATCATTTTTCTGGTATGAATGAAGTGAAATACTGTATTTTGATCTCGGCTGATGCTGAACAATACTTATAGCACATGATATTGAAACCATGTATCTAGTGAGATCCATCATGGGGTGCTTTGTGGTACAAAGAGTCTGATTTTTCTATTTTTTAACACAGGCTCTGAAGACAGTAAAATTCACTTGGTAATTACTGAGTAATGGTTTTCTCTAACTGCATTTTTTTTTTTCTTGTACAAATAGGATTTTCCAAAAATCATTCTGCCCCATAGTGGGATATGTATATGTTTTACTTATTTTCTGTTTCTGGGGTTTTGGCTTTTGTTTTAATTTTGTTTCCTTTTATTTTCCTTTCTTCCAAATTACACGTGCTTTCTTTGGAGTTTACGTTTAAGTTTTGGAGTTAGCATTTAAGTATTGTTAAGCTTGTTTTAAACTTGGGGCCCTAAGTGACATACCTTGATATCATGCAGAAGTTGGAGAATGAGTGTTTGGAAAAAGGTGTAATGAAATAAGCTGGAATCTTTCTATTTCTCTTCATGGCCTATAGCCTGGACCTCCTATCACATCACCTGGAGGTGCAGAGGCCATTACTGAACATTGCTTTATTTTCTTTGTTTTTCTGGCCTATACCCTAATGACCAGGTACTAAATGAAGGATTTATGGAAGACTTTATTCTCTTCTCCCTTCCCCAAATTAATTCTGAACAGAGAAATTTCACATAATGGTTACACTGAAGTAGAAAGAGCACATTAGGTTTTCAGTTCAGTTCTCATCATCATAGGCCCTGGAAAAAAAAGTCCCAAATTCTGTGTTGGTTGAATTGCTGCAGTGTCAGAAGAGCAACAGCATCTCTGTGTAAGTATCTGACTCAGAAACTGAAAGCAATTAGAAAAAGCCATATTCATTGTGCAAACTCGATGAAATTTAGGAGCCAGTCTTACAGAACTTCTGTTTAAATGTTTGTGTTGCTGGTTTTGATGATAAAATGAAGCATGTGCAGGTCTGAAGCTTGTTTATAATGATTTAAAGAAAAACATATGTCCATCCTTGGATTATATACCAAGTTCTAACAGTCTCAGCTTCACTTCATGAGTTTGCATGGTACCAATGTGCAAATAATGGGAATTTTGAGATTGCAGCTCAGAGCTGGATTTCCTGTTTCTTCCTTCAGCATAGTGCTTGTGCTTGTGAACACAAGTCTATTAATTGTGCCAAACTTGTGGTAACCAGAGAAATTGCAATAGAGAAAATATGAGCTAAATTAGAAGATCTGTGTTATCACTAATTTTCTTTTTCTTTTTTTTCCCCTACCTATTTATTAACTCAGTTTGTGCTCATCAGTTGTCTTTGGAACATAAGAACATACCAAAAAAATAAATAATAAAAGGGGGTGGTGGACAGTAAAAAGCTTGGCTATGAGGACAGTCTAACAATTGCACAAAAAAGGTTTCCCAGAGAGGTTTTGGAGTCTCCATCCTTGGAGATCCTCTCCAGTGGAGCCCGCCCTGACCCTGATTAACCTGCTGTGGGTGACCCTGCTTGAGCAGGGGATTGTGCTGCATGACAGGCACTCTGAGCTCCCTGCGAGCCACGGTGATCCCGTTAGTCTCAGAATTCCCCTCTGCCATTTGGAGCCATGGACAGCACTGCTACTCTGGGGAGAGATCAGAAGTCATGTGTAGACTTCAGTCCTACACTGTCACTCTCACAGTTTAGACCGTGTCATTTTGCTGCCTCAGTTGAGTCATTAATCATTCATTTGGCGTGATGGCCATGTTTGTCTTGTTGGCATTGCCCAACACTGCCTGCCTGAAATGTCACTGCCCATCAAGGGATGGCACACTGTGAGCAGCTCCTCCAAGGTACTTTAGGCTGCAGTCTCTAGTCCCACGTCTTTTGTCTGCTGTCTCCTCAGACACTGATGAAAAGAGAATGAGAAAAGAGTGAAATTAATGGGAAAAGTGTAAGTAGAAAGTGAAGAGACAGAGCCAACATGGACTGAGTTCTTACACCCATCTTGCGTCTCTCTCGCTGCAGCATCTCCAGAAGCTGAGGAGGGGATGTGGATTGCACAGGCTGTGCCAGGGTTTGTGGAAGGAGGGGAGGAAGAAGCAGAATCTCACAGGAGCCCTTGGAGGCTAATGAAAAACATTAAACCCCAGTCCCATACACTGTATGCAGAGACCTGTACTCTAGAGACCTGATGAGTGGTAGGTACAAGGGAACATGAGATCACTGGGTGGGAAATGGAAGTACGAAAGCAGAGAAAAGAGAAAACAAAATTTATTTTTTTTAAATATATATATAGAAAGAGCAACTTAAAATGCGCATGAAAGGCGTAGATAGTTCAAGTAATACCTTTCACATTAACATATGAATATAATTTTAAATAAAAATGGCAAAAACTAATAGCTTGACTTGCGTTTAGGAAAGATTATTTTAAATCTCTTTCTGCCGTAATGCTGTAGGTGATGATTTTGCTTAAGGACTATTCATCTTGATGAGATTTGGAACACTTGTCCTGAAAGCAATTGCCGTCCTAAATCCAAACAGGTGTGACTGTGAATAAATTCAGACTGGAGCTGGAAAAGTACGTGGGTTCAGCCTCCTATCTGAGGGGTAGGCTAGGACATGTCGCTGTTTACAACAGGCTCAGGGAGTCGGCTACAGGAGGTGAAGGTTTGGTAGCAAGGATTACACTCAGTGACTCAGATGTCTATCTCCATTTCTGGAGTGTAATTTGAATTTAGACAGTATTTTTTTTTTTTTTTCTGAAGAAGACACATTTTAAAAATATGACCATTTATTTTCTCAAGATATTATTCACTTTTATTTTTCATCCATTTTGGAGAATAATGCTACAGATAAATGTGAAATAAATTTGTGCAATGCTTTCTTGCAGATGGATATGAGCAGGGGTGAAATACTCCTTTTTATGAATTTTAGGGAAAAAAACCCATATTCCAAGAAGCCAGAAGCAGCTTAGTCTGGAAGCATTCAGTTTATGCTTGCAAACTAGTCTGAGAAAGAAGACAAATCTGGAGGAAAATATTTTTAAATAATTACTTGATAGTAAAAAATTTGCTAGAATTACAAGTTTATTGTTCTTTTTTTTGTGGCTAGTATTTGTATATTTGCATGTTTCTTTGGTCAGTAAAAAGCCCTTTTCTATATTGCACACTAAACGTAATTTTATTTATAATTTCACTAACCAATAATTTGGGTTGTCAAGATTTGCTTTTACTTTTATAATAATTTCTGTTGTTATAATTGCTTACTGCAGACAAAAATCCAGAATATTTTTGTTTAAGTATGTTCTAAAAGCTAAATGGTAAAATTTGGTTAGATTTTTAAAGTGGAAAAAGTTCTTGATTTTGAAAAAAACACTTTTGGTGGCACTTCTCTATATTTTTATTAATGCTCAAATAAAAATAATAGTTTTAGTACAAAGTCCTTCAAGTACTAAAAATACTATTTGTCTTGTGTTTGATTATTTAAAAAAAATGAATAATTAAAAGAGAATAATCTACAGTGAAACAAGGCTGGAATTCTGTGTTTATGTTTCAGATATTTTGTTTTTTAAAGCGTCCAACTTCAGTTCCATATAGAGACACTAATTTTGTATCTGTTCAGTTCTGAATAGCTTCCACTGACAATTTTTATGGCTTTTGATAGCACAGTTGTTATGGGCTAGATCTGCTTTGGGGATTGCCATAACTGTTGATTCAGTCCTTGTATCATCTGTGGCAGCTAAACAGAAACACGATAAAGCCAAAATTAGTCTGATATGAATTTTGGCAATTTTGTCAAATCACTTGGTTTGAAATCCAAACCAAGAGAAAACTAAAGTCTTCTTTATGTTTTGTTTTTGAAACTTATTGGCAGTGTACCTGCCTGTAGTTTTGCCTTCTTTGTTCTTCGAATGGAGATAAACTAGTTGTGTCTTCAGAAATAATGTCCTTGAGATTTCGTTTTGCAATTATTCAGTATTATACAGAATTTCACTGCCCATTTTATTGGCTTCATCAATTTTGAGGTAATGGACTTGAATGGTATTTGTGGCCTCACATTGCTATACGGCTGTAAATCGACAGCCCGCTTATTCATTCCAAAATGCCATTAATCTCAGACTGTGCTGAGGCAAGTACATCGGCAACTGTTGTCAGGTTGGGTTCCCACTATCCCAAGAAATCATTCAGTTGCTGCTTGTGTTGTTTTCCTCTGGCTTTGTCTGAAGGGCACTTTCTATATAGGCATTGATACCTTGCTTGGACACGTTTGGATGTAAAAGTAATCCTGAACTCTTAATTTCACGCGCTCATTAGAAAGCAGGTGCATTTCATAATATTTTCATCCCAGCTAGTCTGTTTGTTCTCCCTTTTCAACCTGAACTTTCTGTAATTTAAACTGGGTGTGTTTCTTGTGGAATTGTTTCTAGTCTTGTTGTGTGTGTTGGAATATCCAGCTAACAGCTGCTTTGCACCCCATGGGAGAGCCTTCCAGTGGTGTTTCTGTATGTGCTGGTGTGCCATGACCGCTGGTAGGGGGCACGATGCTTGTTGTGACTTCTCATCAGGATGAACAAGACTCTGGGCCCTGTGTCTCTGACTCCTGGCCTTCATTGTAGTCACCTTAACTCTGGCAACCAGCCCACTGTTTACACTCAAAAGGTGTTGGCTAACAAGCTCCTAAATTCTAACAGTACACTTTCTCAAAATGTACGCTTTCTCAAAAATGGTGGCTGAGAAACCCTTAGATTTTGTACACTACACTTCACTAAGTTCTCAGCTCCCACAAAAAACTTCTCAAAGGTGCTGGCTAACAAACCAGAACACATTACCAAAGCTGCTGGTCAGCAAGGCACACACCACTGCTCCAAGGGGTTGGGTGATAAGCCACAACACCCTTCCACAGGCTTCCCACTCCCACAGCAACTTCAGTACTGAGTAGAATATATCAGCCATGCTTTGCCCATGGCACAGCAAGGGAGGAGAGAGATAAAGACAGAAAAAGGAGAGAACAAAGAGTATCAGCAGTCCTTAGGTCCTGTGTTGGTCCACCACACAGATAGTCTGGAGCTGGGAAAAACAATGCAAGTGAAAGAGAGAGGAAAAAGAGAGGGAGGTGGCCTGATTCCCTTCTGTTTATTGTTAAAATGGTGCACACCTCTTAGTGTAAAATTGATTTTTCAGCCCTTTTTCCCCTCCTGCAGGAGGTGAGTTGAGAGGACTGATCTCCAGTGTCAAGGTGAGCAGGAAGCTGGATTAGCACAGCTCCACCTCCGCAGGACCCTCTCCTCTGATCACCTCTTTCCTCTCTTAACAGTGTCATGTTTGAGATAAAACATGGCAATGCTGGCTCCTGCACTCCTAGACACACAAGAACTCACTCTTGTATATGCATGCACGGGCTTTAAAGCAGGAGGGCTTCAAAGGCACCATCTGAATGAAATTTTGTCATTACATGCATCGTGGAAGTTCATAATTTTTTCCTTAACACCTCATTTTTTTGTAGGGTGGTCTTTTTCTTAATAAAGTGTTTGCTCTTGCTCCCTGGCACAGTTTGTATGCAAAGTGTCCATTGCAAACAATGGGAAAGCAAATTTAGAGAAAAACGGAGGTTGACATAAGTAACAGAAAATGACTTTGATAATTCCTTTTGGACTTTTGACAAAAAAACTGTCTTAAATATTGATTTGTTTTATTCCTTTATTTGTTTTCACTTGAAACCCAGCAACATAAAGGATACACTTATAAAAATACCTTTAAAAATAAAAGAAAGCTGAGTCAAGAGAGACTCAAGAAACTTCATGAACTAGATGTCAAGTCAATTATGATATTTTTTCTTTTTTAAATAAGAACTGGGCACAAGTAACTAATCTTTTTTTTCCCTCGGGGATTAAACTGAGACAAGTAAGACAAACTGTTCAGCAGATTTGATCTGTGGTAATTTAAAGGATTGAAAACTAGACAAAACATTGTACAGCTCGTTATGTTCAAGGTAAAATTTTTGTTCTTGGGAAATGTATACTTTTGGAATTGAACCCATATCAGCTGCTTTGTGTTGCCAGCCCTTCAACCCAACCTGTTACGGCTGTAGAACAGTTCTAGTATACTTGGCCAATTCAGATCCTCCCACTTGGATATCCGAATTGGGGTAGGACCATGCCTATTGTGCGCTGCTCTTCTGACATGGCCTTCCTGGTGGGTTTCCAGACCATTGGTGCCCATCCACATGAATGTGTGGCAAAGTTGTGATGAGACTTGGTGGGCCTGGTGTCCTGGTTGGCATACAGTGCCAGACATGTGCCTCGAGGCTGCCTGAAGAACCAGTCTTGTTTCTCTCTGAGGAGTCAGTCTGTGTTTGGTACACTTTTGGAGCAGAGTTTTCTGTATAATTTACCCCAAATGGATTTTTTTTTCCCCCACATCCCAGCTGCTCTGTAATCCAATCAAATGAAGGAAATCACTTTAAAACCTCACTACTGCCCTGAACAAAACCAGTAGCATAGACACAGATTATTTTTATTGACTAATTTCCTTCCCTGTTCCAGCTAACTAACCTGTCACTAATTTGTCTCAGCCCTGGGTCTGCTCTGACAAGACAAATAACTAATGAAAAGCTGGACTTTCAGGCTTTAAAGCTACCTCTGCTCTTATCAAAACATAATCAAAGGCAGATACCTTGGATATAAGAGGAAGAGTCTTTCTCTTAAGAACACCCTTTAAAACTCAATCACTCTTTAGTGATTGAAGTCTGGTGCATGTGACACCAAGGCTTCTTGCACACAAAGCAGTTCCCCTCTCTTGATCTAAAGAGGAGCAGAAACATTTAAGCAGAAACGTATTTCTGCATAGGTAAGGCACTGTGACTTGCTTCTGCATAGACAAAACTCATAGTGCATCTGATTCATGCTGGTAAGTTTTTGCTTTAGTATCATTTGTTGAATCCAGCCTAAGTTGGATGGCTAACCCAGTACTGAGCTGTCATAGCAACCAGATCGTGTAATTTGTTCACAGTGCTTATCCACATTTATCTTAAAGCCCAGTTAGGCTGTTTTTCCTCTCATGGACAGGCTGATCTAGAGCTTCACTGTTCTGTCAGCTGAGAGGCTTGTAATTTCCATAGTAAATTTATTTGCAGTGCCAGCTTGCTTTCTTTGTCCTAAATACCTTATAGGTATTGAAGTTTATTCCTAATGTATTTATAGGGAGTAATCAGCTTTCCTCTGATCTTTGGTGTTTTTTAGTCTAAGTCAGTTGAATTTTTAGTCATCATTTGTTTAGCATACTCTTTAGCTCTCAGATCTTTATTGGATTCCAGCTGCCATTTCATCCCATGTTTTATATTGTGAAATCCTTTTCCAACTCATTGCAGTTGGCCCTCATTCTTAACTACTCTAACATAAAAAAAACCCCCAAACCCTTGAAAGTTATTTGTCAAGGCTTTTTGGCTTGGCTTATTGGATTTTTACAGTCAGTCTGCCAGAATTTTATTTTGTCTTTTATTGTCCTCATTAACACAACAACTTCAGAGTTTTTTGGAAGGGTTGCTTCAAATAATGCCCTACATTGGTAGTTACCTGTTTTGGTTTTCCTTATGCTTGCTCTGCATACTCAATATATTCTGTGTACCACCTACAAATATTTTTCCTTTCTGTTTGTCCTCTTGGAAGTTCCTTAATTCAGCTTCTTAATTTCCTACTTTTTCCCAATCATGCAGTATTTTAGGGGATTTGTTGGCTTTGCTTGCTCCTGCATAAATGCTTAATTTAGGGGCTTTATGACTGCTGGTAAAAACTGGCTCTTTGGTAGCAAAATTCCAAATTATGAGGCCCTGTCAAATTAGTATTTGCTTATCTTGTGGGTTATGTGTTTATCTTGTCTCTGAAGTATTTAAAAGTGGCTAAAGTTTTTATTTTGCAGTCATGTACAACTTTGATATTTACTTGATTTTTTTTATGGGACCATTTTCTGTCTGCTGACATAGTCTGTCTCATCTCTGGCAAATACTTATTTGCCAAATACATATTCTGTGTCACCAGTCACCAACTACAGCATAGCTGGAGAAATCAGGAATAGTAAAACTGTGTGTGGTGTTCCTTTCCATGTTCTGCTCAGGACAGAATTGTATTATGTTTAAATTTTCTAGCTTTTTAAGAGTACTATCAGTGAGGCTTTCTTCTTCCTCCCCCCTTCGCCTCCTCTGCTGAAAATTGTGTCATGCAGCTGATAGTATCTTCTGCTGGTAAGGATGCTTTCTGACAGCTACATTTTGTTTCCTGCTATTCATTCTAAATGTCTTCTTGAGTTGTGTTGTATCATGCATCTCCTGTGCTATTTTCTTTTTAGTATGTTATATTGTGGAATACGCCACCTAAATTTGCCCTACTGACATTATCAATTGCTGGCAAGTTCCTAGACTAGCTTAGATATTTTATTTTCTGATACTCTCCAATTTGACAGTATCTTTCTCACTGGTGTGGTGACCAAGTGACTGAATTTGATATGTTGGGATGGGGATTCTGCACATTTGAAGAACATGTAGTTAAAATAAAGCCATCACCTTGCACTCACGTAAAGGAAGAAGAAGAAGGCGGCACTGGAAAAGCCTCAGCAGAGGTAGGAAGTTCTGAGTGCTGCTTTGATCCCTCACATCACTTTCTTGCAGTCCATCGTGTTCTTCTCTTGTCTCTGCTCTTGGCATCTGGATGCTGTGAGGCTTCATGAGACAGACCTTGGGAAACATCTCTGCTGCAGAATTTGCCTTCCAGGTAATTCCCACAGAATGAGCACAGTTCCTTTTTCAGAGCTTGTGTGCAAAACAACTGCTTTGACCATCCTTGCTGACTTGTTTTGTAGCACAACCTATAGGAGTTCTCCAAATATTTTTGAAATATAGTTGGTTGAGGAAAGCAACTCTCCTCCAATACTTGCTATTAGTCTGGTATCAGCATGACATAGGTTCCTGATGGGTTATTATCTGTGCAGTTAAAAAGTGCTGTTCATTTCTAGTCTTTAGGTGTGTATTCTCTGCAGGAGATGTGTCAGTGATAGGCAGAGGCAAATGTGACTCTACTTGCTGTTCTGTTTCTCCCTACTGAGCTGTATTATACCAGGATTATCAAATCTATGGGCACAGGGTAACACTAGTGCTGAAAATCTTTGTGAGTCACATCTCCTCAGGACAGAGTAGTACGTCTAGCAAATGGCTTGTTTCAGATGCCTTCCTCCTCCCCACTCCCCATAAATGATTTTGTTATTTAGCTGTAATGGAAATGATGTTGTTTTACTGAAGGAAGGTTATAAAACATTCCATGTTGTGTCTCTTGATTAAAAGCAGTATTTTTGTATTTATTATTCCAAGTTCTGTATTTTTCTGCACATCTGGTTAGTAATGCTATTATTCTTGTATTCATGACCATGAGGAAAATATGAACAAAACCTGTGAATTGCAGTAGAGAATGATTGGTTGCTGATTCTTCTCATTCATCACTGCATTTTTTAAGTATGGTAAACAGTTTTCTTTCATTTCATTATGTGGCAATTTGTTTTGTTTCACACTTCTACAGTTGTTGGAATGTTGTATCGCGTGCCTTACAGCAGGCAAAATATTGTGTATTCACAATGCTATTGTTCTTATCAGACAAAAATCTTAAAGTAAGATTTATTCAGTGAATTTAAGAAGAATCACTTTATACATAATGTACTTATATAATGCTATTGGTTGATGTTATTTTATTAGCCTTTAATTCTAAATTAAAACCTTGATTTTCTGAACTAGAACAGGCTTACTGAATGCTAAGTAGACTTTTTTGCATTACTGTTATTGAGAATACCAGTTTCATTTTAAGAATTGTTTCATGTCAATATAAGGATTTCTTTTATTGTTTCCTAAATATTGTAGGAAACAGCCTTCCTTGCCTGAACCGCTGCCTTATTTTTGTGTCCCTTTGTTTTCATTATTAAGTACTATTTAGATTAGTTATTCATTTTTTAGAGTTCCTGAAATGCCTTTATATCTGTTTTCACTTTATGAATATATTCACTGCATATGTTTAATCTTGACATTACTGTTTTACTATCTAAAATTTTATTGTCCCAAAACTATTACTAAATTTATAATTTTTTCACTTGTTCATCTTTTAAAACAAAGGAGAACCAAATTTTAAATTATAGCTTTTCCCAAGAACCAGTAAAGTATGCTTAACAATTTTTCAGATACCAGTTATTACCTCTAGGCAAATGTTTGCTTTCAATTGATTTTAATCCTTGTTGCTTTCATGCCTGTGAAATTATTCCTTTAAAATGGGAAAGGTTTTGTGTGTGTTTGTGTGTCTGTGTACAGATACATATATGATTTAGTCTTGATGCAATTAAAACTTCATGCAGTTTAGTTGTTATTAGTTGCATCCCTGTGATTGTAGACCTTTTTTTATTAAATAATTATCACTTCTTTTGTCCAATGATATGTAATTTTCCCAAGCTGGATCCAGCAACTTTGGTTTGAGGGATTACTGTGTAAGATTTTTAGGGTATCCAAAATTCTTTAACACTGAAAATTCAGGGGAAAGTGCCATGTGACAAGGATGGCTCACACTCTATATTTAGTTTTGCTCTAGTCTTCTGTGGAACTTTTTTATTCTTTCTTTGGATATTATTTTTCTTTGATCTGTTGCTTTTCTTTCCTTGATTGTAAATTCCCATCTTTCAACATATATCAAAACCTTTACTAGTAGTGTGCTTCATATATTTAATAACATACTTAACATTTAGAACATAAGAGCTTTTCTGGATCTATGCCCTAGTTTCTGCTGCCTTCCTTCTTTTATGAGCACTTTTATCTTGTGTTTCACTTCCTTATCATTCATTCTTCTTTTTATATTGTTTCTTTGTCTTGTCTACACATCCCACAACTCTCATGCAGTTTTCTTTCTTGGTTTCTGTTTTTCCCAGTCCTTCTTTTTCAGTCTTTTACATCTCAGAGTTAATGGCTCTAAAGAATTATTTACATTATCAATGTTACTATTCTTGACTCTGTGTTCATTTAGTGTCATATTAGTATCAAAACAGCCTACCTTGAGAAAGTATCTATTCTATTGAATATATATGTACCACTGGAATCATCAGGAACGCATCATTAACACCCTTCCCCCCAACCTTGTTTTAATTTCTCATGTAAATTCTGGATTACAGAATTACAGTATTGGAATTAAGTGAACTGTAACTACAGAGACTAGTGACATTTTTTCAGCCTGTTCCCTTTGCCTTCATGGAAGTGCTGATACTGCCATCTTAGAAAAAGCAGCCAGTGGTGACATCAAGAAATACTACAAATGAAATGAAGCTCTAATACAAAATACTTCCACTGTTCTGCATTGTCTGTGTTCATAGATAGTTACAAAATCATTGACACTTGTGAACTTGAAACCATGAACATTACCCTGTCCGGTAAATGAGAACATTGACATTACTTCCTACTTGATGAAAACTTTGCTTTTATTCCTTCCTTCTTTTTTATTCCATACTTCTTCCCATCCTCATAACAAAGCTATTCTGTTCATACTGAAATGACTGTTAAATTGAAATAGCAAAATAACTCACCTCTAAGTTGCCTTCTAACTTTGAAGCATATTAGCCTGTTCTGGGTGTACATGATTGATGGTTTTAGCAATTTTCTTCCTTATTGCTTGGCAGCCAGAACAGGCAAGTTGATTTTCCATTCTGTTGATGGTATGTTTTTGAAGGATCAACTTTCTTGTCTTGGTTTACTCAGATGTGTCAGCCTGTGAGGTAAAGAAACCTCCCCTGTCTGTTACACTTTGTATTTCATCTGTGGGTCAGTTTATAAGGCAGTGTGAAGCCTAAAGAAGACACCCTCCATCTTGGTGAAGGATTTCTTGGTCTATTGGCAAGCCTGCAGAATGTTAACACAGCAAATGATCATTAAGAACACTTGAAGTAATGTTGCTTGTTTTTGGAGCCTTCCTTGTCCTGGAAGCAGGGGAAATGAAGGAAGAATTCAACACTGGCTGAGCTGAACTGCTCCCAGAGCTGCCAGAAAGATGCTGTGGTGGTACACGCCATGGTTTGTCTCAGGCTGGAGGGCATGTCCTGATGTGCTGCAGGTTCCACAAGAATTGCTAGTTGTGTGTTTCCACACTCTTTCCCTTCAAGAAAAATTGCCTGGTTACCACACAGTTTCCAGCTACCACTTTATGCCTGGTTCAGAAGGAAACTTTCTAGTCCCTTTGCTGGACTTTCTACTTGATGGATTTTCTATTGGCTGACAGTCACAACATTCTTTCTTCCTGCTTATTTCCTTCTCATTGTTGTTATTTTGTTTTACTATTTGCTCTCTCTCTTCTTTTGTCCAGGCCTTTCCTTGTTCACTGTCCCTCCATGTTCCCCGTACCATTTCAGGTGGTGACAGTCCTGACCAACACTGCACTGTCTGTCCTGTGTGGTAGCTCCCTGAATGTGTGCTGCTCCCTGATTCCTTCATGGAGAGCCCTTGTCCCTCTGGCTGCCAGGGTCTGCTGGAGGCAGAGATTGTTGGGAGCTCAAATCCTGCAGCTGCCAGGTCTATCACATCCACAACTCTCGTGAGTGGCAGGAAGGTTTGCCCACGTTGTCTTGAGAAGGGAGGAGAAGCATAACCAGAACAGTGACATCTTCAGATGTTGCAGAAGTGTCTATTTTCTCCGTGTGGAATGGTTTAGGAAACTTTGATTAATTTTATGGCTTGAAAATGCTTTTGGTTGCAAAAGTGTTTTCAGAGAGTTCAAAAGTCAAAAGCATAATTCAGATAAATTTGACAGCTTTCAATTTCTGCAGCTTATTCTCACTTCAAAGTAAGTCAAACTGCCACAAAATCTGTGAGGAAGAGGTGAATCACAAAGGTGCAGTTTTTGTAATTACCTTTGAAGTATCCTGGTTTTTTTCCCTTTGGAGAACTGTTGCTTCCTTTGAGTCTGAACAAACACCATGAACAACTTAGGCTTCATTCTTTCACAAATATTGATATATATGTGTGTGTGTGTATATATACATATATATATATATACATATGTGTATATATATATATATACATATGCATATATATGTGTGTGTTCAAACATACACACACATACACCCATATTTAAATATTCTTGTCAGTAATGATGATGTCTTTAGCACAAACTAGTGTTAATAAGTTAATTTTGGAGAGATGCTGCTTGTCTGGGGATGGTACTCCCCAATTTAGTGTTCCCACTGAGACACTCCAAACCATGTGCTGCTTGTTCTCTTCCCCCTCTCTGTTCCCTGTGGCAGGCTGGAGATGAGGATTGGGGATACAGAAGCATCACAGGCTGAGATAAGAGCAGTTTACTGGACACAGAAATGAGATAAGAAAGCAAACAGTAACAGCAACAATACCAATGACAAAGGGTTCAAGAAATGAATGATTCACATGAACCCCTTGACAACAGACAGTAGCTGTGCTGTGTTAATCCCAGAAGGGAGCCTTCCCCCTAACCCTTGAAAATGATGAGAGGTTGTACAGAATACCTCTGTGTTTTAGCCTTGTCACCTCGTGGCTGCTGCAAAAATTAACCCTGTCCTGGTTGGGACCAGGACAGGTTCTTACTCCCCGGCTCTGCCCTCAGCATCTTTCCTTTCAGACCTGAAACTGTATTTTGGTTTTGCTCTGAAAAGTATCGCTATACTCAAATTATGTTGTTTATCAAATTGACATTTAGTGTAGATTTCTGGGTATTTTTTGTTTGTTTGTTTGGTGGTTTTTTTTAGGTTATTAAAGGGCTTCCCTGCCACCTTTCAATAGAATTTTTCCTGTGTATGAGTTAGGAAAACAATAGACACTCATGCACACATAAGCTTTTTCAGATTACTCTCACATGGGCAGAGAAGAGGGTGTCATCTTTTATTTGAATGGCTTAAAAAAAAATCCATAATAGCTTGTTTCTTGTACAGATAGCTGGAGGCTGAATGTTATTGGATATAAAGACCTGAAGTATTCATAAAATCTGTCAAAAGAGACACCTACCTTCTTTATATATTTTTTACTTCAAAGTGAGCCTGTCACAACTGAAAAATTGGAAATATGAAGAATTAAACAAATCCTTAAGTTGTAGGAGAGATCCAGGAGAATATCTGGCTTAGTCTCAACCAAAGACAATCAGCCTTATAAACAGTAGTGGTTTATTAATTTCTGTGTTTGAATAATAGTTTCATAATAGAAATATCATTGAGATAGCAGGTGAAAACATATTAAGGTCAGAAGCTTGCAAAAAAGATGCAAATATTTAAGGAGGGAATAATTAGCAATTGGGAAAGATGCAATTCTCTGGGTAACTTTTAAGAAAGAGATTTTCTATTAGCAAATCCACTCAGACACAACAGTCACTGTGTTAAGGTGTAGTTTATGAAAAGGAGCAGTGTTTAGGAAGAAGATAAATTGTCTGATTGAAATACAGGACTAGGAAATGAATTTTCCTGGATCATTTTCACATGCACAGGTGAAAAATCTTTGCATGGCTCTTGTCCTCTACTACTCTTGACCCATTGTCTGCTCACTTCAATTCTGACTCTGCTGACAACTGTGATTTCTTGGGTAGATGGGGTAGTGGCAGATGGCTGTGATATGAAATTTATTAATGAATATTGACGTATTTATTGAAATTTTCATGCTGGTATTCCTATAGTAATACAAAGCCTTGTTTTAAGAGTATTACTGGGCACATCTGTTCTATAAGAGACACAACCTTGAATATTTTAACATTATGTCTTCAGTTTATTGTTGGCTTTAAAAGTCTTTCTGCTCTTTAAAAGATTTCTAGTTCTTTGCAAAACAGCTTCTGTATCAGTATTCTCAGGTTAAAGCACCCTGTGGACACCTTGTGAATTTATTTATTTCCAGACATTTTTGCTTGGGTTTTTTTCACCCTTTTCCTCTCTTGCCTGTCTGTTTGTCTGGGTACCTTAGCAACATCTTTTACTAATGGAAAAAAGCACAATGCTTTCTGTAGTGTCACTGTGATTGAATCAGAAACAGAATTTACTTCCAAAGGATTTAAGGTTTTTAGTTTCACCATTCCTGTTGTTATCCTGAATATATTACCCGCTATCTAGTAGTGTGTATCAGGGAGATCTACATATTTCAAAGCTGTTTTTTCCAATGCTGGTATTGCAACCTTACCTGGAATTAGGAGCTGGAATAGTAGCTGTGTGTAGTAGAATCCCTGGCTCTGGATTGGATGAAGAAAGTATTCCCATTTTTGTATAATTGCATATTATGGACTGCAATCTTCAGAGAACTCACTTTCCAAAGTTCCTGTGAAAATTCATTGTGTTCTCATTATGCTGCTGAGGAATTCTCTGTAAGAATTACAGTCTCAAGTTTTGCATCAACTCCCTTAATTCTGGAGGCCAGGGGGTGCTATAGGTATATGCATTATAATCTATGTAGGTTTTGTAGTCGACAGGAAGCCTCTTGTGCTTTTTAAAATATTATAGCAGTTCTGAATTCTGAGTGTGCTATTTCTTAAATAATTATTTTAGTGGTGTGTGTATGTGTGCATGCACTGATTTCTAGTGTAACATATATATATATATATATATATATATATATGCATCTTATCTGAGTGAGGCAATGCAAAAATGAGGGTCAGGCCTGGAAGTTTGGCTCCGGGAGATGATGGACCTTATAGTATAGTAATACGATTTATTTTCTTAGGGGAATGGACTTCTCAGCATGGAATGAAATGGGGGAGAAATAGTTTATTTTCCAGATAAACCTCACATTTAAAGATATGTGCAAATAAAATATAGGTATACTGTAATGTGTGCTTTGATGTTTTTTTTTACAGTTGGAAGATTTCAAAAGAATAATTTTCTTAATACAATATTTACTATTTTAAAAGTAATTTTATTACATTTAAATATTAGGCCAGGTGAAATTACTTGAACTACGTTTTCTCAGAATCAATTAGTTAATGAAACACCTGTTACTCCTTTTCTCCTGCTCTATCCATTCACATATGTAGGCAGCTAAGAAGTGTGTGAGCTTAATCAGTTTTTCATAAAGTAATAGTATAGCATACAGAAATGTTCACATAGCCTGAGTGCAAAGGAGACACCGGTAAGTTCACATAGAGCATATCATATATGTTTTTGTGTGCTAGAATTTTAAGCACCTTTTTATCATAATTTCCCATTTCTTTTTCTAATATGCTGCTTTATTTTGTTGACTGTTGAAATGCAATACAACTGATTTGAAAAGGTGGCCATTAAAATAATAATTTCTTTATTTACCACTGCTAACAGTGCAGAACTAAATCTACATATCTTTTATGTCTTCAAGGCAGCCTATGAGCATGTTCTGCAAACATACAATGCCTGCTAGCTTTGTGTGTATACAGTTGTGCATGTCTGTATGTATTTACCTAGAGGCTTTCACAATTTTTTATTTCTTCCCCAGAGGACTTTGTCAGACTTGTATGTCTTTTTTGTGCATTTGAAAATCATTTCAGGTGTGAAGGAGTTTGGAGCTGACTTTGTATTTAAAAAATAATAAAAATAAAAATTAGTTGCTAATTCCTGTTTAAAAACGAGTGTACTACAGCCAGAAAGGCTAAGGACACCATTTATGATTGTTGACATTGCATGAAAGTAAGTATGGCAGTGATCTCACTTTATGAACAGTCTGTTAGCAATGCTGACTTGAGACATTCTGGCTGTCCTGCTGGTGATCCTCACAGAGTTACTGTCACCCCTTCTGTAGGGCAGAATTGTTGGCTTTTGAACTGTACTGTAATCTAGATCAGGGAACAGATCTAAAAAAAACTTAGTAACTGTGAGAGCTGTGTGTATGTGTGCAGTTTAATCTTGGATCAGAAAATCATGCAGCCCGCCAGCAGTTCTTCTGATCCCACTGAGGTAGTGGCTTAGGTTTAGGAGGGAACTATCAGAAAATGGAAGGCCAAGAGCCCTGTAAGTCAGAAAATAAGCACTGTGGGAAAGAAATGTGTTATCAAAATTCCTCCTTTTTTTCTCCCATTGAAGACCATGTGTCTGAGAGCATTGTCCAAATGCTTCTGGAACTCTGAAATTCGCTGGTGCTATGACTATTGCCCTGGGGAGCTTGTTCCAGTGCCCAACCACCCTTTGGGTGAGGAACCTTTCTCTTGTATATCCAACTTAAACCTCCCCTTTAGGCCATTCCCTCAGGCCCTGTCCCTGGTCACCACAGAGAAGAGATCAGTGCCTGCCCCTCCTCTTCCCCTCATGAGGTCTCCCCTTGGCCTCCTCCAGACTGAACCAAGCAAGTGACCTGAGCCAGCTTCTCCTCAAGGCTCTTCACCAGCTGGAGCCACGTCCAGGGTTGACTGGGAGCTGATAAATCCCACAGCAATGGTCCTCCAGCTCAGGGCACTGAGACCCCCTTGGTGGTCTCAGTCATTGGTGTTGACAGCAGAGGCAAAGACTGGGTTAAACATCTCTTCCTTGTCCCTGTTTGTGAGGTGACCATACTTATCCTGTAATGGGCCAATAGTATCTTTCATTGCCTGTTGCAATACATTTGAAAACACTCTTTTCATTGTCCCCTGTGGTTCTGTTTAGATGAGTTTTGGTGCCATGAATTTCCTCATAGCAGTGGCAAGCACCATCTTTGTATTTTTCCCATGTCACTTGACCTTCCTTCCACTGGGCATACAGGTTCCTTTTTTTGTCCTTTTTTCAAGAGAAGATTCCTGTTCAGCCAAGCTGGCCTTCTGCCCTCACCTGTGTGAATTCTTACATTTGGGAATTGGCTGCTCCTGTGCCCTTAGGAGGTGATGTTTAAAATGTGACCAGCACTGATGAACCACAGCACCTGCAAAAAACATTTTTCCAGGGGCTCATCCCAGCAGGTTTCACTTATATCATTGATGTTAAATCTTTGGGACTGGGCCAAAGCCAGTCCCAAAACTCTTTTTTTTGTTCCTTATGCTGCCTGCATCAGTATAGAAACATTTCATGTGTGGTACATGCTAGCCAACACCTCCTGAAGCAGACTGAGGGATCTCATTAGTGCTCATTTCCTCAAGGTTTGGCACACCATAAAGGCATAATACTTGTATAAGTGGAGTCCTAGAGAGATGACTTTTGTAGTGATGGGAAGAATGGTTATGGAAGTATTTTGACTTGGAACCATTACTTAAGATCAGCGAGATTTTCTCTGTTGATCTGTATAGAAATTGCATGTGTCTGACTTGATTGGTCATAGTGGTGTAAAAAGGGTTTCTAGTGGCCAGACTCTGACCTGTGATGTTTGTGCAGGTCCTTTTTCCCTGAAGGGAAAATCTGTCTTTAGTCTGACATATATATTATTCTTTTTTATTTTTATTTTTTTTTATTTTTTTTTGAGGGATCAGCTTCAAATCATCATCAGTTTATCTAAAATCCATCATCTACTGTTGTTACCATATGTATTTGAACACAGTTTATTATAAATGCAGTCCTCTCCTGGAGACCTTTATCATCTGGATATGTCAGCAGTTTGAAGGCTTTTTTTTTTTTTTTTTCATCATGGTTTCATTCAGGAAGGGAAGTGGAAAACTAGACAGAGCAGTTTCAGATAAATTATTGGTGATCATAGGCTTTTTCAACTGCAAGTCAAGAGGAAGTTCTGAAAACATTTTAAAAAGAATGCTGTGTTTGTTGTGGCTTTTCTCTAAGTTTTGCTAGCCTTCCTTTTCCCTCTTTGCATTTATTTTTGGAATGCTGTTTTTATGAGAATAAGGAAATTTTTTTCTTTTGTCATGCAATTTGATACTTTATGTCAGATATCACAGTACTCCTTAGTGTGTCAGACCATGTCTATTGGCACATCTTCAGCATGTTTCCTGAAAAAGTGTTTTTTCAATTGATGTTAAAGTATTATTTCAGCAGTGAGGCTGTATTTCTGTAAAACAAAGTATGTATAGGTACTTGATTCCTTACTGCTAATGAGAAAGATGCTTTTAGTTACTTTTTCAGTAATGTGTTTATCAGATAAATAATGAACATCAAATCAGAAATATGAATACTGCAAAATTACAATAACTGCTATTTCATTCTTAATTCAGCATTATTGTTTATGCAGAGTATAGGGTAAAATGCTAATGACATGATTGCATGATATTTCTTGTAAAATTTCTTTTTCTGGAGAAAAATACAGGAAGTATAATGGATGAACATCTATTACATATTTCATCATCATTGTGTAATATGTGGTAAAGTCCTGATTTTAAATATTGCTGTTAAAACATTATGAAGATTAGTAACTTTATTAATTTCCTTTAAGTCTTTTTGTGGTTTAATATAAAATACCATTTCAAAATTACTGAGGGCAAGAGAGCAATATCATTTCTATTTTAGAGATCATGGATGAGATAAAAATTAGATTAGTAGAATGTAGTCTTTTGAGACCTTATTTTTCTCAGCACTTAGCATTATAAAGCATTTTAAATATTCATATTTAACTCTGAGGCTTAAGTGTCAATCTTAATTTCACCTCTGATTTACACAGGAAGTTAAAACTTACAACTGAGTGTATTTAAAGTAAGATGATGAAATAATTTGAGAGATATTCCTCTTGAGATTCCAAGATTCCAATATGCTGATATTTTTATCATCTGTCAAGTTGTAAATATTTTGATTATGTACTGGCAAAGACAGTATCAGTTATTTGCAAAAAAAAAAAAAGATGAATGGTTTTCTACAGTCTGTCTTCAGTTCTATGCTAAGCTTTAGATCACATTTTTAAGGAAGGAGGGATTAAAAACTAGGTGCTAAAGAAAAAATGAGTTAAAATAGAACCAAATGTTATTGTGCACAGTAATATTTTTATTTCTTTGCTAGTATATTTTTCAGACTAGGAAAACTCAACTGGTTTGATCAACAGTAGTTGAACCATTTGGGGAAAAATAACAGGAAAAAGTATTAACTAGACAGGTGAACATTAAAATCTCTAAAGCATAAGGTCTGCAGTAACTGAACTGTACAGTTTACTCAATTGTAAAACAGAATTGTAATGCTATAAAAAGAAAGGCAAGTAATACTGTCAATTGTCCATATAAAATGAGATCTTTCCTGAAGTCAACTAAAGAATATTTCAAGTCAGGTATACTTAGATGTGCTTAGGTGTCTGTAGGGATACGTCAGTGTAGTGGTTGTGAATGGGATGGTGATGAATGGATACCATTAGTGAAGCTGTAATCGAGTCAATGTGCTCAGGTGTTTCCATGGATATTTCAGAGTACACAAAACACATGGATATACTGCAGCTGGTCCAGCAAAGGGCTACAGGGGTGATTCAGGGACTGGGGCCTCTAAGGGGTAGAATAAATTGTGTCTGTTCAGCCTGGAGTGAAGTCTGAGGAGTTGTCATTGATGTGTTTGAGTACCTGATGGGAGGCAGCTCCATACACATATTATATAGACAGAAGGACGATGGGGCCAGATCCTTCTCAGTGGTGCCCAAGGACAGGAGGTGGTGGGCACAAACTAAACATGAGAAATTCTACATAGATACAGGAAAAAACCTTTTCTTGCAGTAAGGGGGGTGTCAAGCATTGGAATGGGCTGCCCAGAGAGGTGGTGGAGTCTCCACCTGTGGAAGCATTGAAAATCTGGCTCTGCACAGTCTAAGCAACATGTTCTGGCTGCCTGCTTGAGCAGGGGGGGTTGGACTAGTGAATCTCTCAAGGTCTTTTCCCCTTAGTGACTCTCATACCCTGGGATGTAGAGAAATATCTATTCAATTGCATAAGGTTCTGCATTATATTTTATATAATTTTTGTTCAGGTCATGCATGTGCTAGAAAATTGGTTTGAACTCGAAGATCAGCAAAAAATTTATAAACTGTAATTTGAAAGGAAGAAATCTGGAAGAGGTATGAGAGATATGACAATACTCTGAATCAAGGACTGTAATCTTCAGGTAATGGATAGTGCTATTTAAGCTAAAAGGCAGTAACCAAGCTGAAAGTTGATATGAATGTAGAGGTTCTTAAAAATGTGCAATGAGATTCAAGAATAGTTTTCCTCGTAGACTGAGAGATTTTTAGCTGGTAAGAATTATCTAATCTGATCAAAATGAAGTAAAATTTCACAGAAAAGCTGAAGATGTTTCTAATTTACAGCTCAAACTCCACTGTTTCGAATTCTGCTTCAGAATACAGAAGTATTTGAAACGGTCAGTAAAAGGACAATGGATGTACTTTTCTCAGTGTTGTCCTTGGGAACACCACAGACTATCCATGGAAAAATTTATCCTGTGTATAGCACAGCAAATCACTGCAATAAATTTTATCCCAAACCGTTGTAAGAATCTGAAAATATGAAAAGAACAGTTGCACAACCTTAATTACTGGCAGTGTCACTAGATTTTCTATAATGCAGTTCTATAATGCTCCTTAAATAAAACAATAATATTTTGTTAGAACCAGATGCATAACTGTATGAAGTGGTAAGAATTGCAGTATGCAGCAGGATAGAACTATTTCATGTGTATCACCACTGTTCAGGACAGTTGAGGAAAATAATTAGGTTTATTAGAAGGAATTTTGGTTAGCTAAACATTTGTACTCGACAGGATTTGCATAAACAGTTATGAACTTTGATTCTCGGCACGTGATAATATTTGTCTGTTAACATTCCAAGACAATGTGCTGAAGCTAGGGTCAATTCTGGTGCACTCCAACAAAGTGCTGTTGAAAAGAAAAAGGCACTTTTACACTTTTTCCCCCTTTCTTGTTTTGTACTGAGACTGTGCAGCCTCTGGATATAGCCTTGGCTATTTGCACATTATGACAGCACAGCCTGATTAGAGCACCCAGCAGTAGCTGGGAGCCTGTGGGATGGGACACACTGAACAGTGAAAGTTGTGCCTTCTTCTTTCTACACATGGGCTGGAACCTCTGCTACTGAAAAAGCTCAAAGATAATAATGCACCTTCCCTTCCTTTTAGCCCAACCATGTTGCTAGCAGGGAGGAAGGTGAGAACCATGAGAGAAGGGAAAGGAAATGCATATGCTCCCTCTAATAGTCTCCCTGCCTTCAGTTAATTTTGGGATTTAAGGAGCCAGGTTAAGCTTTTGACTATTCAGTGAACTTCAGTGGATTGGTCTCAGTTTTCTCCGTGTCCCTTAGAATCCAAGTGAATTTAGAACATCTGGAAAATAATTTAGCAATGAGCTCTCTATTATATGAAAAATAATCTCTGGTTGTTTTGAACCTGGCTCTTATTGGGTTCATTTCATGCCCTGTGGTTCTTGTACTGGTAAAGAGTCAATATTCACCCATTTTCTTCATGTCATTCATGATATGGCTAATGTCTGTCATACTCCCTCTAATGTGCCTCTTTTAATTTAAGAGTGCAATCCCAGTTTACTTTATTTTTCATCCCTCGTACAAAGGAGACATTCTGCATGTTTTCCAGGCCTTTTTTCACCACTGATTATCTTAAACCTTTTGTGTTCTTGCATATACTGCTTAGGAAGGAGGGACAAAACCTGCAACTGGTATTCCAGGTATAGAAAAAACATAGATTTGTGACAGAGCTCTTTGCTGGCCATTCATAATGTGTGAAGTTAAATTTGAGAGTGTACCATTCATTATTATAACTTAATTACTTAATTCTGGAGTTTTTTAGTTGTCCTGGGTGGAGATGATCTGACTCTGGCAATTTTTTTTTTTTTTGTATTCACTATTTCATATTTTCCTATAGCCTGTTCTACACTCAGCAGCATTTCAGACAGATCTTTTCCTGAGTTGCTTACAAAGCGAGTTTGTGCTTCCTTTAAAACCTGTCTAGTTATTCCATGTACTTCTGCAAAGGACTACTCTTGCTATAACTGCTGTGTTTTGTACACTGATCTTCAGATAGCCCTTGGCAGGTCTCTGCTCTGGTTGTGTCTCAAGAACAATGTAGTGCTAAATTTGCTGTATCTGTTTCTTAATCACTTTTTTTGGCCTGCCTTACAGTCTGCTTGCACCTAATCTCCCATAGCTGATCAGACTTTCTGTTTTCTTCCTTTAGACACGACTTCAGCCTTTGGAAGTTTGTTTTCTTGCATATAATCTACTCCCTTTCCTTCCTGGCTTCCCTCTGTCCTTTCTCGAGCGTTTCCTTAAGTGGCTTGCTTCCTGTGATGGTATCCTCAAGAAGCGGCTTCTAAGGATTTGTTATCTCAGCTCTCCCTGTGGGTTTTTTAATAAGACTCTTTATTTTTATGTCCTCTTGGATCTGAGGGCATTGTGGTGGGTATTTAGAATTTCATGCCTCTGCAGAGAATGCTGTCTGTAGGCATGTAATGGTTGCTGTTCTACCTTGCCTGTTTAAATGTGCAAGATTTTTGAACCAAGTCATGCATTGCATCTTTTATTGAAGACTGTGTAACTATTCGCTCCATGAAAAAAATAATTAAAGGTGTCATTTATTTGGTCATTGTATTATAGCCTGATACATTTTCTGTACCTGCACAGAGATAGCCAAAATCTGGCATTATTGCCATATTTTCTGCTTGTGTTGCCTCACATCCCTGAGCACATCAGAGACTATGTCACCACTCCAGTAGCCAACTCCCGTTCATCCTTTTTGCATAGGCTTGATATTTCTAGCCCTAGAGTCTGTGCTGCTTTTTGAGGTACTTGGCTCATCTGTTTGTTTTCATTAGGCTTTCTGTAACCTACAAAAGTAACAGTCTGCTTCTGATAAAGCTGGTTGCATTACTTTCTCCTGTTTATTTTGTATGCTAGCATCAGCGGTTCAAGTGGAAGCATGTGGACCAATTTTTTTGTTCTCTTGGCACTCTGTTAAAAGTGCCAGCTTGTTTTCTTTTTGCCAGTTTGACAACTCCTGTCCTCTGGTACTGATTGCACTGAATTTTCTCTTCATCATCTGTAACAGAGATGTTACCTCATATGGTGTGGTATCTTTTCCCACACTGGTATTTTATTACTTTTTTTGTTGTTGTTTAAAAGCTTTCTCGTGATCTTCTTTCTTAGTTTTAATCAGCAGTTGATTGGTTCCTGCTCTCTTCAGCTGAAGGTTTCTTTATTTTGATGAAGCAGCCTCAATTTCTAGTGATTCTGAACCTTCTTGCTTTCTGCCATATTCTGAGGTAGGTGTAAATCTTGGTACTCCACTTCTCATTCTGTTTCTCAGCAGAATATTGTGAGTATTCAGAAAATGCCACCATTGAATTCCTGGTCCTCTACTGGTTTCATAGGAACCTATATTTTTGTCTGTCTCAATTCAGCTGTTCCTTAGGATCATTCATTATCTGCATAAAAATATATGTGAGTGTTTCCTAACCACCTTCTATCTCAGAAATACTGCTCTGAATTTCCATGGATCTCTGACTTAAGAGAGATGTTTAAAAAAAAACAACTAAAACCACAACAAAATAACCTTTTCTCTTCTCCATGATTCTCTCATATGCACAGATAGCAAATGTGCAGTAACCTTTTAGCATCTTGCAGAAAGTGATAGCATGCTTTTCAGCATGGGTGTTCTCATTCTGAAGTGGTCTCTTCCTACATCTACAATGCCAATTGTTAGTAAAATCATCTTATTGCTGCATGAGTATCTCAGATTTTACCACAGTTCATAGAGGATTATGATAATTTGAGAAAGAAGAAGCTGGCAAAGGGCCTGAAGAATAAAATGAAAGCTTGCTACTTAGGCAGGCAAGGTCAGAAGAATACCTACAGAGAGAAAATGGAATTATATCACCGAAAGCTAACGTGATTCTATTTAATTTTCTTAGTGATTTAATTAATCTTGATCCATTTAAAAGCTAGAAGTAAAAATACAACTGTCTGTTTCTTTTAACCTTTAGTAACCAAATAGTGACAGTAATCAGATTTCCCAGTATTACCAATATCTTAATGCATCAATACCTTCTGATACATAGCAACTGTCTTCTTTCTTCATGACTCTTAGGTGAAAATAATTTGCCCAAGCTTATTTCTGAATTCTAGGTAATTATACTACTAGATATTCAGCACTGACAGATGAAAAAAAATGGATAAATTTTTAACTTCATTTCCACCACTCTTACTGATGCAAATAACGTGTGCATTCCTGAGGTAAGGGTAGTGTGTAGGATTAATGGTAAGGAAACCATGTGGGTCCATCTCATAAGAACCTGTGGGATAATGGGAAGCTTGCTGTGCACTGCTGAGTACCCTGAAGAGTTATCTGTGGGAAGGGTATCTCTGGTCTGACATTTTCCCAGGCTGTTTTCTCTTGTTTGTTTTCATTTATGTGATGCAGTAACTTCCTATTTTCCAGGGAGAAGGTATAACTCTTGTGCTAACTTTTATCTCTTGCTCCCTTCCCCCCCTTTTTTATTGTGCGGGAGGAACATACTACTTGGGAAAAACTAAATAGAGTTATCAGACACAGGAAGAGAAATTTAGGACAGAAAGTATGTGAGAGAGAAATAAAATACAGCTAGAACAGCACCAATGTCCAGAGTCATGGTAGTGGGTATAACATAAAACTTATTCAGATAGCCACAGAAGGAGAAGTAGGTGTGGACTTCGTAGGAGCTCTTTTTTTCTGGGCTAGTTGAGCCCTTTTGGTTGTAAAGTGTGCTCCTGTCCCATGGCATGGCTGTGGCTGAGCAGACCCCAGTTTGGGTCTGTCTCTGTCCTGTTACGCTGTATAAGGGGAACTCTTGCTTGCCATTTTGCTCTTCTGTGCTCGAGGGCTCTGATAGCTGCGTATTGTTATGCCCCTGCTTTCATTTCTCTTAACACTTGCCCTTGTTTAATTTCAGTCATAGTGTTCAGCACTGTTTGCAGACATGAAGCCATTATGTCTTCTGTCCTCTCGAACGTGAGAATGTCATTATGACCGCGGGTCACTCTGGGCTGCCTGTCACCTGTGGCTGTGGAAATGAGTTACTGTAACCAGGGCCAGGTTTAGCTGGGCCCTCAGAGGTTGTGTCTCCATTGAGCGAAACTCTCTCGCTTTTCTGGTGTTGTTTCTGCCCTTCATGTTTGCCCACAAGCTTTGTGAAGCTTTTTAAGTTCTGTTAATAATCACTTGTAACTAGTCTTTTTAGCTTTTAGAGGTTTCCAGAAGAATTAATTTGCACTTCATTTAGAGAGGACTCCTTTCAGGAAATGGCTCAGGATGTCACATGAACATGTCAGGTTTCTACAATATGAGAAGCTAGGGGAAGGACTCTTCCTGTGCTCACAGTATTCACAAGGGTCTACCTGCAGGGCTGAATTCTGTGGATGATAGAGGCATTATGGCATGATCCACTCCAGTCTGAGATTTCTCTGGTTTTGATAAACTAGTTGAAAATACATCTCACAGGCTTGCTAATTCTTGTCTGTGTACTTGGCTTTTTTTTTAAAAAAAAAGCTTTTTTCCTATTTCCTTTTTTCCTTTTCATCAATGCATGTGGAACAATTCTAAAAAGCTTTTCTCACATAGATGAGATGCTATGTGCTTATAAGTTGCTGCCTGCTAATCCATGGGATCAAAGTGATTTTATTTCATCTCTGAAACAAAAGTTAGATGGAATATAAGGCTTAGCAGTTTGCTTAGAATGAACTCCACCAACAAAGGCCATACTGGGTCAGATCATATGTTTATATAGCACAAAGTCCTGACTCCAGCAGTGGTAAAAGGGGATGCATATTTAAATATACAAATATGTAATCAATTTATTATAATACTTCCAAAGAATGCACCTTCTCTAGCCAGTAGTTTGCAGCTTAGAGGCTTCCTGAGTTAGCATAAGTATCTTTCTTTTCCAATGTATTTACAGCAGTGTGAATAAGGCGTGGCCTGAAAGGCAAATAAGGAATGAAATGCTGAATGCCAGATTTAGTGACTGGTAATCAAGGAAGATGGCAGAACTCTCCAATTTTGAAATGAAGGAAAAGATTCCGGGCATGATGGTGGGCAAATGCAAGGGAAACAGTGCACTGTCAGACTAGGCTTCTCTCTGTGAAGGCTTCATAGGACTGTTCTTTAAATAATCTGAGATGGTAGAGCTTTGCAAATGAGAGTAATGGTGTTGTACGATGGGTGCTATATGCAGACATCTGTGAGTGGAGTTCATATATTGTACTTTTTCTTAAGTTACATACATATATGTAACTTTTTGTGTTAATGACTCCATTTGTGAGCTCTGAGAATGAAGGTAACATCTCATTACAGAGGAGGGAAGTTCCAGAGTCTCCCATGGCAATTTCTACCTGGGAAGCTTTGTTTGTAAGAGGCCAGTTAGGCTAGTGCACTTGTGCCAGTTATCTTAGGAGCTATGAATACCCTGCATTCCTCCAGTCCATAAAGTCTAAATTTCTGCTAACAGCTGCCAGCAGTACTGTGCTCCAGAATCCTGAGGTTTATTTCCATTAAAGGGCCAATTTCAAGATTGTGTTCTCTGATAAAAGACACTCTATAGGTGATATTCTGCATGAGTGATTCAACATTGTCATTAGGCAAAGTATCTTCCAAAATCCAGTGATTTTGGTGCTGAATGAGAAAAAAGCATAGGCATCAGCCATTTTCAGAGCAATGGTCACCTAGTGAAGAAAATGTGAAGCCTTCTAATTTCATTGCTTATTCAACAGTTCTAAATCTTTAAAACTTCATTCTCTTTATCCCTTTTTTCATTCCAGATTCTTGGCACATATCCAGGTACATTCGAAGGCTACCCACCTCTGGGAAGTCTATGTTTCTATGCTTTCTCTGTATTTGTTGTCTCTTCTGTAAGCACTGGAAAAGGATACACAATATAATGTATTCACAAAAGTTTTTTTACTTCAAATATGCTGTCACTTCAGACCAATATTCTTAACGGGTCAAAATTTATTTATTCTCTGTGCAGGAGGTTCCTTTTGCAAACCAGACTTGTGGTTAATAAGTGATTATCTATTACTTAGCCCCTCCCTGCCCTGTCCAAAAGAATGCTAGCATCCATTGTTGTTTGAATATACAACTGTTAGAGCCACAGCAATCAAAGTTTAATAGCTAAGTCCTGAAATTATTTTTCAAATTTTATAAAATTTTTTGTTTTTATATTAATTTTAAAATATGTTTTTATGACATTCAAATTTCCTGCAATACACTCTGGTAAGAATATTCTAAGAGTAAATACTCTTAGACAGCTTTTCCAGCGGTGAAACCAAAGGTAAGTGCAAGTAATTCATATCTACCTATTCCTAATTTGGCCAGTTGCCCATTTTCCTATACGACATAGCTCAGCACATTGCCTTTTAAAAAAATTATAGCCTTACTGCTTCAGGGCATACCACTTTCTGCTTCATTGCTTTCCTACAGTGGATCCCCCAGAGAACATTCTACTGTGTTGTATTTTCTACAAATTTGGATAGACTAGGAAATCTAACTGAAAGAGTTGTTGTCTTCAGTAATTTAGTTAAAACTTTTAAATTAGTGACATTCCCCACTTAATTCCTCCTCACCCTAGAAAACTTACCTTATTCTGATGTGGCTTAAATACCATGGGATTTTGTCTTAGAACAACTGGTACATGGTTATTGTGCATGGATAATTAAATGCGTCTGAGGGTTTTTTAATAGTTTGTTTTTTGTGGTTTGTTTTTTTCTCCCCCCAGAATTTGTGTTTCAAATTGTAGTGATTATGATTTAAATTCAGTCAATGCCAGTTTTTATCTGCTGTTACAAAAATGCCTCCCTTTTACAATTTTTCTAGACAGTATTCCTTTTGTAATTCAAATGGATTTCTTTTATAACCAACATTGCTAGCTCCAGACTTGTTTCCTAGTTTTCATTTTGAAAGTCTTAAAATCTTCTAATTTAAGTTTGAAGCCAAACTACTAATGTCTTTGACGGGATTAGAATGAATCATCTTAAAACAATGTGCTGTTTCACATTTGCTTTCCATTGTCAACACTGAATTTTGTTGCTAGTCATAATGCTCTGTCATAAATGCCGATTGTATGGGCATTGTCGCAGTGATTCACTACTGTCTGCTGAAAATATTCTGGAAAAATCAATTAATTCTGGGCACATTTGTCCATATTTCAGTTAATTCTCTCCTAGTCATTGAGGTATCATTGTGACAAGAATACTTTAGTATTTTCTTTTAAGTTAAAACCACCAAACTCTTCAGAGATTTAGTGAGTTAGGCTATGAAAGTATGAGAAGGAATGTGCCTATCTACAGTGACACATAAGCAAGTAGAGGCAAACTTACTTGTAGAGAATTTCTTTCAGTCCTATGACAAATACTGTTTTTATCCCCTTTTCCAGTAGAATTTAATTTGCCTGCAAGAAAATTTTCATTCATCTGGATGTTTTGGAGTATTATTACTCCACGTAAATGTGTTCTGACTTTACAATGATACGTCTGCTTCAGAGTAAATAAACCCTTAGGTTGTTCTTACCTTATCTTTATGGACCACACCCATGAACTAATCCAAAATGAGTCCTCACTAGAGTGTTTTTTATCCATACCACAGTGCTGGGACTCATCACCTATGAAGCACTGAGGCACAATTCTTAACATATTTCATGTCTTGGATAGTGAAAGGGTTGTACCTGGGTGATAAGAGGTGTATTTTTGTGCCTGGCAGCGCATGAAGAAGATGCAAGCCCTTTGGGTTCAGGGAATAGAAATACCCTGGAAGGGGAAAACTCAACTGCGAATGTATGCATACTGTCTTTATGAAGGGCACCCTACAGCAAATGGGGCTGAGAGCTGTGCTTGTGTTTCCTGGGAAACTCATCTGAATTTGCCATCCTTGCTCTACGCCAGTTGGATCATTCCAGCAGTGATTGATCCTGAGACTGAAGTTAGAGGTTTAGCACTACGGTGAGTCAGGACTTGAACGTGAATCATATAATTAGCCAAGCAAGTGTTTTATCTGCACATTTATTGTAATCTTATTCCACGTCTCAGAAAACAATGGTTCTGGAAAGAGTGT
The DNA here is from genome assembly GCF_001522545.3 of Parus major. Classification (NCBI taxonomy): domain Eukaryota; kingdom Metazoa; phylum Chordata; class Aves; order Passeriformes; family Paridae; genus Parus; species Parus major. The sequence goes on along the minus strand of NC_031770.1, from coordinate 55,669,169 downwards.
TGAGGGAAACAAGTAACTGCGATCTGCCTGTGCAATATTGTGACAAGAAGACCTAATGTAATCCTCAGATGTTGAAACAGGGAAACACCGTGAAGGATTGAGAAGAGTCCTTACCATAACAGAAGCATACCAGAACAGAAAATATTGATTCATTTGTCTGTAATTTTAGAAGAATGTTGAAAAGTTGAAAAACAGAAACAAAAATTACCTGCAATTTGGTAAGTAGAAGAGAGTACAGGATCTCTGTTTAATCAAAGTTTCAAACTGTGATAACAACTTTAAGGACTTTATGAACACTGATCGTAGTTGTTGCACAATAGCAGTATAACTTTGTTTTCCTGCATCTTCTCTTGTATTAATCAGATACCCATCTTCACAGGACATGATTTCCTCTTGTGGTTATGAATATTCCAACCATTCTCCCAACAGGGTAATGGAGGAAGAGAGAACAGATGGGATTTAAATAGTACAGCCAGATTTTAATTAGAACCTGAGTAACCACAATGCCACTAAATTATAAGAAACTAGCAATAGATTTGATCTTGCAATAGGTATATTCTGATGGTGAAACAGTTTGATCAGGTTAACCTACGTGTAGGTTAAAATTTTCAAATATTTGATGTAGTTCTGAAAATAGTGTTTCTGCTGGAATCACTAGACACACTGGGGAAGGGAAGCGTTCAGCATTTTGGATGTTGAATCACCTAGTGGAACTAGCATTGTAGAAAAATGTTATCTGAAATGGTTTCAGTGCCACTGAACTGCATGATGGCTCCAAGTGTAGCTAAAAGCTGTGGCAACAGACTGATGTCAGTGATTTTCATATCTTTAGATTTTTCTTATATATTGAGAAAATGCAATTATGGTTAAAAATTTAAAATCATACCTGGAACATAGGCAAAAGCTATTTTGTAACAATTTTCAAACAATTAAGTGTTATTTTGAACTAAGAGGTTTTTTTTCTTTTATTTCCCCTTGTGCATTCAGAATAATGAATATTGAAAATGGTAGTTTTCCTGGGACTCTTCTAGTGTACTTGGAGGATTCCTGTATGGAAAATGACAGCTCTTCCTAAGTACCTAGAAGAAGAATATAACGCAATTGGAAAATATGTCTAAGGGTAAAATAATTTTTTATTTTTTTATTGAACCACTTAGAGTGGCTCTCAGATTATTTTGCCTAACCCTACCTGCTCTCTATGCAGTTTCAGATGGTTTGGCTGCAGATGCTCCAGTGAAGTGCTGCGACAGATGCCTTTAGTATAGATTATAGTGCACTAGTACCTTCTCCCATGCCTTCAGCTTTGTTCAACAGGAAGCTTTTCCACTGATATTGACCACCTCTGAGCAGCAAACACATGATTGCACAGTTGGCCAACAGGATTATCAGTGAAATCATTTCTAGTTTTCAAGGGTGGCTTTTCTTCGGTTTCAGATTTCTTAGAATTTTGGACCTTGCAAAATTATATGCTGTGTAGTAGTAGCTTTTGAATCATACACTCTGTTGATTAAATGATATTAAATAGAAAACACACTTAGATCAAGAAAGTGAAAAACATCTGTTTTCTGGGTTTAATCCTGCTCTGTTGCTAAAGTGATATAACAAACCCTGCCACATCCCTGTGTTGTATAAGGAAAAATATTAATGACATTTAATGTTTATAACTGTTCTGAGAATGCTACCTGCTGCTAGCATATAAATCGTACTGCGAGACTGAGTGGGTGAGGTGCTATGAACTTACAGGATGTATATGAAATTGGGATATAGACAAGTGAAATATTTTGAATGTGTCAGACAGAGAAGGGTCATGGATAAATGTTTTCTTACTGCAGCCTTCTTAGTGAGGAAAAGTAAACAAACCAAGAGCAATCTAACCATTGATTTTCATGGCATTACAGCACCAGAGTACTTCTGCACTCCCAGGTACATATACAAACCTAAGTTATGCTGAGTGATGTGCAGATTCACTTGAAAATTCATTTGTTTTCAGCACTCACCAAACGATTAAAATTATCTTGGTAGTTTAGGCATAAAAATAACTTCTAGTTTAAAATTTTGCAGGAAGCTAATCATTAATGAGGATAAATATTCTGGTGAGAAGTAGTTTCTGTTTTGCAGTTGGAAAACTATCCTTCATGGGATAGTAGTACCTTAATTCCACTACCCAGAAAATAAGACAACACTTTGTAATTGCCCTTCTATGTTTTGCATGTGTTACTGTCATTGTCCTCTAGGACCAAAATGAAAATATGGAAACCTCATGCTTAGCTATATGATTGAGGAAGGATGAGTTCAGAGAGGGTTATAAGAAGTATAAATAATTTTTTTTTTTGTATTTAACAAATTATATCTAGTGATCTAAAGAGCAATTTTTCCAGACTCTGTCTTTCAGAGGCAGAAACTTTGCCTTAATGCTGGCAAGGAATGGCTATGTGCCTTTCCCCAGGAGGTTTCTGAGCCTGCTGTTCTCATGTGGTGCTGTGGACCATCCTAGCATATATACTTTTCATGAAGCTGTTTGGGCTTTAATAGACCCCCAGAGAAATCAAATATTCCTGTATTGTTTAGCTTGGTGAAACCAGGGCAGTTGTGCATTTCAGTCTTCATCTAAAGCTTAATTTGTGAGTTTCATATGAAAGCTTTGAATAAATCACAAATAGTTCTGGGAGCAGGACCAAAATGCAAGTTTTCATTTTCCCCTGTGAAATTTCCAACCACCAGGCTGCAGTCTTGCTTTTATTCATACTTTCATCACCTAAAAATAAAATAAAATAAGTAACTAACTTTTGTTAAGCTTTGTTTTAGTGTATTGCTGTGTTAGATGTTTACAGAGCACTCCTTCCAAATTGTCCAGAGATAATTTTAATGCTGTTTTTTCTTTTCTGTGTATTCCAGCTTGCCTGAGTCAGGAAATTGGGAACTCAACTGCTGAGGGAGAATGGCTTCAGTGCTGTACCAAAGGAGAAAAAGCAATCATTTTTCAAATAAAGCAGGGAGATGTTTAGTGACTTCAGGTTCCTCTGAGGGTCTTCAGAGTTGGTTTGATGTGTATTTTTGGATCCCAGTTTTGAATTTAAAGAAGGGAATGGATAGGGACCGAATTTTAAGATGTTATTCCGAAAGGAGAATGACGCCCAGACCACACAATGAAACTTCAAGAAACCATGTTCAGAACAAGCAAAAGGGAGTACTCTCCTACACAGCAGGCATTTGTGAGATTGTCTGATGAAGGTTGTTATGAATAGAAACAGTTTGTACAGGTTGAAGGGAAAATGAAAACAACTTGGAAGATAGTTCCATTGAGGACTGTTGAATAGATAACTGGATTAGGCTCAGCATATCCTGTGGGCAGAAAATAGAAGCTAGGAGAATAAATAGGAGAAATATCACATATACTGTTCTTTCAATTCCCTGAATGTTCATTTGTAGCTGCTGTTGCTGAAGAAAGTATGACAGGGCTGTGGGGATTCTGTGTCTGCACCAATATGACTTCACTTCTCCTCCAGTTAACTTCCAGTCTGTTCTGTTTCTATCTAGTTATTCTCTAGGATCTATTTAAACAGCTTTAGTGAGTAAAGATTTCAAATACAGGCATCTATTTTCAACCAACCAATGACCTACTTTTCCACAAAGCACTAGCTTTGTGTATCACCTATTTGCAGGCCTTCATATAGTACATTTGAGTAATGCAAGGTCAGCAGATCTGAGCCTCCTTAGTGTCCCCAAAACTGTGCTTTTGTTTATTCTGGAAAACTGGTAGAGAGATCAAAGTTTTTTGTAGTTTGTTTGGATGCATCTTTCAGTCAGTTGTAGATGATCAGTAAGTCTCTAAATAAAATATGACTTGGTGGATAATAGAATACATAACACTGACAGTAGCCTTGAAAAGGAAAATTAATGCTTTTATTCTGCTTTTGATTTATTAATATAAAATACCAGAGAAAAAGACTCCATGTCAAATCTAAATTTTAATATTATCAGAATTTACTGTTTTTTAAAATAAAATGTGTTGATAATGCAAGAAGAAAACAATTTATGTTTGGGAAGCTAATAAGAGGTACATCTATTCCAGAAACCAAAGCATTTTTAAAAATATTTGTTACTATAGGTATATTTTAAAAAAATATAGTGGATAGGTGTTACAATCACTTCATCTTCACTAAATCTGTCTTTAATTTATATGAGGTAGAAGTTAAATAGAAGTGATGGACTTGAAATTTATTTGGAATTCCGTATAGGAAGTGGTAATAAAACATAAATTGGAAGGAGGACGTTAATGCCAGATGAAAACACAAACAACATTGCCTGCATGGTTTCTGAACACAGTGGGCCATGCCTCACCTGTAAGTAGGAAAATGCATGATAGGTAATAAAAGATGAAGGAAGTCCTTTTAAAGCTTGCTCTGTGTGTGTGTCTGTGTCTGTGCTGATCAGTGCAAGCTCCTGAGATGCAGCTGCCACTTGCCTACACGCAGCTGGCACAGGTCTCCTCTGCAGTCATATGTGCCAGCCTCATGTAGTGTCTTGGGTGTCCTAGAGAGATCTAAAAGACGTGAAAAAACTGTATTTAGGCTACTGAACTGAGTGCAAAAGTACTGTTCCGAAGTATTAGGCATAAGAGATTGGTAATGGTATGAATTGTACATTTTTTTATGTGTGTGCCTGAAGGAATTTCTGTTGTCTCAAAAGCAAGGACTGGTAACCTGTATATAAATTGGAAGTTTTAGCAAGAATATCTGGAAGTAAATAAAACAAAGTTTTTACAGGTTGGCTTAACTGTTACTTTAAGACATGCTAATGAAGACATTTGTGCAGTCTGGCTCTCCTCACTTTTTTCTTCAGAGTTCTTGTCAGTACAAGACACTGATGAGGAAAGCCAAAAGATTCAGAAGTCTCTCTTTGACAATTTAAGCTGATTCAGAATTGAAGAAAATGTAAGTTTTGTTTATATATATTTAGATATGGAAAATGTAAGTCTATTGAACAATATTTTTGTATGTTCAAAGTGCTCTATATGTGTTACACAGACAAAAAAATGTTGTGTTGTTTTGTGACTCTTTGTTCACATCTAATAATTCTGACCTCTGATGTTCTTTAAAATGCAGGTTATTCAACAGATTAATTTTTCTGTTGGCAAAATATGTAATTACCTAGGGACAGTCTGCAAATGGAGCAAGATCTGAGTACATAGGTAGAATCAGGAAAGGAATTCATGTGGAATTCAAAGATTCTGGAGAGCAAATGAGATGATGTAGTGACAAGCATTACCAGCCACTTAGCTGCAGATATGCATCTTGCTATTTATTTGAAGAGATGATGACCTTGGCAGGGTTTTCAAGCCTTCAGCTTCTGGGAGATGATCAGGCCTCAATTTTTATGAACATTCATGTTGTATTTCTATCTGGAAGGAAGTTACTTCTTTTTCTGGAGAGCGGTTTCTGTGACATTACAGGCACTTCCATTTCTTTGAGATAAGATTATAGCCTCTAACTTTTCATACTGGGATTGTTCACAGTGATCTCTTTTGATTGCTTCTTTACAAGCTACATTTTAAAGCAATGTGAGCCTATGAAACTTGAGAATATTCTTCAGGTTGGTGGTGTTGCAGTTTCAGTCAGGAAGGATGTTTTAACAGAGCTGCTTTGGCTTAGGAGAAAGGAAGCTGGTGATGTGAAGCTATTAACTTACCTAAAATGTTAAGTAAATGGCTCTACTGCTCGTGTCCCATATCCTGTGTAGGCCACATATTTTCTCCTTCAAATGCCATTCCAAGATCAGCATATCTGGGTTTTTTTAGAGAAAAATGATTATATTTGAAGGCTTTACCCAAAATCAGTATTTTTTATAGTGCTAACTGTATTCAGACCCTGGTTTATTTATTACAGTGTTTGCAGCTGTAATTTTTTTAATCAATGAACTCTATGTTAATGTTTTTTTAACATATTTAGGTATAAATAAATAATATACTGTAGGACAAGGTAGTTCTTGCCTCTACATATTTTCTTGAAATTGGATGGCTTTTGAAAGAAAGCCTGGTTACTGCCAAATATGACTCTGAGATTGCTGTATCTATTAGAGGAAGAGAGCATGAAGTGCATGTGAATACATTTTGTTGCTGCTCTGTAAAATGACAAAACATACCTGGAATGTGTTTAAAGTGGTTAAGAATATTCTGTTTTCCATCACAGACTTCTGTCCACGAGAGTGAAAGGTGTCAGAAAGAAGTGTTATGGCATCAGTGGTTACTGACAATAGAAGATTAAAATAAACGACACATAAATAAACCCTTCAAAGCAGAAACTGTGTACCTAACAAAATAAAAAATTTTGCTGGAGTTCAATCATTGCTGCTACAGTATCTTTTATGGTGGTTTGTTTTTTTCTTGAATTCAGAATGTAAATAATCAGTAAGAGATTCTTGTCAAAAAACAACTGCTAATTCTGTCAGTGAGGCTGTGTAGGAACATTTGCTCCTGTATTTTCTCAGAATCAATATTTTCAAAGCAGAAATAGGGCAAAGTAATATGACCTTGCAATGGATTCCTCCCTCCCCCTTTTTTAATGAGAAAGGCCATATTATTTTTACATGTTGGAAATTTATTTGAGGATAGTCCTATTAATTTTATAGGGATTATTTATTCATCGATTTAAGTGAGGATACAGTCATGCTCATCATGCAAGTTTGTGAGCTACTTTTCAAGTACTGACAGATTTCACACAGTTTTATCAAGGCTGGTTTTATGTCTGGATACCTCAGCTAAAATAAGTAGCCATCTGCATTCAGCGTATATTTGTTTTGTCACAGAGCAAGCCTATATTTTATTTTTTTGCATAAAAACTATGTTTTATGTTATTTGATAATGAGCAATGAACAGCAAGTTAAGAATACCTCAAAGGGAAGAGTGGGTTGAAATGCCTGGGAAAATAAACTGTGTCTAAAGTCATCGAACAATAATTCCCACTTGTAAAAACGTACATTGGAAATTTTTGGAGCATGGGTTCCACACAGTGAAGTTGGAATTATCTTAACAAGTCTTCAGTGTTTGACATTGTGACTGATGAGCAACCATTTTTATATATTGCCCAAAATACTACCTGACTGCCAGAGCAGTCTTTAAACACACATGGCACCTACACTTGACTCGAAACTGCTGCAGTATTGTTAAGCATAGTCAAATTACACAATTGGAATGAATTTAACTACTGTTTCAGTGATAAAACTGATTTATGGTATAAGCTCAAGAGACATATTTGTCCAATATTTACCCTCAGTTCCTATTTTCAGTAAATATATTTTGCAGCCATACACAGATATTCAGTGGATATCAGTCTCTCAAACTTGGCTCACTGAAATATTTGTAAGACACAAACTAAATTTTATCTCAACTAGAACTGTGAATATTGAAAGAGAAAACTTTGAATGGAAATAGTAACTTCTACTTCCAAATGTTTTGCTGAGGTATAATATGTGTCAGGATCCAGATTACATAAGAGAATACATGCTAGTGCTTTTCAATATCTGAGGACTAAAATTGTGGGGGGCTTTGTGATTAGTCATGGGTAGTAAGCATGTGCTTTCTGTGCAGTGCAGATGTTTCAGGCTGGAGTTCATATTACAGCTATGGAGCTCTTCTGGTTAATGGTCAGTGACCAGATGATGGTAAAAAGCAAGGACAAGCATTTCTCTTCTTCAGCAGCAGATGCAGGCTTTCAGTGATAGTATGGATAATAATAGGTGTTCTTGTAATTTGATCTACTCATATTCAGTCTTTCTGTGGCAAATTGAAATATACTGGGCATACGGGGATCGCTGCTATATTGGAGGAAAGTGCTGAACTGCTAACCCTAGTATTTTGTCTCCAGCAATCTTTTAAACCCTATGTGAAACTACCTTTAATTGAAGAAAAATTCTTAATATTAATATTATGGATGAACTGTTTTTGATCTGTCACAGGTATTGAAATTAACTTTATATTTCTTTAACTTAAAAAAAGAATATTATATATTCGAGATAAATATTTCTCTTCTAGTAAAAGAAGTCAGGATTCAGTGTTATTGTGAAATTGAGTCATCATTTTAGTAGTAGCTATTTATATTATTCTTTGCCAACACTGGCTAATCACAAATATGCAAAAGTTCTTCATAAGTAGCTCATCTTGCATGTGGTTTTTTTAATAGAAATCTGTAAAATAAATGAACTGAACCTTCTCATAACATCTTGTGGAAAGCAAAATACTACTTGATATTAATCAGGGACCATTTTTTTCTTTTGCAAACAATGAATCTTTAGCTAAACCAAACTTTTTTATTAAGAACAGCATAGTATAGTGCAAACAGTAGAAAATAAATAAACTGTATAAAAGGTATATGTAGCCCATGGTGTATTTGATTCAGTTTCATCAAGGCAAATTTGAATGTGTAGAGGACACACTACAACTTTGAGAGTTTACATCCTTTCTGCTTTGGCTCATTGAGTCCACTGTTAAATTAATCTAAGGACTTCCTGCTGCTGAACAAGGTGTTCTCCCTCTTCATTCTTGCTGTGTGCTCCTGCAGTTTCTCCTAATCTGTCTCAAGAACTGCACCAGTGTGACACCTTTCAAAAACAACAAGAACTTTTTGCTAATGTCAGTCTCCAGACTGGAAGCATGCAGGAATGTGAAGGCAGGAGGAAGGATATGACCACTTTTGACAAACAGTTCACTGCTAAATCACTTGAGCTATATGGCAAAATTATTCTTTTTAAAACACTGAGAAGCATGAAAGATTGCCTTTACAGGCTGGCTCTCAGGAAGGTGAATTCCCTGAGCACTGAAGCAGGCGTGTGTTTCCCATGTGCCTTCCAGTGCTCCCTTGACCATTTCAGGTCAGAAGTGCCCAACAACTCACCGTGTATACTCAAGTCACGCTGAAGCCTTTGGGAGTGAGGCATGCCCAGGCTTCAGCAGTGTGCATTGCTCTTGAACTTTGTCATCTAACAACTAGATTGCAAACCAGTCTATTGGATCAAACCTAAAAGCCAGGAGCTTTAGCTATAAACATAAATCATATACACCCAAGATGATTCCTAGGCAGCTGGACCAATTAATTGTCCTGGAATAGCTTGCATCTGTGCTAATAGTTTCCACAAAGCAGTGGATGAATGCAAACTAAATAGTAATAATGGTTCTGTAGTTTTTTAATGTCTCAATTTCAGGAATATTTTGGGGTAGTGCTGTTTGGCGCATACCAAACTTATCTCATGAAATATTACAACATTTTATAGTACAGTTGCAGAGAATCTGTGGGTCTGTCCTATTTTCACTAGGTTAAAAACAACCTTGAGCTTTACTGACCTGTAGCTCAGTAAAGGCAGTACTTTCCTGAGGAAGATGCTTTAAGCATCTTCATTGTCACCTCTTCATTTCTCAGCCACCTCTGATGAAGGTGGGTGACACTGGCCTCTAAATGCTAACCTTGTAGGGGCTCCAGCCTTCCTGGTGCCATCCACGATGTCACCACATTGATTCTGTACTGTGCCACCAGTTCCTACAGCTCTAATGATTCCAGGACTGTTTGTACTAAAGGAGAAAAACCAACAGAGTCTACACTACTGGGCATTTTAATTTTTCTATCAAGATGCCTTTCTAAGCATACCTATGCTATCTGAAAGAGTGTGGTAGAAAGAATTGTACAACATCACTGCCTGAATTAGTTGGTAATTAGTGACTTGGTGTAGAAGGCAGTGTAACTGTTCTAGCAATTTGCTGTCTTGTGAGACAGGGGTTAATAATCCAGAGCATGGCCCCTTGTTAGCAGCAGTATTTCCTTCACATTTCAGTGCTGAGTCAGGTGAAGATGGCTTGGGAGTCTCTGTATCACCTGTCTCTGCACAGTACAGACCTGCCCTTTCTCTCTGTCATGTTGCACAAGTGATGCATTGCTCAGGTAATTATTGTGGCAAGAGCTCCTTTAGGAATTACTAGGAATAATCCTTTACCTTAGTTGCACAATAAGAAATTAAATTTATTGGTGTTTCTTCAGGGACAAAAAAATTGCTTAAAAATTTAAATTAATTTACCACAGGTATGGTAAATTAATTTAAAGAGGTCTCTGGACAGCAGTGTTTGCTGCTTTTAAAGATTTTGCAACTGTAACCTCAATTCCCTGGAAAAATGGCTACTAGTTAATATTAACTCTGGTTTTCCTATAATTTGACATCAAATCAAATATCAATATTCCTAAATTTGACATTTCTAATGCCAGTGATTTTTGTTCATTCTTTCTGGTTTTGTAATTCATTAATAATAGTTTCTGTGGCTTGTAGATCATTGTGCTAAATGAGTGTGTGGAACTGTCTATATCACTCACCCCTTATGGATAGGAAACCTGTTGATCTGGTGGACTTCTGAACTTATAGAACTTGTATTGCAAAAGAGCCATTTCATTAAATTACTGGTGGCTGTGTTTCAGAAAGACCTCCATCTTGTTGCACAAAACAATGAAAATGGTAGAAGAACAAATAAAGATAGGGGAATGCTGAAATAATAAATAACTTTGACCTTTTTTTTTCCCCGTCAGTTGGCATCTAGTTACTTCCTTTGATCTTCCCTGCCTTAAACAAGCTAATATCTGCCAAGAGAGTGCAACTGTTACTGAATCACTAAGGTCCTATTTGTTCCGCATGACAGATGACAATGCATTTTTGTCTTTCTTCAGAAGGACAGGCTTTGAAAGTTTTCTCCAACAAGAAGCCTAGGTTTCTCTAATACTAGATTTCTTTTTACCTTTTTTAAAACTTTTTAATTTTTTTTTTGTGTGTGTGTTTTATTTCCTGTCTTCTTGTGATGGTCCACTGCTGGTGATTGTGTCATCATTTTCTGTGAGGTGCTGGTTAGACAACACTGAAGTCGTGTGATTTTGCTTATGGTCTGGCAAGAAAAGAATGCTTCAACAGCTGCAGCATATATTGATGCTTCAGTTACTTTATGGTTAGTTTGTGTCATTTGTGATTGCTCTCTTTGTTGCTCCCTGATTTTTTTTAAAAAATTGTTGCTAGTGCTAATTCATCACTTTTACACAGGTTTCTTGTATTTGAAAATATTGACTTGTTTGATAGCTTAATCAAAAGATTATATATTTAGAATTTAGAAAACAGACCTGTTTTATTAATCAATGCAACTTCAAAACAGAAGCAGGAGATAGATTACCAGGTCTATTTGATTTTCATGGAGAAATGGAGACACTTGTTCTTTAAGGGTGCTGCATTTAGTCACTGATATATTTAAATCCGGGCCATTGAGTAAACATTCTTTGTTCTAAGTATACCTTGTACTTAGCACAACGAGAACCTAATTTCTGATGGTGATCTTAGGTGCTCCTGAGTACAAATAACAATCACAATAGAACTGAATGTCTCACATTGGTTTTTTGCAGATTCCATTAACCGGTCTCATAGGCTTGTCAAGTCAGTTTCAAAAATTCTTCTCTGGAGTAAAGAGGATATGCTGTATCACAGAACCAGAATTATATAAAGCTCACAAGTCATTCCCAAAAAATGAGTTATAACCTCTGCTAATTTTGAATTTCTCTGATGGTTGGAGATGATGTGTGTGTGAGGATCAGACTTAGGCCTTGATCCAGGAAAGCACTTAAACTCATAATTTAGCTCATCATGATCAGCTTCCCCAGAGTCAACAACTGATTCAAATTATCATGGAAGATATATAGCACAGCCTTATTTAGGACTGCAATATTATATATTTAATACAATCCCTATCAATTTTCAAAAAAAAAATAAAAAATCAGAAAATGCCTTATGAGGATTAATTTAAAGATCTTTCTGGTCGTGCATGTCTTTGCTATGTCTGTTGTGGAAGCGGCTAATTAGCTCCAAAGTGCATCTTTTAACATAGATGGTACATTTCTGCTATTTAAATGGAATCGTGTCTTCTGAGGGAACATCTTACTGAGATTTCTTTTGTAGAAGGTCTGAATTTTTGCTAGAATTAAGAAATATTTTCTTAACTGGTGATAGAAAATTTTGAGAAGTAGACCAGATCAGACAAGACATCTCCAGGCTAAATAAACTTGTTGAATTAAGTCATAGCATTTTCCCCTAGAACATCTAGCATACTTTTATCTCTAGAATATTGAATTTGCTGCTTTGCTTGAGGTCTGCACAGGACAATTGCAGCCAGTACCTTTCCTGCTAGACATGGTAATTTTCAATGAGCACTTGCTGTCTGTTTTTTTCTAGTGTATGGTCCAGAGTGATGAGTAATGAGCAGAACCACTCAGATGTGGTTGTAGCTGTGTCTGGTCTGGTAGTGGCAATAACAAGCTAGTTCTTGACATCAAGGAGAGAGTAGAGAAACATGTATAGCAACAGGGATTAGTTCAACAAGCGATACTCCTTATGGACTTTTTCTCTTGGGCTTTAGGTTTGTGAGAATAGGCCCAAAGGTAAAGTGAGACGCCTTCCTTTTCTGGCACTGGCAATAGTCCAGTGGCTCTGTGATAATCTCTAAGCAGATAGGGAGAACCTAAGGCATGCAAGAGGACTTGATGTGCTGACTGCAGATTATTCACAGGTACATGTAGGCATGCTGCAATAGCAGAGATTGATTGATAGTGATTAGGGGAGTAAATAAAGCAAATCCATTTACCAGAAGATGCCCAGAAAATGAGGGACTTTTGCTACCAATGTCTGGTAGATAAAAATGGGATGCAGAAAGCAGCAAAACTTTTCCAGGTAATTTGGGTGAAGAGTTTTCTTTGTCTCTGGGTCACAATATGTATGACTGCTTGAGTGACAGGGTTAGCGTCATCACAAGGAGCTTTCAATTGGAGGATCAGTTTCTAGGAAGGAAAATGGTAAAACCAAGTTTAGTGTATTTGAATACCATTTCTGAAGCGAAATGAGTGAAGAAAATAGGTCATGTCATAAGATTGATCTTACACTTTCTTCTGTTTTGGGGTTAGGCTCTACTTTGTAAGTACTCGGACACCCTGGTCACTTTACTGTACAGGTACCTGCATCATATGTATGCGTGGAGAAACACTGACACAGGGAGCTAATGACACTTCAGAGTGAGTCCTTTGGTGGAGATAACTATCTCCATCAAAAAAGGCAGCTGGTTTTGTTTTTTGGAAGCCACAAAAGATGGCTGATTATTTAATGCCAATATCTTAGTGAGTATTTGAACATAGGTGTGCTGTAGATTACAGAGAACAGGTGGGCCCATTGCTAAGGCAGCAAAGATATTTTGGGTAAGGGCTGGAGCAGTTTACAGAAAAGCTGAGAAGATACAGTGAGGCCAGTGGAATATTTTTCCTTCCTCACTCGCAAGAGGTGTAAGATCTTGAAATCAGGCATCTGTGGAAAATGGGGAAATAGACCATCGTCACCCAGGTAATTAATCTCTTCTGAGTATTTTGTTGCAGATCTATGTATTAGACACATGGAATCATGGAATAAATTGGAAGGGATATGAAGATACCATCTAGTCCAAACCCCTGCTCAAAGAAGGCTTAAATCAGACTACTCAGGGAATCAACTGTCCAATTGAGTCTTGAACTCTGAGTTGAGTCTTATCCTCAGAGAAATTCCAGCATCTTTGGATAGCCCATTCCAGTATTATATCATTCCTAATACAAAAAATCATACTTAATATTGAATCAGAATTTTCCATAGTCCATCTTGTGTCCTGCTGCCCCTTGGCTTGTTGCCATACTCCTCCAAGAAGTGTTTCCTCTCTGTATTTTCTCTGTATTCTCTGCTCAGATGGTTGTAGATAGCAGTAAGGTGTTACTGAGACTCTTTTACTTACAAGTTGAGAAGGCCTTGTTACCTGAGCCTGTCCTTACATGTCCTGACCATAGTGGGATCTCTGCAGCTTAGGAGGACTACAAGGATGTCATGAACTTATGCAGGGAGGAAATTGGAAGGGCAAAAGCCTAAGCAGAGTTTTATATATCTGTCGCCAGATAGAGTAAAAGATGTTTCTATAAATACAGCCACCCCCAGCTGGTGACCTATCACAAGTGCTGTTCCTCAGGGTTCAGTGTTGGCACTGGTCCTGTTCAATGTCTTTATTGTTGATCTGAACAAATTGACTGCCCTCTCAGTCAGTTTGCAGATGACACCAGGCTGAGTGGGAATGTTGGTCTGCTTAAGGATAGGAAGTTTCAGCTGGGAATCCAGACCCGCTTTCATTCCTTTGCTCCAAAACAAAAATGGAGTGTATTGTTTATGAGATTCACCACATAAATGGATTAAGCAGGTGTCTTATTTCTGACTGTGTTTGGGAGCTCAGGCATGGGAATATTTGATCATTTTGAAGATGTCTTACCCTTAAGCCAACTGCAAGGCATTCAAAAAATAGTTTTCTTGCTAGACTATCACTAGTGATCATGGTAATCAGTCAGTCCATTCAATTCTTCTCAAACTTGGGACACCAAGCTACTTTGCCAGCTCATTCTGGTTTTTACATAAAGCTAGATCTATGAGAAATATTCTTTTAGGAGGTTGTGTTTGTTATTAAGCATGGAATGTTGCTTAATCTTAAATCAAGGTTTCATTGCTTTTCTACCAGTGAACATCATTGTTCACAAGCAGTTAACATTTTGTGTAGGAAAGCAGAGAAATGTTCTTTTCTGCTTTCGTCTTCCTGCATCCATGAAAAAATCCACTAACTCTTTGAAACATCAGTATTTTCTAATATCTTTTGAGTTTGTGCAGAGTACTCAGGTATTTTGGCCCATTTTACAAATGTAGTAAGTCATTTATTCTGTATAAGGCAGGAAGAATTACTTAGTTTTATCCTCTCCCATCTGTGAGGTACAAAAAAACTGAAAAAATGCACAAGCTACTTATATTACAGGATGTCTTTACTCCTTCAGCAAAGGGTATATTTTAACATGTTGTTTTCTAATGCTGAATTGAAAAGGGAGATGGTGTCTCATTTTGGTTTTAGGAAATTCAGTCTGTACATCTGGGGTCTGAAATTCAGTCCTGTAACTGACACAATAATCTGCACTTAATCCCAGACTATTGCTCTGCCCCAGAAGAGTAATGGAAGGGGAAAACATTCTGTATTTGTACTACTTTGGACTCTAGCATGTCATTCATTTATTTGGTAAGTTTTGTGCCCAGTCCAGTCAGGACTAAGATCTGAAAGAGGGGAGAGCAGGCTCAGCCAGGAAAGAGGTTTTAGAAATCTTAACTCTTAGAAACTTGCAATATTTTCAAGGGTAAAAAAACTGGCCAAAGGTGGATGGAGTTTCAGAGCAATAGCAAAAGGCAGTTCTGTGACACACAGTTTCAGCTCCCTGCCAGACTCAGAATTCCTGCTCTAAACTCCTTATTTGCTGTAGCAAAAGGGTTTCTTATTTCAAAAAAGGGTTTCTAGAAATCTCTAAGGAGGGAAAAGCAAATAATTTTCTTCCAACTGGTCCAGATGCTTCCAAATTATTATCAGTGAGCTCATCACTGACACACAAAATTTTCAGCTGAATGGCTAAAATCTTATAGTGTCATAAATAGATATAAACAAAGTCTTAATATTTAAAATGCCAGACTACCAAACTGAAAAGATAAGCTGACATCCTAGCCTAATATTTCTTGTGTTTACACAGATAATTTCAGAGTATGTGATAGGTCTTTCATACTACAAATTACAGGTAAAATTGAAGGCATATTTAAATGCTGTAAATTAATAAACATATGTGTGGAATAATTCTATTCAACAGTCCTCCAATTACAGTAAGAACAATTTTGACTACTTTTTTTTTCAAAGCCTCTGCTTACATTGGACATGTGAAAGCAGAAGCTCTCCTTTCAACAGGGAAACCAACCTAAACCAAACATTTAGGGTTAGAAATCGTAAGTCTGGCCTTTTGGTGCCATGACTAGTTCTAGTGAGTTTTTTGAGAGTAGGGGAAAAAAGAAGTATACATCTTTGTATCAACGTATAAAACTTTAAATTTTTAAAACTTCCACTAACAGCATGAAGTACTTATCTCTCCTTAGAGCCCAAGGAATTTTTAAGCATGCCTCATTGGCCTAGTGGTATCAAGAGCTTTAATTTTTTTGTATTTTTTTTTTTTCTCCAGAGAAGATTTATAAGCAGTGGGGTAGATGGTGCTGTTCTCCAGCTGTCTGTCTTGAGGAGTTTCCTCACTGGACTAAACATAACATAATTTCTCTGTAATGTTACTGTGGAATCTTGGAAAAACATAATGTTCCTCCTGTTATGTACAACAGATTCTTCTTTAATTGCAGCAGCTAAAAAAAGCTTCTATCTTTATAGCTGTGGAACCAAAGCGACAAAGTTTATGGTCTTTCACTGTCAGCAGGTTTATGGAAAATTTATAGTATATGCTCCGAGTTTACCATTTTTTGTTGCAATACTTACAAAAACTACTGCTGAAAAATGCCTGTTATAGAATGGAGTTTTTCTGACTTCGAATTTTCCTATAATTTTAATAGCCTTTGTGTATATTTATATATTTAATTTATACATATACTTATATATTCATGTATATACTTTACGTATATATTTTTGCATACTGTACTTTATATAGTATTTTTTGGTTTATCTCCTTTTCCCTCAAACTTCTGTTTTATCTTGTCCAAAATGCAAAATATGCTCAGGCTGTTCCTTTATACTTTAATTTTTTATTTTTTTTTTTTTAATCCTATAAAATGAACTGATTTTGTTACAATTCTCTGACTGCCTTTCAGGACTTGTAGTCAATAGATAATTATTGATATTTATGGCACTGAAAATCCCCAAACTTCCTTCCAGTTATTCAGATCAGTTAAAATAATATATTTTATATTTTTTAATTATATGTTTTCTTTTTTCTGTTTCTGAGATGGCTTCACTGGTTCCACATTTGCTATCAGTGGAAGAAGGCTACTTTTGGGGTTTTTTTAAGCTATGTTCCAGTTTTGAAGTGTCAGACCCATGATCCCATTGAGCCAAACTGCAGTATGCATAGTTTGCTAACTTAATCTGATCATGGTTGTCATTTGTCAACAAATTAAAAAAAAATAAAAATTTAGACATGAACTATTAATCAGTTAATGAAAGTAAGCAGAATTTGCCTTTAGAGACATACCTAAATATTTTTCAGCTGTAAATGATGCTAGCTTAACCACAGAGCAACAGAAATGTGATTTAGTTTTAATGTTGGTGCATTAGATGTTTTATTAGTGCAATCAGAGTAAATTGCCTACTCTGGAAAATCTGAGTTGAGCACTGCAACTCCAGCCTATCTAGAAAAGGAAAACAGAAAGGTTGAAATTTTTAAGAGAGGAACACAGGATTTAATCAGTCAGTTTCATTTATCTAAACTATTAATTTCTCATTTCCATGAGAAGTGTAGTGCCTGAGTCCTCACCGTTTCATCCCAACTAATTCTCATTAAAAATCCCTGTGTATGAAGATGCAGTTTCTGCTTGGACCTTCTTTGCTAAAATGTCTGTGCTCCTCAGTCACACTGGACTAGTCCCTCCTACTTCTTCAGTATTCATCGAATGCTGTTTCCTTTCCTTCCTGTGCAGGCATAGATCTGGATGGATCAAAGCCAAATTTTGTTTTCATATTCCAAAACTTCAGAAATAGAGCAAAATCCTCAATCTATACCTGATCTCAAATTAGCACATCTTCAGATTTTGTAGAACCAGTTCCTGTCTATTTTTATGTGTCTATGTATCCCCTGTAGTACTCCAAAACAGTATTAGACCTTCTTTAAAGTGAGAGAAATACATAGGGCAGCTTGGCTGCAGTGGAATACACAATAATTGAGGAATTTCTGGATCTGAGAATGTAGATTTCCCCATTTTGAACACATCTGTTTAGCACTGGAAAGGAGGGTGCTGCAGCCAATTAATGTTTTTTATTTACTCTCTCCTGTTACTACATGTAATTTAAAACAAAAACCCCAGAGTGAATGAGGCAAGCTCTTCTGTATGAGTTCTGCATAGTTTTAAAGGCATACATGATATGGGATTTAGTCAAGTCTTTGCATAAACTTTTTGCTAAGCAGCACTATAAATACCATTGCTACATCCTGCTATATCCCATACTGTAATATTTCCATATTGTAGAGCACTTAAATTCTGACATGTAATAAATTAGACTAAAGTGAGTGGTGAAGTAAGTCCTGACCTTTAAGCACAAATACCTATATCTCACTTTTCTGAGAGGTGAGTCCACAGGTGGGTGCACTTAATGCCATCTCTAAAGCAAGGTGAAGTAACAGTATTTGTTGATTTGGAGTAAGCAGCACAGGACAAGAAAGAAAACAGCTCTCTGATAACTTACTGCATTTCATAGTTTCTCTGTATCTAGAAGTCCCATGTATACTAAGCAGAATCAAAGCCTGTTGCTTTTTTTTCCCCCCCAGTATTCAAAAATCAAAAATTCAGCTTCTTCAGGGGATTTGGCTTGACACACCCCTCCACCTCACCCTTTCTTGTTCTCTTGCTTTTCTTCCACAGGAAAAGTAAGTCAGACTTTTCAGGATGCTGTCACAGAAGTTCTCAGCCAATCTCTGAGATCTTGTTTGTGGCACTGACATTTTTTTTTCTCTCAAGATGTGTACAAGGCTGTGTGCTGCATGGATACTGCAGCTGTCTGTTGCTGAGCCCTTCCAGCGGGAGGACTGTAGCTTGTGGAGAGCTGCCCATGGGGTCCCTAGTGTTAATGGTACACAGAAGTGATGGTGGTTCGAGTTAACCTTACAGTATGTTTAATGCCGTTTGCATCTGATGGAAATTTTAAATATTTGACTCCCTGGAAACGTACCACCTCCCAAAAGTAATTAATGAGGTTCTTAAAAATTTCATGTAAGAAGCACAGGGCACACTCAGTCAAGTGAGTTGACACAGAAGTCAACTCTGCTTGCTTATTCTGTTTTCCATCTTCTGCATAGTTATTACACTAGAACATTTTATTTCATGTCAATATATTAGTTTTAACAGAGCATACATGTTGGATACTGCTTTAGATAAAAATTCTAAGTCCATTTTGTAGCCCACTAGCGAAGTGGGTACTTTTTATGGCAGGTAGCTTCACATTAGTTCTCAGATAATGCAGCTTAATAAGAGATAATGCCTTTCCTGCGTGTTTCATAGCACAAAATGCAATGTGTAAGGGTGACTGTCTTGAACTTGTAGCTGCCATTGATTTCAGCCCGTGCAGCCCTGCAGCCTGGCTGCTGAGAGCTGTACTTACACTGAGAGCTGTGTTCTCTGAGCCTCTGCAGATGCACGGTCGCCCACTCTAAGAGAATGTGCTCACACTCTTTTTCTCTCACACTGTCTGGCACACTTTCAGCATAACTCTTCGAAGACTTTCTGAACTGCTGGGTATGGTCATCTGATTATTTTTTTTTTAACTGGGAACATGTTTAGTCCAGTGTTATTTAAACAAGCTTATCTCTTTGATCAAAGTCTACAATCTGAAATTTGAACAGGGTAGGGAGGGTGGCGGGGTGGGTGAGGAAATATATCAAGTACATATTTATGCGTGTGCTGATGTCTCAGCTCTGTGCCTGCGAAGGTAAAAACATATATTGCTTCAGAATATTCTTGAAAAAATAAAAACTTCGGCTATTTTTGTAGAAGTTCTGAAAGCACAGTATTATTTCTAAAGTAAAACTGGTTTTAGGAAACTTTTCTTGACACTTCTACTGACCTGCATATTCAGTTTTTCAGTTTCTTTGGTTTTTTGAAGGTTGAGCCAAATAACTGTGGAGTTGTTGAAGTATAACATAGGCTTTACTAGTATTCAAAGCACACTAGCTGTAGCCCATATATTAATGCATTTAGGGTTGACATTACCCTATTTCATTGACTGAACCACAGACCACAGCAATGAAGCTGGAGAGCTTGAAACAGTTTCTAGAGGTTTTCATTTAGCTCGTTCAGGAGAACTGGTTTGTGCGAAGTTAAAATTATATGGAATGAGATGGCAAGAAGAAGCATGCATGCCACACCTTTTCATTATGTTCTCGCTTTTTCTTTTTTTTTCTTTCTAAATATAACTTTGAGAGACATGTCAGGGGTTTTTTAAGTCAATCCCGTTTGATTATTTTAGATTACTTGATTTTGTAGTCTGAGTTCAAAATTCAAGTTTGCTAAGCTTTTGTTCGCAAGACTAGGAAAAAGAATTTCCTGTATTCAATTTATGTATCGTGCAATCAAATAACCATCTCCTAACTGTAGCAAAATGTGAATGATGTTTATTTCATCATTTTACAGCATAAAAAAGAAGCAGGCATAATTTTCTAGGTTAGTCTAAAGCTTTTCCTTGCTATTTAATGTTATTATAGTACTCTAGTAACCGCAAGTTGCTCTTACTGTTGAAAGCATATTAGAAATCTCTTCTGCATAGGTATCATGCACACTTCAATTTTGTTAGCAGGCTTTATTGACTGGAGCTTGCTCCCCACATGCCCAGACACACAACCATACACAGACACACACGGAGACAGACACAGAGACACGAGCTTGCACACACACACACACACACACACACACACATTCTGCTTTGCCCTATCTCGGTTACAGCACAGTCCTGCCCAGGGTCAGTACAATGTACACATTACATATTTCTAGCAAACATGAAAATGAATCAAACAGGAGGAGAGATAAGCACAGATAGATTGGAGCCTGCTGAGGAAATAAAAGGCAGCAGTCTGACTGACCACTGGACTAGCCTTCCTGGTTGGATTTAAGTGTTCTTTCACGTTAGTTGCTGCAAAGCACTGTACCCTGAAGTGAAAAATTAAACGATTAGTAAGAATGAAGTAACATTTAGACGGACAATTCTTTGGTATAACTCCAAAACTAATTGTTTCTGAAGTGATGTTTAAACCAACGTCGGCACAAGGCAAGGGCTCCTGGCTCGCAGCCAGCACCTTGTAATGCATATTAGCGCAGATGAGGAGTTCCTAAAAGTTAGAGAGAGGGAGAGGGAGGGAAGAGAGAGAGAATGTGCATTTTCAGTGCTCACTCTGCGTTTGTTTGTATCCTCCTCCTTGCCGAGATTAGAGGAATACCTGTGTAGTGCTCCTTTATTATGATTTCTGCTGAGCCTCAGAATAGGTTCTGGTATTTTTTTTAGGTGGACTGCCAGCTGCCGATCTCGCTGTTGACAGTAAAAGCAGATATGTTCCTTGCTCACTGCCATTAGTACTGACCATGACCCTTCACACCAAAACCTCTGGAGTTACCCTGCTGCACCAGATTCAAGGCACTGAACTGGAGACACTGAGCAGACCTCAGCTGAAGATTCCCCTGGAAAGATCGCTCAGCGACATGTACGTGGAGACCAACAAGACAGGAGTTTTTAACTACCCAGAAGGAGCCACCTATGATTTTGGAACTGCGGCTCCCGTCTACAGCTCTACTACGCTCAGTTATGCCCCTTCTTCTGAATCTTTTGGGTCCAGCAGTCTGGCAGGATTTCACTCACTGAACAGTGTCCCACCAAGCCCGGTGGTGTTCTTGCAAACGGCACCCCAGCTCTCGCCCTTCATCCATCATCACAGCCAACAGGTACCCTATTACCTTGAAAACGATCAGGGCAGCTTTGGGATGAGGGAAGCTGCTCCTCCAGCCTTCTACAGGTAAATGCTACAGAAATTTTTCTTTCTTATTTAAGCAGAAAAAGTAAGCAGAATTTAAGCAGATCTGAGAAAATTAGAATGTGGAAATCTGTTATGTCCTAATATTTGCTTTTTCTATAAAGATGCATGTGATTTAACTGAGTCATCTATGATATCTAGACTATAAGAAATAGCGTAGAATTAAACAAACTGTAATTCACAGCCCACTGTGACTGTAAGCTGTAAATTTTGAAAACCTGTGTAAAAAAACCAATCAGATAATGAGCATAAATGTTTCCTGCAAAAACATGAAATGCTAATTGATTAAAGAATGGCAAATGACCTCGGAGTTGTATTTTAATACTGTCTGAAGTATACTGAAAAGACTTCCACCATCACACATTTTCCGGTGTGAGTGGTTGTTTGTTCAGCTCTTAGCTGGTAGTAAGAGTATTTTTCTCCTCTGCAGTTGTCCTTTGCAGTGTGAGAATTGGCTTACAAAGGAAGTTGTTCAGAAGCACTATATCCTTCCTAATCAGTGTTAGAGTTGACTCAGTGACAGTGTTTCAGTCAGTAACCACCTTCCTGAGCTATCCAAAGAGCTGTGTGCATATTGACATGAATTTTTTATTTGGAGGGTAATATATATTAACTGTAAGCCTGGCTTGCTGCTTTTCAAAAGAGGCTCGTTCAGTGGGCTTTTTAATATTTTTGTCCCTCAATAGGAGGTTGGCTCTTGTTTTCTCTTTTTGGTCTGGAATAGAAAGATAAAAGTATCATTGAAAGAGGGAAATAAATTTCCTTGGATTAAATATTTATTGCCAATTGTGAAAAAAATTACATTTTTTTTTTAAAGTAAGTAGCTGAAATTGATAGAATTATAGCTTCTAAAAAAAAAAAAAAAGCATCATACATACCTATACCCATGCTGTTAACGTTTTGTGCAGTGTTTATAGCATAGTTTTGCATCAGCTTATTATTCTGGGCTTCAGTGAATCAAAGTTAACAGTTAGATGCATTTTTTTTTCTGAATTCTCTGTCATTCTCTGTTGATTTGAGAGATACAGGTGAGTTTATAAGAAGTGTAACAACTCTGAACAAATAAAAGTGAGTAATTTTTTCCATGTTGAGGGCCAGACTCTGCTAGACTTATTTGCACTACATAACGTGTTACCATGACCAGCAATATATGTTCTTAAGTTTAACTCAGCCTGACTAAGAATCTGGTAGTAAAATCTGGTCCCAGGGAAAAAACAAAGATTGCACTTTTTTGCAACAGATTAGGCAGTTTTGGGGAGCAGATAGAATAAAGACTGGTGAAATGATAGATAATGGTTATGTTGAATTGTCCAATACAGTGATCTGTAAACTGAATTGATTCAAACAAAATTCATTTTAGTGCTACCAAGTAAAATTCTTCCTGGAAGAATGAGTACATGTCATAGCATAGTGATCTTGAATGATTACCTGTGACTTGAAAGTTAAACTGCAGTTAGTGCTCAATTAAAATACCTTTTTTACATTAGTGCCCCATGCAAATCTGTGGTGAAAAGTGTGCAAGCAACCTTATGCATGTGGAGTAGTGAGTTTGTGAAGTTGAAATACCCAGGCAGAAAATGTTCTATAGTCAGCTATTGTACTGCAGGAGGAGTCGAACCTAAGAATCACCTGGACGTAGAAGTTGCAATGGAAATAGTGTTCTTTTAAGTTTTAAGCACTGAATTGAGGTGAAACTCTTCAAAATAAAACTAAGGTACTTTTTTAGTTTAACTACTCGAGCAAATGCGTGAGACCAGAGCTATATTCCCTTTTTCCTGACATTTCTGATCAAGGTTGTGTGTCACCCTTGGAGATGTGTACTAGCCATTTGAAATTGCCGAGGCTTAATGCAGCAGTAATTAGGTGAATTTATGATCTTGGATATGCCAGAAGGTTTATCTGCATACAGTGTTATACAAATGATTTAATGGCCCCTTCCAGCCATAACTCTGTGGAACGCATCTTATGTGGTAATAAGAAATGTATTTCAAAATGCTTGCTATGATTATCTTTTGTTAGCAGGCAAGGTACTGTTGGAAGGAAATTGAAAAAAAAAAAACTTTGCTTTTTTTGCTTTTCATTTTTTTGAGGTTGTATTTACAAAGTTTTCACCCTCACAACACTAAACATTAGATCTTTCTTCCTGTGTTTTGGCATGAGCCCAGTCACCAGTAGTCTTGTCAAAAATAATTTAAATAGGTGTTCACTGCCTGGGAAATATTTAAATGTCTAGACATTGTGTTTAAGAATAAGTTCTTAAAAAATCTTCCAATTTACTTTATTTGACTAGTCTCATTTATTTCAGTTGGGTTATGGAAGAAAAGAGAGCATAGGGCAGTGTGATCTGGCAATGAATAAATTGATGCTGGAGATTGAAAGATGTCTAACTATCAAAACAGTGACTTTCTGGAACAACCTACCAGTAAGAGTGATAAAAAAAAATAAATCTTAAAACAGAAGCCCTAAAAAAAAGTTGTAATGAATCATAATTAGTTTGTGATATGGCTGCCTGCTTCTATAAAAAGTTATGTAACCTAAGACCCAGTAAGACTCCTCTGCAATTCTCATTTACCTTTCTATGTAACATAATTGTGCTCTTTGGCTTTTAGGGCAGAAATATTTGCATTGTATCACCCTATTCTACTCTGAATTTGACATGCAAGTTCTGCATTCAGTGATACAAGTATCTGAGGCAATAAGTAAACGTTATAGATTGGAGCCGAGATGATATTTTGATTAATACTTGGACAAAATGTTAAAAATCTTCAGTCACAAAACTAAAAAATTACTGTGTGTGATAAGGAAAACTTTTAATGTCTTTTGATTTTGTTATTAAGCGTTCAAAATCATACTGTCTATAGACAGATATGTATTAATAGATGTATGACTCTATGTCTGCTAATTCTGAAGTTAAATTTTGTCTTTCAAATAGTGGCTCTTTATCCAAAAGAGTTAGTCTCTTGATGTGAGATACTGTTAGGCTTCTATATCTAGTTGAAGAACATAACGATACACGAGAAGAATGCAATAAATGTATTGATGCCCCTTCTGGAATCTCTAAATCATTAGGCATCAGAATTTGGGAAGCGGAAAAAAAAAAAAGATTAATTAACTCAAATTGTGCTGTCTATACCTAGACCCCTTTTATGTCTGATCCTGTGGCTGTTTTTATAGGTAGACAAACTAAAATACTTTTCTCTTATCTGACAATGTCATATCTCATTTTTTTATTGTATTGATAATTTTTAGTAGTGGGTTTTTTTTGCTATTAAATGCTGACCAGTAGTGGATAATTATTACAGGAAATCTTGTACTCATGACTATTACAGTAAATTAACAGAAATGTTTCTTCTGTTCTTAACTATTGAATTTGAGTTCAGGTAATTTCTTCTTATTTCCTCTCACTTTTTAGCAAGCTTTGATCCACTCAAGGAAAAATTAAGGCTTTCAGCAGCTAATTTACCTCAGTAGATTCCTATAAGCAACAGCAGAACATCCTTTTTGCTCTGCCAGTGTGTGATTTTTTGTGTCATCCCACTGAGTCTGCACTTCTCAGATCTGAAGTAAAATCATGCATATACTTAAGGCCCTTTGTAACCTGTCTTTGGTGTTGGTTCCAAATTCAGCCAAAAAAAACCCCCAAAAAACGAAACCTTCCAGCTCCCTGATGAGAAAGCTGTCTGTCACTCTGTAGTGAGGGGCAGAGGCTGGGCAAATCCATGTACAAACAGAATAACAGATGATTTGCTCCCTCACTTTTAGTGGCTAGTTTTTATCTTCTAATACTTCAGGCTCTATGTTTAGATTAATGTAATAAAGTATTTGTTTAGCATTAGCCACAATTATCATACTGCAATTGGGTCTGCTGTTCTAATTAATATGATCACAGCTTTAATTTTACTGCTTGCTAAAATGGAAAAAGATTACAAATGTAGATTGATACCTCTTCTGTTGTAATTCAGAAATCCGTCCATCCAAAAAATAGTTACGTAACCAAATACATAAACTTTGCTGACCTTGTCTGATTCATTATGAATTTTTCTAGCTGTTCATGTTGAGTTCTAAACGAAGATTTTTTCCAAATTTTAAAATTAGAAGGGTTAAAATGAATGCAAAGTTCAAAGATGATTTTTCTTATTTTTTTTTAAAGGCAGCATGAAGTATTTCATAACATGGTGTGTGATGTAACGTAGTGTTTTGCTTTGCTTTTTTGTTTATTTTTCTCTAAAACGTCAATCTGCTCAGAGGTCGTCTCTTGAACAGTTCAAGTGTTCAGGCAATTTCTTGAACACTTGGAGTGTTCCTGTTTTCAGGCCTTGTGCTGATATCTCTGACAATTTTTCAGCAATAGATGACTGTAATAAAGGAGGTAGGAAAACATGGAGTCGTTTCATGAGTAGCTTCTTATCTGATGGAAATGTTGTAAAGATAAGCCCATTAAGTGTTCTGAGATGCTCACATATGACAATTATGAGGGACTTGTACAAATCAACTTTGGTGTTTCTGCAGCCCTTCTTGGAGCTTGTGCTGATGTAAATCCTGCTGCAAGTGTGCTTGCACCATGAAATCACCAATCCACATTGTTGAGGAGCACATGTGGTCTGTGCCTGCTTGTGCCTCTGAATAAGGGCAGACAGTGGTGGAAAGGAGTAAAAGAGCTGTTTTTCCTTCCTCATTGCCCTCCTTTCTGCCAAGGCAGGGAGGTGGATCTCATTTGCTGTCTCTTCTTATTGAAGAAAACTTCATTTCTGCAGCAGTTGTATTTTTTGCATAAACCACAGATGTAGGAAGTGCCCCATATACCAAGTCCTTTCCAAAAGGACTTGAAATTTGTGTCTAAACCCATGGTTGTTCAGACAGACCATGTGAATGGGGTTCATCTGATCAAATGCAGACACTCAGGTCTGTATTAATTTTTCCATTCCTTAGGCATCTGCTGCCGTTTGAGAGACCAGAAGGTCAGATGGGTCTAGCAGATATGACACAGGACCTGCTGGATAGCTAAACCTTTTTGGAGTAGGAGCTGTGTGTCAGTGAGGGACACCTCAAGTGGCATCCACAACTGCACATGGACCCTCTTCTTACTCTGAGACACAAAAAGACACTGAGAACACACATTGTCTCTTTCTAGGGTACCTGATTAAAGTAGATCAGCTGCATTAAGCTTAAGAAAGGTTTATCTTCCTATAGTATATAAAATGGCTACATTCTATTCCAGATAGCTGCTGGATGACGATGGATACCCAGTGATATCCAAAGTTATGTGAAATTTATCCCACCCATACATCTGTAGTATTCCTTCACATAGACACTGCATTATGTCCTTTGAGAGGGAGACAGGGAATTGTCTCTGTGTCACTGGCCTTGATCACTCTTGCTCTGAGGCTATTGAAACAACAAACACTGCTGGCCATATCTGCTCTGATACGGAAAGCATTAGTTGCTGGCATCAGCTTCTTCAGCAATTGCCAAGTGAACATCAGATGCCAGCATTTTTTATTAAACCACCAAGATAGGCTGACCAGATCTAAGGCATTGCTCCAAAAAACCACAAGAGAAGACTCCTGCAACTGAAGTGCATCCACATTTCCTAAAAAATTGAGATTTTGGAAATTTTTGTATTTTGTTATTGTTGACAATGAAACACTGAAACAAATCATGAGCTGGTCTGTCTGCATGGAGTTTTCTATTCTCTATTCAGGCATCAGAACAGAGATTAGAGCAGAGATGCTGTCCTTCAGCATTCTCATTTGAAGTGCTGTTTTCATTGCATTCATTGCAGGGACTGTTCATAAAATTTGCTGTACAGGGAGAAGTCACATCTGAGGCTGAGTGGCCTTTCCAGTGACTTGCAAAAGGTTATAATTTACCACAGCTCATTAGGAGCCCTGATCAATGTGACACTGGGCAAGGCAAGGCATTTCTGCTTTTCTGCCAAGCTCAGATTCCAGTTGCTGGGAGGCTTCTTACTTCATCTCACTCAAGATATTCTTGTGCAAGACTATGAATGCGTGAATGATACCTGCTGGAGACAAGATCATAAATCTTTTACTTGATAAGATATTGATAAGATTGGATTCAGGAGTGATCTAGGCATTTTAACCCTTTACTAGAAAAAGGGAATATGGTTCTCAGAAGACAGAGAGCTTATATATGACTATCCTAAATGTAAATCCTTTTTGATACATGTACATAACAATTGCAGTGGTCTTCCAACCATTGCAGTCTTAAATGATGACACAACAGCCAGCACCTATATAAATAAGAAATAAGAAAAGATGGCTCACTGCATGGGAACCATTGGTAAAAGTGAAAAATAGCATGAAAGGCTGAAAGTTGTGGTTTCCCTCGCGTTAGACGACACGGGTGGAATGTGTCACATTCTGGTTCCACGTGCTGCTGTCCCACAATGCTGTTAGCTGCTAGAACTGACCTTCCCAGGAGCCAGGCAGCAGAATCAGCACCAGGTAACTGTTGAATGCTACAGGGTAGAACCTTCTCTCCCTCTGAGCATGACAGACCAGTGAGCATCGAGGCAGCACCAGGCTGCATTTCACCTTGCATTCATAAGCTATGTGAGTAAGCAGTGTGGGGTTTTCTCACCTTGATCATACTATCTAATTAAGGAAATGACTTTTAACTGATTATAAGGGAAAACCTGTATTCTTCCATTGAAGGTTTTTTCCAGTTTCTTAGCAATCTGCAGTGCAAATGTCCAGTGCAAATTTCTTTGCTACTTCCAGTCTTTTCTCCACCTTTTAGTACTTGTATCATGTAGCTATCATGTAGAAACAGTGCTTTGATCACTGCAGCCTAATCCAGTACTGATTTATGCTGCTAAAAGATGGCTATATAAAACTTTCTAGGATACTACAAAGGGGACATCAAAGCTGGAAGAAGAGGGAAGGGAAATTTACAGCAACACAGGAAAAGGCTCAGCTCATGATAAATAAAAATCATTAGGAAGATGCTGTGCAGAAAGCAGCAGCTGTAGTAGAAAATGTGGCTTAAGATTTAGGCTCCAGATCTTAAATCACAAGACTGGGAAGCTCATAACAGCTTTCCAAATAGCCTTCACTGTGTTTTTTGCATATAGTTCTGCTAAAATTGGAATATGTAGTACCTGCTTCTTTCTTTCTATTTCCCTTCTACTTTTTTTTTTTTTTCTTTTTCATTTTTCTTTTAAATGTAATTCAGGCCTGTGAGGTAAGATCTGTTAATTCAAAAATCAGTGGAAGATCAGAGAGTCATGGAATAGGTTTGAAAGGGAAGACTAGTTCCAAGTCACCTGGCATGGGCAGGGACACCTTACACTAGACCAGATTGCTCAGAGCTCCATCCAGCCTTGCCTTGAACACTTCCAGGGATGAGGCATTCAAAACTTCTCCAACCTGTTCCAGTGCCTCATCACTCTCATAGCAAAGAATTTCTTCCTAATATCCCATCTAAACTGACCCTCTTTCCGTTTGAGGTCATTCCCCCTTGTCCATGCCCTTGTAAAAAGTTCCTCTCTGGCTTTCTTCTAGGCCTTCTTGAGGTACTGGGATGTTGCTATAAGGTCTCTTCTCCAGGCTGAACAGCCTGAGCTCTCTCAGCCTCTCTTCACAGGAGGGGTGCTGCATTCTTCTGATCATCCTTATGGTCCTCCTCTGAACCTTCTTGGTAAGGTGGCCTGTAGCAGACCTCTACTATAATGTCACCTGTCCCTGCCATCCCTTTAATCTGACCTATAAATTCACATATGGCTCCACATCCATCCCCAGGCAGAGCTTTGTGCATTCCAGCTCTTCGCTGACATACTCTGATGTTTAGGAACTTTTTTTCCTTCTTCAAGTTGATCTGTAAACAGATGGAAGTTTGGAAGGTGGTAATTCTAAAAATTTGTAATTTAATTTTACTGTTGAAGACAAGTACTATAAAACCTGATCTTTGGCAAAAATAAAATGTCACATAGTACCCTGTAATCTCTGTTTTCAGTTTATAAAGCCAGTAAATATTCTTAAAACATTTTGTTTGCTGAGCCATCTTGATTAAGCACTATCTAGTTATTATTACGGAATAACTTGTATCAGTTGGTGTCTAAAAGAAAATAATTAAAATTAGTGTTTCCTGCTTTCATTATTGGTTACAACTTGGACTTGACAGTGAGATCCCTCTTTCAAATTACATGTCACAGAACCCTTATCTTCAGGAAACTGTAGCTGTGGCAAAGAAGACTCTGTCTGAGAGTGCACAGCAAATCTAGTCATCTTTGGGGAACTAGTATGTCAAAGGGCAGCTTTGTCTGTTTGCTTCCATCCTGCAGTAAAATGATACTTTCTCCTTCAGCCATATTGATAACCACAAGCAAGGAAAAATATGTATGTTGCCAACACATGAGCCACTGCAGCAGATTTATTACTTTGCAATACCTTTTTGTGGTTTGGATTCTTTAAAATTTATGGGTTGAAAAGTATGCTAGTTTATTCTTGCCATGCTATGAGAAATATAATCATAATTTTAATCTACAGAAATATCAATTAGAGATAAAGCATGCAAACCCTGGAAGTGGTGAGAGTATTCTGATTATGTTCAAGGAGAAAGGTGGTGAGATAGAAACCCATATAAAATAACGTAGCTTAATGTTTAATGGCAATAATATCAGAACCAGTTAAGATGCAAGAATATCTGCCAGATTTATGCCATTTTAAGGAATCAAATATTTTCAGGTTGCATTTCAGTGAACTGGTACTACTTTTTCCTTGATTCAGGACATAAAAAAGACCAAATGAAGTGGAAGTAAATCTGATTTTACAGAGAAATTTTTAAACATCCCAGAATAAAACTCAACTTTATTTACTGGCAGTTCTACTAACACTGTTTATTGTTAAGTCTGACTGGGTTCCTCTCTTTTTTGCTTACTTATATTTAGCTTTGACTTACATTTTCCATGTTAGATCATTGTCTTAGGTAAATTTTTTAAAATGCATTTTGACAAAAATGGCTCAAATTTCTAGGTATTGTGAAGAGAACATAAAGATTTGCTATACTTATGGAAAAAAACCGTAACCTTTTCACTGAACATCCTGGACACCATTGCATTATAGGTATACATACACTTGATACTTGGTAGGGGGGGAATACTGTCAAATCACAGTTATTTTTCTTTAATTCTTCCCCAGACATTTTGCTCAAATTTGAGCTACAGACTCTTGAAATACCTCACTGTTCACAGTGGGAATTTTTTTTGCATTGGATAGCTGAATTATATGAAATTTTATCTGCCATAGATGCTCCACCCTTTCTCGGTGATTGCATATTGACCTGATTGCAGGAGCATCCTTCTCTGACAAAATATGTGAAGTTGCTTCATCGCACAGCTGCATGACATTTCAAAAGGATTTTCTCTGCAAATATTACTGTGGGCAGGGGCAGTTTACTGATGAGAATCACGGAGTAATGCAAGTTTGAATGGGAAAGTAAGTTTGAAGATTATCTAGTCAACATCTTGCTCAAAGCAAGGCTCACTTCACAGCTAGATGAGGTTTCTTGGGCCCTTATCCAGTTATGCTTTGTAGATACCCAGGAATGGAGGCTCCGCATCCAACCAGGGCAATCTTTCACAGTGCTGAACCACTTTCACTGTGAAAAAGTTTTCCCTAATATATAATTAGAATATTCTTCACCTAAAGATGTTTCGGATGTTTCTCATTCTTTCATGGTGTGCTCTGAGAAGAGTCTGGCTCTGCTTCCTTTAAAGCATCCCATCATACTGTTGAAGAAAGCAATAAATCCTGCCTTAGCCTTCTCTTTGGAAAACTGAACAAATCGAGTTCCCTTAGCATCTCCTCATATGCCATGTGTTCCAGCCCCCTCCTCATCCTAGTGGCTGTCCCTGGACTTGCTCCACTTTGTCAAAGGCTGGCTTCAGCTTGGAAGCCCCAAAGTGGAAGCAGTTTTGCAACTGCCAAGGACAGGGGAGCCAGCTCTGCTCTCAGCCTCCTGTAGATGTTCATTAGTACAGCCCCTGCTGTATTTCTGTAGGGGCTTATTCTATTCCAGGTTCATTGCTCTGTGTTTTCCAGTGCTGAAATTAATGAGATTCCTGCTGGGTCATTTCTCCAGCCTGTTGAGGTCCACCTTATTGGGAGATTTGCTGTGCAGCAAATCCACCACTCTGCATGTTCCCTGTCCCCTAGCTTGGTATCTGTCATTAACTTGCTAGGGTTGCAATTTCTCCCTGCATCTCTACTGTTAGTGAGATATTCACCCCAGTATTGATTGCCCATGAATACTACTGCAAGCTTGCCGAATTTCAGCTGCTGATAAAAGTCTGTTGAGACTAGCAGTCATTTTCCATCCACCTGGTAGTTCATCTGTGCAGCCCTTCACTGGGATTGAGAAAATCTTGTGCTTTCAGTGCCTTTCTTTTGTGTTTGGCAAAAGTCACATCAGCAAAATGCAATAAAAAACTGAGTTTGCAGTTTGGGAAGATGGGCTGAGGAGAAAATAAAGGTGGTCTCAATGAAGAATAGGATGGGGCCAGTGCAGAAATCTGGTGGGTCTGGTGAGGTAGAGACTGAATTTCCAGTGAGGTGCTGTAGCAGGCTGTAGTGAGCTGTGAGACAGAATATGGGGAGGATGAGGGAGTGCTCTAATAGTAGAAAATAGATAACATATAAGTTCCTGGAAGAGTTTGAGATGAACTGCAAAAGTAAGATGAAGGAGAACCTCCAGAACTGAAAAAGCTGAAGAAGAAACTCCAGAAGTCTGAACTGGAGATAAACAGTGGAATTTAAAAGTTCTCAGGCAATGTGACTCGGACTGGGAATGGGCTGTAAACATGACTGAAACAAGAAAAAGAAAAGAAAAGCATGGTTAGAAAAGCATGTTAGAAAAGCATGGAGAAATAAAAAGGCTCACAGGGAGAAACAGGGGCTATGGAGCTGGCCATGTAGAACAATCTTCCTGCCAACAGATATGTGCAACTCCTGCATTTTGTTGCTGTCTGTTACAGATTTAGCCAGAAGGTAATGGATTAGCCCAGCAGTTGGTTTGATCAAAGGCCTGATGTGGCCGATGTTGGTGCTGTACACATGAGCTTCCATCACTCCTGAAACAACTGCCACTCACAAAGATGGACTGGATTTTGATTATTTTAATTCCTTAAAGCTTTGGTATTTCTCACATGCATAGAGAAAATAAAGTTATGTGTGAGATCATAACAGCATCCTTCCTAAAGCTGAGACATGCCAGAACTAGATTTGTGTGCATAGATCTCTCCCTCTCTCTGCCTAATGTCCTAACATGTGAAACGAAAACACTGCTGTTTTACCATACAGGACCCCTGCAAACATTTACTGGTGTCTGTAAAGTGCCCATCTGTAATAATGAACTGAAAATCAGGTGTGAAAAATCAACAGGACTGTTTCCATAGCAAGCTCCACTAAGAAAGAAGATAGGAGGCTACGTATGAGTAAGGGTGAAAAGAACTAAAATGTTGAGTAGGTGCTCAGTCAGTGAGTTTAGATTTAGTAACTAGCCATGGTATTACTAGATACAGTATCTAAATGGAACAAAAATTGTTTACAAGCTTGCTAAACGCACATACCCAGCATATTTCTCAGAAAGAATGGAGCATCTATATATTTCCACTTCAGTCCTTGTAAGGAATTGTATGTTCAGCTACCTTGCATTTATTTATTCTATAGGTAGGTAAGAGATGACTGCACAGAATCAAGAAGTTAATTTTCGTTTGACATGAACACTTGGATATGACCTTTAGTTCGTTTTATTCTTTATTTAAGTATAGGAATTCAAATTTAAGAAGGGGGTTTTTGCTGGTTTTATTTCAGCAAAGCACTGAAGATCTTGCTCTTCAGAGAGAGGGATACATTTTGGTACAAAAATCAGTACATAAGCAAATACTAAATGCTTTCTGTAAACCCCCTCCTGCCCCACCATTCCCCCTTTTCTTTTTTTCAAAAGCATTTAAGAAAATTACTTAGGATGAAGACTATTTTTTCAGGAAGATTTAAAATGTTGTTGAATGGATAGCACCAACTTTTTAATCATTTCTTAAATGGCAACTTTAGGTATTAATAACTTCAAGCTGTTTTCATGTATGACCCATTTTCTGACTCATGAATGCCTTGTTTCCTCTCTCTCTAATTCACTTTATTGTCAACAAATGTGGATCTGTCTGGAAATAACAAGTGACCTGAAAGCTGCATTGCCCAAGAGACTGGCCCCACTTCTACACGGTTCTTCCAGGTTATTCCAGAACTAAAAACCAGAGGAGAAGTGCAAAATGATTTGTCTTGTTTGATACATAGTAAGAAATAAATGAAAACAGGTCCCCAAAATTCATTTCATGAATTCTGATGAGAGCCATGTTTGTGTCATGTAGCAGCCTAAAATGGATGAAGTCTGCTGGTATTTGTTACGGTCAATTTGATACCAGATTACTTGGGGAAGTTCTCCTTGTCCCAGAGAAATTCCTCAGGTATGTTCCTGCCAACTACTTGATCCTTTTCTGATGACATCAGAGGACAAATTTTAAAAAATAAGGACAAGACTTCTGTTCTGTGGGCAATCCTGAATCCCAGATTCAAAGCCAGAGTTTTCATTGCAACATGTGCTCTCTAAATGTGAGAGATTAAAGACTGTTCTTTTGAGAACTGAGACTCCTTGAAAAGTGTAATGCCAGATGTAAGTTAGTCCAATGAAAACAGGCTAAGTAGAAATAAAAAAAGAAATATGTATCTAATGGAAATGTAGTAAAGTATTTCAGTGCTTAATAAATCTGAAATCACTAGTTTTATTGTAAACCTCAGTTGTCCCAGCATAGTCAAGGAATGGAAGCTTCATTTACTGTATACTATGAATCATTACTTAAGAATCACTGCAGAAAGGTTTAGAACTGGCATTTCTGCAACTGGGAAATGATTGGTGCATGCTGTCCAATTGTGTTATTTTTTTTTTTTTTTTTAATCTTTTTTTGGTCTGTGTTAGGCTCTGCACTAAAATTTGCAGGGGGAAAAATTAATTGAAGAGCTGCTTCTATTATTTAGATTTTCATTTTGTCACTCTCAGCACTTTCAAGCTATTTTCTTTTTCTGTTTAATCCTTGGATGTTCTGAAGTTGTGGGGTGTTTTTTCTACCATTAGACATATGCACAGCTGCTCTGTAGAAGGAACAAGATGTAAAAGATGCAATAAAAA
Organism: Parus major; assembly: GCF_001522545.3. NCBI lineage: Eukaryota > Metazoa > Chordata > Aves > Passeriformes > Paridae > Parus > Parus major. Next base: position 55,634,325 of record NC_031770.1, on the reverse strand, counting down.
ATTAATTTGTCCTTGCAATCAGAGGCCCTGAGATAGGTTTGAAATTCAGTACCAGTTGAGATACTCAGATTATATTAATACTCATCCTGTTAGCTGAAGTCTAATACTGAATGGAATTACCACTGCACTGGAGTAATTACTACTAAATATGATTTTGCATAGATATAATCTATAAGCCCTAATTTCAACTGTATTTTGACCAAATGAATTTGTGATGATGAGAGCATCCATAACAAATGGTCAAACTATTGTGATTCATTAATTTAGCAAGGCTACCTTGTAGTTACAGAGTATGTCTGAGGAGAATTGATGAATTTTAAAGTAGAAGTAGATAATGCATTAGGAATCTTGCTGCTAAACTTGAAATTGCCATTTTTATTTTTTTTTTTAACAATTGCTTAAGGTCTTAGGAAAAAGTTTGAGCCATTTCAGTTTCTTGTCTGAGAATATGACCTTTTTGCCTTTTGCATTTGCACACATATATCAAAGGATTTAAGTGAATTCTGACAGGTTTAGAAAAAAATACCTCCTGTCTCTTTAAACAAAAAAGAATCAAAATAATTTTTTAGAAGGTGCTTTGAATATTAATCAAATTTAATAAACCAAAACCTACTTGCAGGTACTTATTCATACATTAAAAGCTCAGCTAAGAGTTGGTGCCTGGTTTTGTTTTTTTGTGCATTTGCAGAGCTGCCCCTTATCAGTAAGTAATTCTCTCTCTCTCTCTCCTTCCCTACACCTTTGTCTCATCTTCTGACTCACTAGCACATGTAGCAGCAAGCTTTCTCTTTGGCCCTGATGAAGAGTTCTGTGTAGTTACCTTTCCAAGCCTGCTGCTGTGTGTACACTTGCACCACTGTTCCATCCTTGAGGGTTGTGTGATCCAAAGAGTGCAGCTGGAAGGGAGCCGAGCTCTTGGGCAGGAATGCAGAGGGTTCTCCAGCAAGGTTACCAGGGTTATCAGCAAGTGAAAACAGGAATCAAGAATATGTCTCATATGGCAGTTCCCACTGGGGTTTGTGGGGCAGAGCTGAGGCTGGAGAATGAAGAAACAGTTAAGACTTATTCATTCAGAATCTACGCACTGTTGGCTTATCTTTTCATTTTATGTGTTATACTTTTCAACATGACCTGACTGAAGCTGGTTTTGGATTCTGGATTTGGCAATAGACAATAATTATTTAGAATTACTTAACTTTGTGATCTGTAAATTCACATAAATATATACGTGAAATAAGGTGACTATGTTGCTAGATAGAACTGAAGAAGAAAGTACAATTTTAGAGCTTACTGATGTTTCAAAATATTTTTATTAATTAGAACTAAATGAAAACCAAACTAGAAGTAAATTAAAGAGCAGGAGTTCATGGGCAATATTTGAAATATCTTCCTATTTGTCTAATAGAACACTTTTGACACCACAGAATCACAGAATGATCAATGTTGAAAAAGACCTTCAAGATCAAAAGTGTTCAACTGTCAATCCAGCACCACCATAATCACCCCTAAACCATATCCTCAAGTGCCACATCCAGATGCCTCTTGAACACTTGAGACAGTGACTCCCTCACCTCTTTGGGCAACTTATTCCAATGCCTAACCACTTCTTGAGTGATTTTTTTTTTTTTTTTTTTTTTAATCTTTTGGAATCTCCCCAGACATAATTTAATGTCACTTCCTCTTGCCCTTTCACTTGAGACAGGGCAGAAGAGACTGACCCCTGATTCACTTCAACCCTTTTCAGGCAGCTGTAGAGAGTCTTCTCAGAGTAAATAACCCCATTTCCCTCAGCTGCTCCTCATGAGACTTATGCCCTTTCTTGGACTTTCTCCAGCACATTCCTTTTTGAAGTGAGTGGCCCATAACCAGACACAGGATTAGAGGTGTGGCCTCACTGGTACAGGAGTACAGGAGACCAATCGTTGCCCTGCTCCTGCTGGCAACAGTATTCCCAGTCCACACCAGGATACCATTGGCCTTTTTGGCCACCTGAGCACAGTGGCTGTCAACCAGTACCCCCAAGTCCCTGTCCATTGGGGAGCTCTTGAGCCACTCTGCCCCAGGCCTCTGGTGATGCATGGGATAATTGTGACCCAAGTGCAGGACCTGGTACTACACCACATGCAGATGTATTTTTGAACACATGGACTATTGGAAAATTGAGCATTACTTTTCATCATATTTATACCACAGTAAGCTTAGATGAGAACCTGGTGTTTTCTCCTAACTTGCCACTTGTTCAGGTCATTTTATGGGAGACTAATGTCTGAAACAGTGTTGTGAGCTCTTGGGACCATTTAGGTGTGAGGAAATGCAAAATATTTTGGGGTTTTCGGGTGAAAGTTGTTATAGCTTCTGGCTTTTGAAGGCCTAGTACCATGAGAAGCTGTGGGGCTGGGATAGGATCCTGCTGGTCTTCCCAGAACGGATTTGAGGAGGGATGCGCTGCCATCAGCTGCCAGCTTCATCTCCACTGAGCTGCTGCTTTCCTGCCTAGGTTTGGACTGGACCATGGTGGGTTAATAGGTTTGTTGTGCTAAGCATAGAGCAGCATCCACTTCAACATTCAGCTGTATGCAGCAAAGAATATTTTAGCTAGAAATGCGTAATAGATGGGTTTTCTGCAATAGTTAGCCATTCAACTGTATTATGCAACAAACAGGAGTTCAAACCTGGGCGGATTATTTTCCCCTTCATTTACAAGAGGCATGCATACCTGGAAAATGAATATCCAGCAGGAGTCCCTGGTGTCTAGTAGACTGTTATTAGGTGTCTCCCACATTAATGGGTAATATATTTTTAAACGTCATGACGGAAGCGTGGCTGTTATGTCCACAATGCTGTACATTTAATTCTGCATTAATTTGTCTAATAGACTTTTTCCTTCCTTTGTAACTTAAAGGGCAGGGAGCAATTACTGTCTACCAACAATAAAAAGTGAGAAGATTAATGAGGTGTTATGTTGTGGCACCTGTGAAGAACATTCTGTGTTGCTGTGAGGAATAAGAAATGCCTCAAATAGATGATATGGATTTGCCAAAGTGAAAGACAACTCTTTAATGTATTGAAATAAAATTATCACCAATACAAGAGGCAAGTTTATGTATTTCTCATTGACCTAATTTCTCAAATATTATTGCAGGTTACCCCAAAAATACATCAACAAGCTGTATTACAAACATGTGCAGTTGGCTACATAAATGTATTTCCTACCTTTCATGAGCCATGTTCTCTTTGCTTTCTCTTGATTGCATAGTCAGCATATGCAAATTAATCTGTGAATGTTATCTGAATAAATAATTCAACTACTTTGGGATAATTTAGAGAATTTGGGTATGTAAAACTTACTATTTTCTGCTCAGTTAGATCTGATGACTAGGAAACCTGCACACAAAGGAAGATCTGCAGGAAAGAGAAGATCTAGAGGAATGAGAAAAAGAACATGATCTAGTTTTTCATTCAGTTGTAATGTAACCATTGATCTGATCAACTGAAATCTGCCATTGAAGGAGTATTTTTTCCCCTGTCACATTACTGGTCACAATTCCTGTGGCTGGATTAATAAACCAGTGTGACCGCATAGTTGAGATACTTTCTTCTTCACTTTGCATTTTCTGGCCTCCTCCCATCTCAAGGCTTGTGACTGTATTTTGAACAGCATTAATTTTCGACTCTGGGCCTCAACATTTATGTTCAGAAATGAAAGGAGAGCCAGACTGCCTGTCTGGCAGCAGTTTACAGTTTCTATGCTTTGGACATAAAGAAAAAATTACAGCCTTTGTAGCCTTTAACACTAAATTTTCAGAGGTGATGTCCAAGAGTTACTTAGAGAGATGCTGAATGTTTATGGCTGTCCTTGTTTGAAAGAAGAGCTGTAGAATCTGAGAAATCAAATAATACTGAAAATCCGCTTGGTGGGGGTGTCTCAAATTGTGGCCTTTATATAATAATCTGCTCAGGTTCTATTTCTTATTATTTTTTACATGGTTCTGAACCCCCATCCCTGGAGGTGCTCAAGACCAGGCTGGAAAGGGCTCTGAGTAGCCTGGCTAGTGGAAGATGTCCCTGTCCATGGATGGAGGGTTGGAAAAATGATCTATAAGGTCCCTTCCAACCTTAGATCACAAATTCTGTGATTCTATGATATTTCTAGCATATGTAATTTTCAGGTACTGGAGAACCTCTGTGACATACATAATCAATAATTTTATTTTATGTCACTGTGTGTTAACAGGGTCTGGCCTTAAAAAGCTAGGACATACCTAAGAACTAGAGTATATGGTATTGACAGACTCCACTGCTGCCTGTCAAACTCTAGCATGTTTATCTCATGGTTTTCTGTTCATTATTATTCACAGAATGACTTGGCATGCAAAGTTGAATTCAACAATTTCTAGAGGAATAGTGTAAGTCAAATATTTCAGCTGGATCAATGTTTCCTCACAAACTACCGTGATTTTGTGAGGTATCTTATTTCTGTGCATCCATATTGCTTCCATTTAGACTGAAAGGACAAACAAAGCATGCTTCTGTAAGGTCTGCATTTCCCCTACTAGGGTCCAGGCTGTCCAAGGCTGGAACTTGACATAATTTGTGTTTGGCTGCCTTCATCAGGCTTTTTTCACCTGTCCTTTGATTGGTTACACTAGGCCATGAGCTTTTTTCCCATCAGTTACCTTTGTTACACTTTCAAGTATATGACTTTCAAGTCATATTTAAAAAAACCTTTTGCCTGGGAGGCAAATTCCTTGTACATGTACCAATAGAATCATAGGATAATAGAGCATCCTGGGTTGGAAGGGGCCCACAGGGATCATGGAACTCCTGGCCCTGCACAGGACAACCCCAGGGTTTACACCATGTTCCTGAGAGCATTGTCCAAAGGTAGCTTCTGTCACTCTCTTAGGCTTGCTGCTGTGACCGCTTCCCTGGGGAGTTGTTCCAGTGCTCAGTCTGATATTATTGAGTGTTTGCCCCAGCAAATAAGGTTTATCTTCAGCTCCTTGTTTTTGTCCCAGAAATCTGTAGGAAGAGAGCTCTTGACTCTCTGGGTCAAGAGCCTTTTCCGAAAATCTAAACTAAATTGCTCCTAAAACAACTTCAGGGCATTCCCTTGGGTCCTGTCACTGGTCACCCCAGAGGAGAGATCAGTGCCTGCCCCTCCTCTTCCCCTCATGAAGAATTTGTAACTACAATGAGGTCTCCCCTCAGTCTCCTCCAGGCTGAGCAGGCCAAGTCACCTCAGCTGATGAGGCTTCCCTCCAAGGCCCTTCACCATCTTGGTCTCCCTGCTTTGGATGCTAATAGCTTTATATCTTTCTTACACTGTGGCACCCAGAACTGCCCCCAGCACTGGAGGTGAGGCTGCCCCAGCTTAGAGCAGAGCAGGACAATCCCCTCCCTTGCCCAGCTGGCCATGCTGTGCCTGATGCCCCCCAGGACAGGGTTGGCCCTCCTGGCTGCCAGGGCACTGCTGGCTCGTGTTCAACTTGTCATGGACCAGGACCCCCAGGTCCCTTTCCATGGCACTGCTCTCCAGGATCTCACTCCTCAGTCTGTATGTACAGCCAGGGTTGTCCCATCCCAGATCCAGAATCCAACACTTTCCTTTGTTGAACTTCTTACGGTTGGTGATTTTACAGCCCTCTAATTTATTTAGGTCTCTCTGCAGGAACCCTGTGTTACCGTACAAGTGACCAGTCACCAGTCTGATGTCACCCCATTCACTATAACCCTTTGTGCCTGACCCATGAGCCAGTTGCTCACACATCTCATGATGAGTTTATCCAGCCATGAGCTGGACGTGGTGTCCAGAAGACACTGTGACAAACCATATATAAAGCTTTACTAAAATCTGAAAAGATTACATCAACTGGTTTCCCTTGATCAGCTAGGTGTGTTATCTTGTCATAAAAGGAGATTAAGTTTGAAAAGCAAGACTTTCCTCTCATGAAATCATGCTGACTGTGACTGATGTTTTGTCCTTCAGGGGTTTTTCAATAACTCCCACAAAAATCTTCCCAAAATTTTACCCTAAATATGTGTATTTATTAGTTTGATTTGATGAAATTGGCTTAAGCACTAATGGGACTGTATGTTCAAGAACTGTTTTTCTCTGGGCCCTGAACTATGTACTGTTAGTCCAAGGGACTGCAGAGGCTCTCTTCCTAGGGATTTTTGGGACAAAAACAAGGAGCTGAAGATAAACCTTATTTTCTGGGGCAAATACTCAAGCATTCTTACAAGTAGGTGTCAGATTTTCCCAAGTGCCTCATTCCTTCTCTGCTGCCCATCGTGTTTTTGGATTTGGCACCCTTGCCAAGTCTTTTCTTTCTGTACTCTTGCAAGCAGCTGGCTCAGAGTTTCTTGGAGATGGTGGTAATCTGTTTGGGAAAATGTTTTTGTCTCTTCTCTAGCTATTTCAAGAGGTCTGCATGCACTTTGATGAACTTCAAAGCACTACTTTAAGTAGTCTTTTATTTCACCAAGGTTTATTTTCCTGTGGCCTAGAGCCCTCGGATTTCTTTGTTGTGACCACACGTGGCTGTACCAGTGTTTTGTTTCAGAAGTTCATTTTGAAATGCAGTATGGTCCTTAAAGTAACATTTTAAGATTTCATTCTAAAGAAATGTAAGTTGACATATTAGATTGGTTTTGGTCGGATTTTTTTAAACAATGGTATCTAAATTATAATATTGTATTTTGCAATTAGCATTCCTAGTTAACAATTTTTGAGGGTGATTTAAATGAGAAAATTTAAACATTTCAAGCGTTTTTCTTAAAAATATCTTGTTTATGGTTGATCTTTGAAAGATTTTCCAAGGAATTTAATGAACCTTTGGATAATTGGTTAAACAATGTGTGTATCCTAAATATTTGGAAAGAGGGCTTGCCCCAAGAATAAAAGGATCACATGAGCACTTAGAAGTTCTATAAAAGCAGTAAAGAAAGATTTATGACTGATCCCTGCATTTTTGCTGCTACTTACCTTTGAAATAGTTTGGAGGTAAGTGTAAGAATCTGACAGCACTTCCTGAAATACCATTTTCCAATCTATTGAGTGCACTTAACCTTTTCCTTTCAGATGGTTGGACTGTGCTAGTTTATCTGAGCATTAAAAAAAAATAAAAATAGACCGGTGTCTGGGTAATTTTGGAGAAGTTTTACTAGAGTGAAACCTGGAGAAAGTACTTCCTCTTGATGTGTTATTAAAGGATAAACCTCAGCCTTTTCATAAAAGCCATATTATAATTCTAAGACTCTTATAAGAAATGCAGGGGTGCAATTTCTAGCCGAGTTCCTGAGGGATAGAATAACTTTAATAAAGACAAGGATGACTGGGAATTTCTAAAAGCGTGAAAGCTGTATAGGATGTACATGAGATTGTTAGCTGAAGCTGGCCTTTTGGTTTGTTAATGCTTTCAGCTTTTCAAACCTTTTATTCTTCAGATTGTTTACACTCAAGTGAGATATCCTAAGTGCACGCTTCCAGAGTGTTTGCCTGCTGAGCACTCCACTTTGGCACACTTGTGGGCACAGCTCATTGCCACACTTCTGTGGCCCTGCTGCTCCTGTCTCCAGAGCCACACAGCCACACAGCAACTTGCTATTGCTGCCAGAAAATCATATCTTATGCAGCGCCCAGGGACACTTTGTCAGCAGCTTTTTCATCAAATTTGGCATGCTTTAAGACAGTGGAATGAGGTTCCTCAGATTATATGAGTATTCATGCAGCAGAGTCCGGGACTGAGAGATGGTGCCAGGGACAAATCGTGCCCAGGCAAAACTGTGCTTTGCAGGATGTAGAAATGGGCAGAAAAACCCTAAGCAATCTGACCAGTCATCATTTTATATCCTAGGGAATTGGATCAATTTTTTTTTCCCCACTGGTGTTCCTTAAAGAGTAGAGGGATTATCCAATGAGCAGGGATTCAAAAGATACACAAAACCAATAATTTGCAGAGATTTTACTCCACAGATCAGACAATAACATCAATTTTTAAATAATCAAAATTATTTGCCAGTTGTTACAGCTAGCAGAGGTCTGTAAATGGGTCAACTGAAATGTAAGTATGTAAGAGAACATTTTTCTAGTGCTGCTTACCACAACGGAATCTGAAACATTAAATATTTCTCAATTTCTAAGGATCAGTGCACTATCTGGCCTTTGGGAAGGAGAAAACGAGTGATCAATACAGTAACTGGAGAATTACTAAGTAGAGAAAAGAACATCAGAATAAGAAATAGTCTAAGTGAAAGAGAAGATCATAAGTGAAATACAAACCAGAGTAATTTCTTGCAGAAAAGGCAGATTTTATTCTGTGAACAGAAAAACACATGAACAGGACAATATACTGTTTTAAGAGAGATTGGCAAGGCTTCTTTCAGATTTTTATGCTCGCTAAGGGGCAAGCAACATCCTTATGAGAGCAGGAGAATTAAAAAGGAGACTGAAAGAAAGGATGGAGACAGAGTGGGTGATGTGGCAGGAAAGGGATAGGAAAATGTGTACCAAGAGAGAAGCATCTGAATTGTTCTCCAGGCTGACTGGAAATAGCTGAGGGAAAATTAGCTTTATTTCCATCAGAGGACTTGGGCTGGCCATGAGATAGTGATGCAGCAAACCATTCACAGAGAGAGGCTTAATAATTGGAAATATTGTAAGGGCAAGTTAAAACAAGTTCCTGTAGGGCAGGTCTAGATATACAGTCTTCTAAGTGATCTGCCTGTGCTTTACTGGATGCTACTATACAGTGAGTGCAGACTATAAAATTTCTGTGGGTCTGTTGACATTACTTATGTCACATTGAGACTGCAGGTTTTGCTGCTGGTAGAGATCTCAGCAATTTCTCCTTCTGCTTAACAAGGTAGAACAGTACCTTATTTTTTGTGCTGGCTATGTACATGTTTTTTTCTTTGTGAATGTACGTTGTAGGAAAAGAAAAGTTTTGGTGTTTGACTATATTTCTGTCAAATTTTTAAAAAATATTTATGCAAAATGGAAATCCCACTGTAAATATTTTTTTCCTTGAAAACTGAAGGAGAGAAATTTTCTTGTCTGAACTTTCTCTTTGCAGAAACTAGATTTCTGTGGTGATTTAAGTAGTCTTCAAAATATTAATAGGAGAATAATTCTTTTTCTTATTTCATAAATTAAATTCTGGCATAAAATAGTATGGAATTTATCATACATTATGGCTTGCATGGCATTTCTTAATTGGTTCTTCTAAGATGTATTTCTGGCCTTCATTTTATCCCATGGGCAAAATGTACTGGCAAACAAAACCTCAGGCTATGGGGAATGGTTACTCTGAAGGCTTGTCTTCTAAGAGAAGCAGTCCCTCTCCAGGGGAGAAAAGACAGAATTGCTAATCATATAAGGTGAGGCCCTCTACATAAATGGCATTTCATAACCTTACATATAACCTTACAATACCTTACAGATTAAATTACTTTACAGGTATTAAAAATAAATATTTGTGATTTTTTTTAATACATATTTTTTAATTCTAGTAGGACTGACTTGAAAAACTTCATAGTTTGTCTTATTGATAGTTGATAGCATTTATAAAGAAGTGCTCACCACAGGATTGCAAAAATTTTAAATTCAGCCTTGGTAAAAAATACATAATTATGTACTTTTATGATTAATGAGTTATATGTGGTCAAGAGATGGCAATACTCAAATCTTCCTTAGTTACAAATCTCAGTATGTGCTTATGCAACTGCTGGGTCAGGTCACAGGAGGAAAAAGGATTATATCTAAATATGACAGAAGTTGAATAATCATGGCAGACTGGGATGCTGGGGTAGAGAGGGAGAAGTGTGGAGCTGTCCAGTCCAGGACATGAGGAAAATGAGTGGTGAGAGAGAGAGGAGAGCTTTGGATGAAATGCCTGCAGGGAGTCCGGGCATCAGGGAAGTAGACAGGCAGAGTCAGGCCAGGCACCAAAGGAGGGAGGTTTGTCCTTTCTAGACAGGGAGATAAGGCTGGAAGGGAAAGCCCAAAGGTGAAGGTGAGTGTAAGAATGGGACAAGTGAGGCTGGATGGGCCAAATGAGAGAGGCAGACAAAACATCTGTGGGAAGACAGAGCAGAGGTTCCCACTGGCAGCAGTGGCAGCAGCCTCTAAGAGCTAAAAGCTTTTACTTCTCCTAAAATAGAGTGGAAAAAAGGACTTGTAGTGTCACTACATACAATAGTTAGTGGGTGTCACTGATATCCTTCCTCTGCTGCTGAATGGGTGATCTGTCATCCCGTGCTGCATTAACACAAGTGAGGGGTACACCAACATGGCCTTGCTGTGATGTCTGTGACTCTGAGAGGCAAGAAAGGTAGCATTTTTGTTTGCCTAGATGTCCTCTTTAAAAGGTGAGAAGCTACACGTCAAAAAGCTATTATTTGCAAACTTGTAATTTTAGTAAGCCCAAGATAAGGTGACCTGTGCAAATCTTATTAGGTCCCTTTGTGATTATTATTATAATTATTTCCATATTTATAAGGTAATTATAAGTGGACTGCCATTCTAATATATGAAAATGATCATCTGTGGAATGTGTCATACCTCTATAGTGGAATATGTCACTGTAAATTCTCTACTCATTTTTCCCAAAGGCTGGTGACTAAAAAAGGAGAGGCAAAAATCATTATGTGGAAGCAGCTCATTTTCTGGCCTGAAGAACTAACTTTCTGACTAATTCTGCCACAAATGCTTCTGTAAAGATCAGAAATCATTTACACCAAACTCTTCACAAGCATTCTGGTGTTGTAATTTTTTTCTTGTGCAGAATGGAAGTCCTACAGTTTGATTAATTTAAGTGTTGAACATTTGGTCTTGCAATTGCAGACAAGAAAAGTAACACTCTGAGAATTCAAAACCTATTTAATGGCGAGTACTTAAAAACTCGGGTTGCCCATAACTTACTATATACTTTTGACCTTAGTCTCTCTCACCAGTCTCTCTCACCTTTCAACATAGAAGAGTATTGATTGGAAAAATACATTCATTAGGACCTGCCAGCTGCTAAATTGCTACAGGGGCATGGAAATACTGGGAGGAAATTAATTCTGAATTCGGACAATGTGCTGATAGTAAGGCACCAGACACTGAGCAGTCATGGAAAAAAGTCCTCACAGACAGAGTAGCTGCTCAGTTAATAAATTCCTTTTTATTTCGTGCACTAATGAGCTGTTGCCCTTTGAAAAGTATGGTCACATAATTAAAGATAGCATACATATACACAGGACAGATAAATGAAGGTTTGAATAGCATTTGCAAGATGCAGTTCAACCATTCTGTGTTTAAAATCTTAATCTTTTTTTAAGGTATACTGATATAAGGAATATGTGTGGGTGTTTCTGCATTCACCTTATGTACAGAAAGAAATTATTAAACTTCTCTGCATAAGGAAAAAAAAAAACCAGAAAATTACTATTGCTTCAGAACTGTTTCAATTTTGGGCTATTCCACAAAGTGCAGCTACACCACCATTCTTTACTTAAGAAAAATGAAAATGACCCTCTGAGTGAGCTGTAGGTTAGATGCCAACAGCACTGAGAAACAGAATGAAAGAGAATCAATTTCTCAGTATCTATTTGAAAAATTTTTTTTGTATGAATTTAAATTTCAGACCCATAGAATTGACAAATAGACTGAGCTCTTTCCTATTTTGAATCCATCCCTTACTTCCCAAGAAAAACTTCCACATTTTTCAGAAAGCTGGGCAAACTTGTGTTTTTTCAAGGGAGTCTGCTGCAAAATTTTTAGCTGACATGTGTAAGCCATGGAAAACTAATCCAGCTTACTGGAAGTATGGGAGAGGGAAGTATTGAAAACATCCAAATTCAGGTATTATAGACATGAACAAATAGTCTGGGCTTCTTTACTCTCCCATCAGTAGAACCTCCAGGAAATGTGTCTGGAGATGTGGGCCACTCACTGACAGTGCATAAGCACATCTCTCTAGACTTCAATGCAGTCTGCAAATATTACTGACAGATCCGAGAATAAAATCAAATTTGTCAAAAATGAAGCTTTAAGGGACTGAAAGAATGTGCAAATTTATACTGACTTTAGATAGTTCTAGAGGTCATTTTGCTGCACACATGGAGTGGTTTAGTTTTGGCATGTCCAAATGTAGCATTTCAATCACTCATTTTAAAATTAACCAGAGTTAAGGATGAAGGAAGATGATAAAACTAATGCCAAAGGAAATGTTTAATTTCATGTCAAATAAGAAGTTTTGATGACCTAAGAAGATAAGCTTTTGTTTTCATGTTGCCAGAGCTTGTCTTCAGCACTACTGTTTCTCGGTCAATACAAAGATATTTTACATAAGTTTTTAAATTTAAGTTGCCAAATTAAACTGTATTTTATTTTAGTTCTAAAGAAAACATTTCAATGTCTTCTGAATACGTTTTCTGATTCACTGTGAAATACCGCCAGCATTTAAAGATTATTTTATTATTCGACTTTGATGTAACGTTATTTTCATTGATTTTTCTTACATTTCTCTTATGTCAGTTATATATTTTTCTTTTTTCTGCAATGAGACCAGTCAGTTTTCATTTGGTTTCCTTGTAATTCTTCTTATTTGGCCTTCATATAGATCTTCTGTTATTTTTAAAGTAGTTCTTCATATTATCTCTCCTCATTCTTTTATGTCAATATTTCTTCACCTCATCCATTCACTACATCAGCTTGGGGATTTCTATGCAAGTAGTCCTGTTGAGGTGTCCCTGCACTCAACCCAAAGGAGGAGACAACATATGAGCAAAAAGCCATGAATTTAATGAGAATAAGTGATAAGAGGAGCATTTCTCTCTTAAGATGATCTCTTCCTGTCTTGTCTAGGTGTCAAAGGAGCTCCTGTGCAACTCTGATCTGGTGATCTTCCAGGTTACAATTTGTATTTCCCTTGACAGAAGGACTTATGAAGGCACAGGCAGCTGTCAGGGCTGTGGGAAAGGGAAGAGAATGAGCTAGCCATGCATTCCATTTAGAGGTATGAATTAAAGGCAACTCTTCCTCATCCTACAGCTTCTCTTCACCTAGGAGTGTCAAACTTTCCCAGCTACGTTTATCCCATTCAGAAACTGTTGGTGAATGTGAATGTCAAGTTCAGTGAGGCACTAAGCTGGAAGGGACATCATTGTTGTCTAAGGGAAATGCTTACTACTCTTGGTTTTGATGCTACACCCAGGGACATTGCCGATCATCAGGGAATAAACTGTCACAAGAAAGCTCTGCATATATTTTAGTTACCTAAAAAAAGCCGTGCATGGTGCAAAGATCAGCATGATGGCTCTTACTGCTGAATAGCTTCATACTCCCAGGCAGTGTTCGGCCAGGTTAAGTGGCCCTCTCCTGACCCAAGGCATGGGAGCTATGCAAGAGTTCTCTTATGGTGTCATAGACAAAACCATCCTGTTTTGGGGAGGAAAAGAATTTAATTGAGTGTGTTGCATGTGCTCAGAGCCATGGATCAGGAATCATCGACAGGGAGGTCTCAGGGTGAGCCCTAGCTGACCTTCACCACCAGTGGAGTATCAACCAAGGATCGATGACAGTTTCTGTCCCATTGCTGGAGCCCACCTTCATGGCTGTGTAGCCTGTCTTCTGCCAAAGCTGGCTTGGCATGTGGTCATGTCCCAAAGATTCTATCTGGCCTAAAATATCCAGTGATTCTGTCCATTTGAGATACAACTTCATGTAAGACTTTCTCTCTCTGTTGTCAGGTTGTAGTTAGCTTAATTACAGCCCTACACATTTTTTGATACTTTTTTAAGCCAATATTTTCATTTGGATGCCATATGATTATTTTTCAGATTAATTTGAGATACTTTGAGAGTACATTTTTGAGGTCCTTAATGTGGCAATTTTATCTTTATTTATATACTTGGTCAGTCCTATTGCAGTACTTGAGTTCTTGAGATGTCTCGTAAGTTTTTTCAAGCACTTAGATCTGTTCAAATAGTATTTCATAAACATTTTGCCCCATACAGAAGTTCACTTTAAAACAGCAGATTAATTTTATATGGAATGTCAGAATGGTATTATTGTAAGTCAAAAGTGTGGAAAAGCATTTGTACTAGATCTTGACTGCTTTTGAAATGACGACTAGTTTTGAGACACCTTACCCTGGGAAATTTCAGGCATTCTGGTAAGAAAGACTCAGCAGCTGCAGGTTAGAGTGTAGTCTTTGAAAATAAATTCAGAAAACTAGAATTTCTCAAGGTGTCTTTTAAAAATATTTATACAATTTTCACCTTAAGCCCTCCTACTATGATACGTCTTATTTCAGGTAAAGCTGGGGTTGTGAATAAGTTGGGCCTTACCTCACTGTTGCGTGGCTTGTGTAGTTTGGACTATCCTAAATTCATTCTGCCTTCCAGTCAGATTCTCTTGATGTAAAAAACCTGAGTTTACCTTATAAAACTGTAATTGTCTCATGCACACTTCCTTTTTACTTTGCAGTCAATATAAGGTTAATAATCTCTGATTCAGAGCTGCAGATGATGAATGAATGTATAAAGCAGAGATGTCTTGTTCCCTTACACACTCATCGAAGTGTGAAACATGAAAGGGAGTGTGGAAGACAAGTTTGTTCTGCTCTGTAGGTTCCAAACACTTTCCATTTTATGTCTGCTGTGTTATTACATTTGGAAATGTGCAGTAAACTCTGGGGGGTTTTTTTTGATTTCTGATCTATTCTGGTTTTGTGCAGGCCTTGGAGAGAGGGCTTTATCTGGGGTTTTCTTTCTTTGTGATTTGTGTGTTTTTTTGGTAAACATAGTTGGGAAGATCTTTTAGTCTTTTATTTTTTTGTTACTGTTTGCATAGGTTACAAAGGGAATTGCAGAAAAGGTTCTGCTCTTGTACTTTGGGAATGATGCTCTTGCCAAAGTCATTAAGCTGGGTTAGGTTGTTGTGCTATGTTCTCCACAAGACCAACCCTTGAAACCTAACTGAAAACTGGATGAAGAGGGTACTGTTATGTTTTGTCAGGACACAGCATCAGTGGTCTGTGATGTACACTAACTAGCAGCTGGTTTCTGGATGAAATCTGATACGCTATTTTGATTTAGCAATCTCTATTATTGGGATCCTCGTTTCACAAAAAGTTTTTCTCCTCACCTCCTCTAATAATTACTTGACTTAATTTATTACCAGCTTTTATTTCCACTGTATAAATGGAAAGAATGTAATTTTTGGGAAATATGGGGCTAGGGGTATTTTAGTGTGCTTCCCACTGTGGTTCACCAAAGCCTGAAAGTGATGACTCTGCAGGGCCAGTTTGCAAAACCTCTCTCCAGTGCTGCTGGAGTGGAACTGATTCTGAGGGCGGGAAGCAGCAAGGTCATCTTTAGATTCCTTTTGCTTTGTTAAGCCTGTGTTAACAGATTTATAGTGCTCTCTCCGTGCTGCCAGTTTGTGTGCAGGGAGGCGAGGGAGGCCCAAGTCAGGTTTGTCATGTGTGGGCATTGCGAGCAGCAGGTGTGAGCAGCAGCAGCGCTTCCCTGGGATCCCTGGGACCACAGACACTGGGAATCCTGCAGGGAACAAGCTCTCCTATTGCTTCTGCCTCCAGCCTCCCTGTGGAAAAGGAGCCTCCTGTGACTGAGGATGGACAGGACCTGTGGGACAGACTCCATACAAGCATGGAAAGATACCTGTTTTTACTGCATCTTCCTTCTTAGGAAGGAATGTGCTTTCATGCAGCTTATTTTCTTTGGAGTGCACATATTTAATGAATTTATTTATTTTCTCTACATTAGAAAAACCTTTTTTCTTTTAAGATAATTTTTTGAGTAATTTTTCATCTTTCCTAAGTATAACTTCAATAAAAAATGTGTTTGTGAACCTAGGCTTGATCTGAAAAAGTATGAAAATTTAATTCATCTGGGCTGATAGTGATGACTGATACTTTCTGGTATTTCTTAATTTTAGTTTTATCTATGAAAGGGTTTCCTTTTGTATTCAACTGGGAAACTAGGATTGCTTTAGTAAGCATGTAATGTTGGAAAACTGCTACACACCCGCAAAAATATATAATTGTTTTGAAACTAATTTTTTTCCATACTGTTTTTTAAAGTGCAAAGTTTTAATTTCTTTGTGCTTTTTATGGATATGAAAATAATTCTGGGAACCTTATCTTGTATAACATGCATATTTGTATTAGTTTTTAAAAAAAATTCAAAAATTATGAATATCTATCAAGTCACCATGTATACCTAATGGATTAGTCTATTGCTGTTAAAATTATATTGACACTTATTAGATTGCTTTCTGTATTGCTTCAAATATTTAAAACATTCTTCCTGTTATGTGCACCTATGAGTATGTATTTTAAAGAAGCTTCAACATGGTTTATTTAAACTTATACTGACAGAGGTGATAAAGCTGCAGACACATAAGAATGGGGTGGAGAAGATAAGAAACAACAGCTTTGATCAGTCAGTGCTCTGTGAAGAAAAAAAATAAGTCAATTAACTGAGGCACTGGGATAAAGCATATTCAAAGGAAGGGTCAGGACCTTGAGAAGAATAAAAAATATTAGCTGGGTTTGTTGGGCTGGAAAAGGTAAAAGGTAGTTATATGTATAAAGTATGTGTTGTATCCATAATAGTTTATTAATGACACTGTATTAGTTTTGGTACATTTGAAATTTTTAATTTTTTACATGCTAACATCTAAAATATTTAAAGATTTTTTTTTCCCCTGCCTAGTTTAATAGAATCACATTGTCAGTTGTGACATTCTCCACTTTCCCTGTCTCACTAAATAAACAAGAGATGTGTCATGTCAGCATTTAACCCTTTACAATTCTTCACTTCTGTGCAAGTTCCAAGTAAAGTAAAAAGGTTATTTAAGTAAGTGTTCAAAATTAGCTGATATATAAGTCTTGGCATTTAAACATTGGGTTTAAAAAATGAAGTTTTCCTGAATGATGCCACTAGCAGTTTCTGCTAACTTGGTAAAGCCTTATGGTCTTCTAATAACTGGTATATTTTCATTGAAAAGCTTTAAATTAATATCATATTTAGGGACAGAAATTATATATATAAAGTCTTAACGAGATGGCAGAGAGGAAATATGAGTGTATCCAGGTACCTTTGGCTGGTAGAAAGCAGTTGAGAGGTACTGCAGCAGGAGATGTTAGGGAACTTATGTTAGATGAGATATTAGAGCATGCCTAAAGAAATCAGCTGCTGGGGAGTACAGGTTTGGAGCAGGAAGGTGTGGTTGGTGCCAGATGTCTCGGTTCATCAAAGCAAAGCAAGTTTTGCTGTGCTCAAAAAGGCTATATGGCAAAATTAGATATGTAGGAAGAAATCTGAAAGAGTCTTCTAGGTTCAAAACCAGGATATGTTTATTTGAGAAAATATTGAGACTCTGGAGAGATAAAAGCCACCTGTTTACTAATCAGCAATTAAAGCATGCATGTAAGTGGATAATTACTATTAAGAGTAGGATTCTTCATGCTTTAGCTTGTCTGGTGGTGTCACACCCCATGGTATTTGTCTCCTGGACAATTTTTAGCACAGACTCTTACTGGAAAGCATGTTTTGCAAGAACTGTTTGCCTTCCAGGGGCAATCCCAGAGTTCACTGGTGATTCCCTAGGCAATTTCACATCCTCTCAGCTTTGTGTAGCACACCTGCAGCAGCTACCCATAATAACCTCTTACGAGGTTCAGTGCATGTGAATTCATTGTCACTTACAGATAGATCTGTTTGGTTTTCACCTGCACATCCTCCTGCACATGCTGGTCATGTGCATGCCTAGTACACATGTGGTAACAACATCTGTGTCACTGGAACAAAAATTTTTAGGGAACAATTTTCAATACGCTTTTTTTTTTTTTTGTGCTGAAACAGCTTCAGCAATGAGAAAAGACACATTTTTGTGCAGTATTAGATCTTGACAAGTGAAGGGAAGCTTTCATCTCTGATTGGACAGTAACACTTGAAAACAGCTTGGTTAATAATTTAGGTGTATATAATATAATAATTTAAGTTAATAATTAAACTAATTCAGGTGCAGTCATAAGTGATTTTTGACTCAGATTCTCAGCCTTGCTGCTGATATCTCAGTTATACTGAAACCTTTGGATGGGAGCAGGTACACAAAATAGTGCTGGTTTCTTTTTTGGTATTTCTTTTTATTGTTAAAAATTTGGTTAATTTATCAAATAGCTTTTTTATTTTTCAAGGTACAATGCCCAATAACTTCAGGCTGATTTATGAGAAATTGCCCTGTATCTTACTAATTCTGCAACTTTCCAACTAAGAGAGGGGGCAGTAGATAATTTTTTTTTTGCCTATCGGTTGTTTTCAAACAAACTTCTTTCTTACAACCTGAAGCAGTGGTTGAAGCTTGACTTCCCTGAAAGAACTATGCTTGTTTGTTTTTTTTTTTGTTTGTTTGTTTTTTTTGCTATCAACAGGCCGAGCTCTGATAACAGGCGCCACGGCATCCGGGAGAGGATGTCCAGTACCGCGGAGAAGGGGAGCCTGTCCATGGAGTCCACCAAGGAAACCCGGTACTGCGCCGTCTGCAACGACTACGCCTCAGGCTACCACTACGGGGTCTGGTCCTGCGAGGGCTGCAAAGCCTTCTTCAAAAGGAGTATTCAAGGTAATGAGCTGTTCAAGTCACCTTTACCCTGTTAGACCTTTTAGTCTCGAGGAAACTGAAGGCACTTGTGATTCCAGCCTGACCCCGGGACAATGACATTTACTGGGTTTTCATTAGCAGTTGTTGCGCTCTCCGACACAGTTTTAGCTCTGTACTGGATGAATGCTTTTAGCAGGTATAAAATATGTTATTATTAATTCAGCATTAATGGGGAAAAACAAAGCTTTTCTGTATCATCTTTGCTTTAGTATATCTGACCCTGGTGGTAGTGAGAAATTGAATTTAAAAATCCATGTTGGATCAAGATGATCACACTTTCAGGCTAAGCAGCTCTCCCCTCTTATCCAAGGCATTTTTTTGAGAATTCCCTGTCAGATGATTAATTCATGCTGATTGATTTATTAATCTTAATTTAGTGCTCCATTAGCCAGATGGTTCAGTCCAAATCTCAATTCCTTAAAGATGCTAGATGTCTTTTGAGAGCCAGTATTGAAAAAAGAATGTTTCCTTGATGAAATATTATTTGTGTCTGTCAACAAAGCAGGGTTTTCAACTGTACACAGAATGGTTTAGTTCCCAGTCTTGTTGTGGTTAAAAAGGCTAGTGGAGTAAAGGGCATCTAATAAAAACACTGTTAATTACCGTGACAGAGATAATTCTTCATTTAACTGCCTGTTACGTTGTGGAATGGATGCTGCTTTTTAAAATTTGTTTTTATTTTTTTTTTTTCTTTGTTCAATATCTCTTAAAATTACTAAGAAGTAATTATAATTCTACTGAAAATACAGGTACTGTTCTGTATCTAAGTTTTTAGAGAAGAAAATAAAATAGATTTCTTCCATTTAAACAGAAAAAAGGTAAAGTGCTGTGCATTATTTAGTTTACTATAGGTTTTTAAATCCCCAGGTGATACATAGGCACAAAAATTTCTGTGGCCTCTTTTACTGAAATAAACATAGTGTGGAACAATTTTACATCACATCACAAGGTGTGATTATTGCCTGCTTTATTGTATGACTAGCACAGAGCTGAGTTAAATAGGACTTCCAGCATTCAGATCAGAAATTTTTCCCCCCTGAAGAATGAATGACTGAGGGGTAGACATTGATGGAATTATTTGAATGACAATGATTAGTTAATAGTTACTCATATTTTTGTTTGTCCAGACACACTGAAATGATTTTTAAAAGAGTGAGTGGTTAGAGCCCAGAGGTCAGTAATAAACAACACTGAAGGGAGAAAGGGTGAAATGCTTTTTTTCTTCACATCAGAGTAATTTACTTTAACTTGCGATGTCAGGAGAACAGCTCCCTTATTGTGTATTTGTTATTTTTCCTTTTCAGTTCCTCTGACCAAATCAGAATTATTTTTAGGCTTTTGAAATTACGTCCTTGTGCTTGAACTGAACTAAGTCACAACAAAGTAGAAATTGAAATAGCCTAAAGCAAAAGTGAGAGTTATCAAGTAACTGTCAAGCAAAGGTCTCCAGCATTTGGCCATTGTGGAAGAAAAAATGAATCAGTTTCACTGAACTTCTGCTGTCAGCACTTGGTGGTTTTACCATGGTCTCCACATAGACAAATGGTGTGGTCCACCACACTGGATATGCTTTCTATTTGTGCTACACTAAAGACTAGTTAGTAAATCTGCTTCTTTCTATGTATATATATTTAAGGTGATTTTTAAGTAGATAAGCTTTTAAATCTTAAGTTTCCAGGATCCCATAAAATGACTTTTGTGATCTATATGTCATGTTTGCTCTAATTTAAGCTCCTTGCTTCTTGCCCTATGCCCTGTGGGCATGAAAAACACTTGTTACAACAACCTTTTACATAGTTGAAGACTGCTATCATATCTTTTCTCAGTCTTCTCTTTTTTAGACTAAACAAACCAAGTTCTTTCAGTGGAACATGCTTCCTAGACTTCTGATCCCATTTTTTAAGCTCCTTTGTACTTTCTCCAGTTGATCCACCTCTTTTGTGATTAAGTTATTGTAAAAAATGACATGCACAAGTATAAAGAAAATAATTCAAGAATATCAGTATTTATGAGAGAATTCTGAACATTTGATCATAGAGGGTAAGAAAAGTCTTCTGAACTTATAAAGTCATAGCTACCCAGTCTTGATGAACTAAGGTAATTTTTGAATTTTCTACTGGATTTGGAAGAGATCTCTATTTCAGAAATTACATGTTCTCATTGAACATGTGTCCAATTTATGAAAATGAA
The DNA here is from genome assembly GCF_001522545.3 of Parus major. Taxonomy (NCBI): domain Eukaryota; kingdom Metazoa; phylum Chordata; class Aves; order Passeriformes; family Paridae; genus Parus; species Parus major. The sequence goes on along the minus strand of NC_031770.1, from coordinate 55,613,456 downwards.
AGTAATTTTTAGATTAATAATAGATGTAAAAAACACGCATTTACCTTGCAGATGCTAATAATTTTAAATATGTTGTGATCAGATAGCTAGGAATGAATGCTACTTACATGCAGGTATATTTATAGAAAGATTTGTGGACTAAATATTATTGTGTGTATTTTTGAGTTATTATATATACTGCATCATATATATGCTCTGCATTCCTAAAATAAAAGGGAAAAAAATCCTGTGCATCATATGATCAAACACTGTTGAGGTTCACATGAACAAAAATAAACCAAAATACTTTAAGCAAAGATTTTTGTTGTTTCAGCAAAGATAACTGTGCTACTTTGTTCTTTGCTAACCTGTATTTCTCAATACACTCGTAGATGCAGAGATGATAATTTCTGTATTTCTCATCAGAGATTTCATAGGAGAATTGCTGTAATGAACCTTGATGTTCCTGTCAGATTGCATACAAACTTCCTACACTGTTCTTAATAGAACCACAGGAAAAAGTAAGGACAGACATGAAGAGGCTGTATGTGGTAATGAATTACCTCTGTTATCCTCAGTGATATCAGAGGTATCTATATTTACCTGCTTTAGTATATACTGAAATTTTATAAAAACTCATATTTGCATTGGAACTTACCTGAGGTGAAAATAGATAGCTTCACTTTTATCCAGGCTATTTTGAATGTTCCTGGTTTTGTGAGTTTTAAATGCTAAGGTGTTTTTCATTGTTGTCAAGTAGTTAAAGCTTAAGGAGGTAACCTGAATTAGAAACTGTGTGTGCAAGTTTTCAGTTTTGTTTAAACAACAGATGGTTTGTGGAAAACCTGAACTGCCTCCTGAAATGGCCTATGTCAGTCTACTTTGATGGTTTATGTCCCAAAAGTGATTTGGGACCTTGTTTTGAGAAACCTCAGTGCAAAGTGATATTAATGTACAATCTTTCAGAGAAAAGTCACAGGACACCAAGGATACCACGTTGCTTGGTGAGAGAAGAGTGCTTTACTCTTCACCTAGCATATGTAGCCTTCAGAAGTGTACTTGGTTGAGGGACTTGATTTCAGAAGCATACAAGGAACCACACCACAGCCCTTCTCTCCTAAAATATTTTTGAATTTTAAGACCAAGAAGGGTCATTAGATCAATAATTCTGTTCTTCTCTCAATATAAACTTTATATGCTGTCCATCTACAATGCCCAGTAACTTGATGGAGTTAAATATTTTAAATGCCCAGACTCAAGATGCCCATGGGCTCAAGTGTTTTCTTACAATGATGGCTTATTCTAATGATTTGTCCTCCCATATGCTAAAAATTTACCAAATTAATGTGTTCTACTCAAAGTTATGTGTCTTACTTTGGCTTTTACATCACTTTCATGAACCAGTCTTAGTAACTACTTTCTCCTGTGGAAAGTTCTTAAAAATTAGGTCATCAAGTCATCAAATCACCTTGATATCTTAAGTGAACTAAAATGTTTCAGTCGCCTGCTGTATATCTTTCTGTCTTCTGAGTCCATTATTTTTTCACCTCTAGTCATTCCCCCACACCCACAACAGCCTCTCTAAAATTTGGATGTCAGAATTGGAAGATGTATTTCAACATGAGCCTTACAAATGCAATTTACAAATTAAAAATCCCCTTGTGACTCACACATTCTTTCCCCCTTCTAATTCCCTTGGTTTTTGGATAGCCACCAAGCCCTGTGAGACAGGAAGGAATTACTCATAGCACCTCTGACAAGCATCCAGCAAATGCCTACTTATGGGTGTCTGCAAACCCCCAGAGGGAGCACAAGGGATTCAGGACAAACCAGGAGTAAATCCTTACATTAAAGAGTATCTTGATCCCAGAATTGCTCAAGCATTTTAGAAAATCCCAATTCTATTTCCCCTTCATAAGCCCTTCTGATGTTTTTCCTCTTCTCTGCTTTTGTTTACAGCTTTTGCTCATATCTGGGATATTTCACATACAGTCAGTTAAAAATTACTCCATGATGGGAGGCATTACCAGAACAGGTAATGGCTTCTGAGAATGGATGAACAGCTGATCAGTTCCAGAGGCCTGCCTTTAATGTCTTGATCAGAGATATAATGGTCTTCAAAGTGCAGGAATTCTTGAAGCTGAGAAGAATTTTGCCTGTGTGCCTTGAACCTGGATTTTAATTAGCAGTTATGCCTTCTGACCATCAAGCAGAGGAATTTTGGCAGTAGTCTTTGAGTGTTATCAATTGTTTTTATTTGACAGTGATAGAGCTGTAGTTTGTTGAAAGTATGTAATGTTGAGAGGGGTGGTAATGTATATGTATTTTCCTGTTTGAGAAAACTTTACTGGTAAAACATGCTAGTAAGTGAGTAATAGGTGAAGGTAGGTAATGGTGAAGTGCAGAAATCACAGTGGTGTCAATTTGGGAGGCTTCTGAGCTCTTCCCTTTAATTTTCCATTCTTGTCTTCTGTTTTGATGGTGTTTTTGTAATCTGTTTTATAATAGCTCAGGTCCTGCAGCCAAGAAGGCAGAAACTCCCTAATAAGACTGCTTGTACACTGGTTCTGTGAGCTGTCAGCCAAACTACAGAACATGAACCTGAGCGGGACTAGCAGAGTAAATCACAGCCAGTCAACAGGGAGCTGCAGATGGGCATCTAGCCTCAGGGTGGAAAACACATGGTTCCAGTTGGAGATGGGTGTTGGAAGTGTGAAGGCTGGAAAAGGTAGATTTGGAAAGTCTACCTGAGTTTAGCTGTCATTGAGACTGTTCTAAGTGCTGGTGGTTAGCCAGGTTCTTCTGAAACTTCTTCTGATTTATTTTTGTGCCTTTAGTAGTTCTTTTCCAGTGTCCCTAGAGGTAAATATGCGCTCTCCATTTTTTTGCCCTGATTGCATTCTCTAACATGCATTTTTAATTTCAGCTGTGTAATTTATGGTGATCTTGTTTCAAAAATTTGAGTGCTATTGAAAAGCAAGAGTCAGTACCTCTTTTTCCTAGTAAGGCAATTTTACATGTGGTACTTTTCTAGCAAATTTTAAGTTCTGTGTTCAGCATGGATGTGATAGTGGCTTAAGATGTTTGTATCCAGAATACTTCCTTATTTTTCAAGGTTTAAGCAAATTATAGGGTTGCAGTGGACCTTGACCTCTAGTTCATCTTTCTGTCCTGTGATTGGATCAACTTCTAGCAATTCCTTATATATTTTTATTGAACTGCTTCTTAAAACCTGTAGCTTTATCCAATGTTTTATTCTCCTCATCTTTGAAGGCTACTTGGAAATTTGAATCTTCCTGCCTGCAGGTTAAGGTCATCACTTATTTTCCTGCAAATCATGCAGCAAAAAAAAAAATCCTTCTCTTTCTTTCTGCAACAACCTTTAAAGCATGGAAATTTGCTATCACACTTGAAATAAATGATTCTGTTTTACCTAATCTGAAGAAACAAGGTTCAGTCAACATTTTCTCATAGGTCTTGTTTTCTTGGCTTCTAATCTTCTAATTGCTCTGCTATAGATGTTCTCCACTTTTTACTGTTAGCTTTTGTCCTTGAAGCATGATTTCCTTCAATATGGTGTTTCACAAGTACTGAATGGAGCAATAGGATTACCTTACAAGCCCATCTATCACATGGTATTTGTCTATATCTGTCACATTATAATGTTTGCCTTATTTTCAAAAACATGATACTCCTCACTCATAATCAATGTGTAATGCAGAATAAACTCGGGCATACTTTTCTGAAGAGGAAACCATTGTTTTTCCGTATTGTTTTGTCCATATAATTACTCCTATTTTAATGCAGGGACTTCTACCAGTCCTTTTTACTTTCTGCTTTTGTGCTGTTTTCCCATGTGCTACCTCCAGTTTGCCAAGGTAATTTGGAATTCTTATTCTGTACTCTCCTGCCATTTATTTCAGTCTGGCTAGCAAAGTAGTCTGGCCTTTCCTCTGTTCTTCTAACACATATAGATGTCATCTACAAATGAGTAACAATTAATAAAAGAAACACTCCAGATCACTGCCCATTTTTGTGAAAAACACTACATATAACTGGATTTGGGACAGACACTGTGGAGCCTTATACAATATCAGCTTCCATTGTAACAGTGAACTCTGATAGTTCTTCCCTGATTTTCTGAAATCATCTGAACTATATTTTCCGAGCTGACATATGACATGTCATTCTAGGCAATATTGAGAACATTTATGAAGTTGGGCAACACACATTGCCAGAGAGTAGAGAACTGACTCTTATCTGATTTTATAAGTGGTCATTTGTTTTTCCTCTGCCAAATCCAAAGCTCTTCCCATTTCCTAGATAGAATTCCTGGCTTTTAGAAGCTGCTCTTAATGTATCCTGTATTATTACCTTTTATGTTGTTTTACTTCCTCTGAAATATGACTGTCGTGCAATACCAAGCAACAATGACAACAAAAATGAAACATAATTACATGTTGCAAGTGTTTAGTGACTATTTAATCTGAAAACTCACATTATTCCTAGATCAGAACTGAGCCTGTCAGCAATTCAAAATATTCAGATAAGAAACCAAAGCACTTTACATTTAAAAACTACAAAAGAACATGCAATTTTTGTCCTATAGGAAAGTGCTAAACTGTTTTGCTTGCTTTTAGAGAGTGTGACACATAACATAGCTACTCCCACTCTAAAATGTGGCTAGAGATATGCAGGACAAGAGACCAAGATACCTTGGTTGACCCTTCTGATTATAAAATGGATGACTCTTCATACTATAGAGCATGGGTGATGTTAGGGTACGAGGGAGCAAACCAAGGATCACAGATACATATCAGTTAATTAAAGAAGAATATAGCTAGGTTGTACTTTGTAGGAGAAAGTGGTACACAGGCAGAAAAGAGTCTTTTTATTTTTAGCCAAAATACTGGTGTCAAAGATTTGTGTATTAATTTAGCAAGCCAGCTGTTGCCTGTACTGAGGTTTCAGTTTTACCGACTTCAATGCAGAATACTCACTGTGCTTAGAAATGTCCATGTCCAATGCATGCTCTGTATGGTGAGAATCCTTTATTTCTCCCCTCCTTCTGCCATTAAAATAAAAATATTTTAAACAATTAATAATATTTAATTAATAAATTAATATAAAATAAATAATAAATATTTAATAATATCTATATATTAAATACTGTATAAAAGCCCAGCAATTCCCTTCCAAACCCAACGATGTGCTTCCAGAGGTACTGCAAGGATGACTTATTACAGGTCCTTGAAAAATCTATGATAGCAGAACCATTCAGGTACTGAAGATCCAAACCAGATGTTATACCTGGAATAAAAATAGAGAGATATGTTAATTTTTTTTCCACAACATTTGATAATATTTTGAGTGCACAAGAGTAATTTGCAATATTTTTAGCTTCTTAGGCTCTTTATAATAGTTGTGGGAGTTTTCTTTAGTAAAATTCTACCCCTTGCCATTCTGGCTCAAATAAACTAGGAAGCTAAAAATACAAGAGTTTCATTCAAAGTCTATGGGAATAAGATGGCCATGACATGCCTATAACTCTCTCTGAAAATGCCTTTTGTCTCTGGAGAGATCATATTGAGATGGTTGTGAGTAATACATTGTGGGAGTTTTTCCCTTTAACACAGCTGTTGTTTTAATCATGTGCCAAGGACTTAAAACAATTGTGATTTATCAGCTAGGGAAACAGAAACTTGATGTTATACTCCTTGCCAGATTTTGTAAGATTGAATCAGTATTTTTGTCTATTTTTATTTGTCATGAGGAAAAAATATAGTTTCTATTTTGTTACCTTGTCTAAAATTAGAAAAATTGGATTGGGGTAGAAGTAGACTTTGTACACGGTATTGTAATACTGAAGAGAAGATTCCACGAGAAGGCAAACACACTCTGTGAGCTCCATGACACAGCTGAAGGACATTTTATTTTATTTTATTATTTATTATTATTAATTACAGCTGAAGGAGTATATAAATTTTAACCTCTCCTACTTTCTCATTCTTCAGTGGCTCTGTGATTGAGGTGTGTCAATGCTCTCTCAGGCTCACGGTGTGATTGTTGGGTCTGCCCTGTGCACTTGATGATCATTACAGGTCCCGTCTAACTCAGGATGTTTCATAATCTTTCCTTCTGTGGTATGCAGAAAAAGAAGACTTCCTCACTGGATGCAAATGAAGTATGTTTTGCAGTCTTTCAGACCATATTCCTTACTGTAATGTTACTAATGTTTTGCTTGTTTAAAACCAGGAGGAAGATTAGTCTTCTCAGCATGCTGAGCAGTTGCTAAGAGAACCCAAATTCCAAATCCAAAGACCTTGTCTGAGAGTAATTAAGCTGCAAATTTGAGTATCGGTGCTTACAAAGGATTTAGACATAACCTTCTGTTTTTCTGTGGCGCTGTTAGCAAAAAGTGTTATTTTAAGACCAATCAGTGCAGTTTTACTGGGGCACTTAAAATTGCTCTTACTTTTTATTTTACATTCAATATTTGTTTTTACTGAGTTTCTTTTTGTTGTTGTTGTTGTTAATGTCATTCTTCTCAAAGTTTGCTTTTCATCTTCAGTCTTGTTTGACACCTTAAGGTGTGGATAAAGCCCACAGTTTAGCTTCCCTTTCCTTCCTTTCACCCTAGCTGACATGTATGAAAATTTTGCTAATTTCACTGTCGGATCATAGAAGGATCTGGTGCTTCCAGAGGCAACGGCTAAGCTGGTAGCTGCCTTATTCAAATAGATAAAGAACACCTATTTAAGAAATAGGTGACATGAGGATTGAAAATAAAAGAATAATTAAAGGAAAAGCACATAGTAGTAAGAGGATTGTAATTATTACTGGTTTTGTTCAAGATGCATGATGAGTCAATTCAACTACATCAGTTTAGGCATCCTTATCCTTTTCCCCTTCACTGTTGGTCATTATCATTCAGAGTGTCACATGAGAAAAGGGCCTGATTTTTGCACCCCATTCTGGAGAGACCTTAGCATATTCTGAAGTGCTATAATATACCTTAACATACCTAATTTTATATGCTTAATTTTATTTTTACTGTTTTAAAATGTGCAATTTATGAGTTTTCACAAGAAAAAGAGACCATCCCTCCCTAAGCTCTTCCAGTAGAGCCCTTAAACTCTTCCATCGTAGCTCATGAAGCTACAAGTTATACATACAGGGGATTAAATCTAGGGGATCCACCCTTTTAAATTCACTGCCTTTAATTTTGTACAGGTTATCTGATAATTCATTTTTTAAAAGCCTCAGTAAGTTCACAGAGTCCAAGTGACGTATGCTTCCCTCTACAGGTATCAGTGATCACAGAAGGCATTTCTTCCTCTTGGTATTCCTTGTGATATCTCCTCTCAAGTAGCCTAATCACCCTCTCTTCTGGCATGTACCATGCTTTGGATACCGTGAAAACAACAGGCAGGGCAGCTGGGAACCTGATTTTCATGTTGATGGTTCCTACCAGTGAGAAATCCCTTCTAGTAGGTCAGATTGGTTGGAATCAACTTTGCTGAGAGATGAGCTTTAAGCATTAGATGAAAGTAGAATAGTTAAAAGAAAATTCACCTACAGCAAGATTATTTAGTTGTGTATTATTTCACTTTAAAGTAAAACTTGTTTTTGCTATTACCTATTCCTTAATTGTGTTTTCCTGCCTTTTTCTCTTCCATGCTGCCCCAAGATAGACTGCCCTAGTTTGTCTGTGCCTTGCAAAGCAAACTTCTTTTTTCACTTCCAGCAACTAAATACTTAAAATCAGGTAGTATTGTGGAGAAGCAGGAAAGTTTCCAGACTTCCTCCTTCCCTTTGTTTCTTTCTTCTTTCCTGATTAAATTGATAATGTTTTTTCACTGTATACTCAAATTATCAAACATTTTCTTCTGGCTGCTTGCATGTTTTCCCATCTCTTGAAGGCTATTTTGGTTAAAATAAACCAAAAATTACGATTAATATTAAATGCATTATATTTTTCCTAGATTTACAGGAAATATGAAAGGCTAAACAATGATATTTGCAATCTAGAGAAGTATGCCCATCACACATTGATCCTTCTGGTTTTTAGCAGCCAGATTTTACATTCTTTATTCTGTCAAATCAACCAAGCAGTGTGAGTGAACAGTGTATTGTATAAGGTGCAGATCATATGCCTGAAAACAGACTAATTATGCTAGCATTTAAACATTTAAATGTTTATGTTAAATTATGTTAACATTTAAACAGTAAATTCATGATAAAACTCTTCAGAAGGAAAAACATTTTGATATGAATGTAGAAACTGTAGCTCTCTTACAAATAGTATTAGTTTATATACTATTCTACAAGCCAAGTGTTTATTTCCAAACACTTGTGGTTTGCACAAGTAAATACAGACTCATAGCCAAGGAGAAGGTTGTCACCCACATAAGCATAGCGAAAACAGGATGGCTGCCCTGATGATGTTGATTACACTTGATTTTTGGTTTTTGCATCTGTGACTTCTGTCACATTTTTCTTTTTTAACCTTTGAACACTATGAACAATCCAGCAAAGATGGTAAGCATGATTTCAGCTTCGACCTAAGTGGGATTTATCTGCTTATTTTAGAGAGATCTAAATCATGCTCTGAATTATTTGCTGATTTCAAAGCCTGCACTCATTCACCATGTGAATTTACCTTTTAACTTCACCAGGAAGAAGATTAGCTATTCTTTCAAAGTATTTCTTTGTTTTTAAAAAGAGTAATTAAATTTTCCATATTTATCTCGTGGTATTTCCAATGTTCACTAATGAAACAAGGCAGGTGATCAAGGTCAGCTGCACTCTTTCACTGCTGCTTAGTGTGACTCAATATAAATGCATTTTCTTAAAAATATGGGTTTCCTTTTTTTTTTTTTTTTCACTTCTTTTCCCTGTAGACACTGCATGTGGCTGCATGTATGGTTGAGACTGTTTTATTTCTGACTTGATTTTTTTTTTGTTTCCTTACATGTGAAAGGTTTTGAATCAGATATAGAACAGTCTGTATCCAACCAGAGGAACTGAAAATTAAAGCATTCTCTCGTGCTGGGTTGAGATGGTGGTTCAGTTGTACCTGTTTACCACGATGCTGGAGCAAAGCATGTGGATACAGACCTTTCCAGTATTATTTTGTTCTGTTCAGTAGATTGAAAAAATAATAGTTCTGTCAATTTGAGACAGGGCATAGTCAGCTGTTCCCCTTTTAACAAGTTTAGAGGTTGGCTACTTATTTTGATGAGATCCCAGTTCTGCAGCTTTAGAGAGCAGATGTTCCTGGTGTAATCTGATAGTAATTTTTACTCTATTTTCTAATTTGTAGTCAAGGAGAGATGATTTGATGAGACCAAGGCCTCTGTGAAACCTCCACCCTACTTTACCTCAAGCTGATCCCTTGACCTCAAAGAAAGAACAAACAGTTCTGCAGTAATTTTATTTTGTTTTTTTTTCTTTATTTTATTTTGCATATGTGTGCTGTACCTTAGATGTATTCAGATGAATACAGAGCACCAATGAGATAATTTTGAAGAGGCTTTTTCATCCTTGCTAACCTTTGTCAATGGCTGGTAAATCATTTTATAGAAGATTTAAGCACACATTTTTTAAGAGCAAATTGGAATAGATGCTTTTTGGCAGTAACAAATAACGGTATGCTAAAATTGCTTGTTATGAGAATTGAGATGTAGAAAGCAATAAATGAGGAAGAGGAGCTCTGAAGGAGACAATACAATAATAAGCTTGGTTTCAGCATGTGGTAATTTTAGAATTTGTCATGTCAAGAAGTTTTTGCACAGATCAGTAGACATGCAGCTGGAATAAGCAACTGATTTATCCCTGAGGTACAATGAATTATTTGAGGATTGTTGCTTCTGTTTTATGTTGTTTGTTTCTTAACTGGCCCTGACTGCCATAGATCTTCTGTGCTTAGACCTTTTTAATTTTGTAAACCTCATTTTGTGCAGTCTATTGGTTAAACATCAGCACAAGCACACAAAACCAGATGGCGTTGTATTTCTTGGCTTGAGAGCAAGGAAGTCAAGGCACTTGTTCATATTAATATATCCCCTTTTGTGGTTGCTTTATTTTTTCACTATTTTAATTAGTCTACAGAAGTTTTAACTCAAAGAACTTGTGAATGAATGTGTGGCATAGAGATGTCAGTTCCAAAATCTGTATCAACGCTTTTGTAAAAGGTTATGATGGTAACCCTGCTATTTTTTTCCCAAGGCGTTACAGTAATTTTTGTTATGTCTGTGTATAACTGTGTCCTTACTTTCCCTCTGGTTTTACAGGGCACAATGACTACATGTGTCCTGCTACAAACCAGTGCACCATTGACAAGAACAGAAGGAAGAGCTGCCAGGCCTGCCGACTGAGAAAATGCTATGAAGTGGGAATGATGAAAGGTGGTATGTACACAGCCATCATCAAGTCTTTAGCATTGCTGCCTGCCTCCCTGACTTTTAACTTCATTGGGCTGCTGATAAGGTTTCTAACCAAAGGAGGAAGCTACTCATTTGATTGAGTTGAAGTCTATTAAATCAAAATTATTTTATTAAATAAAGAATGAAAAGCTCCCAAATATAACATTATCTTGTCCAAATGTGCATGAAAAATAAGAGGACCGTTGATTTCAATAGAATTAGAATTCCTCTGTTATTATTTTTAACTCAGTATTTTTTTGGTCTCTCATGGTAGGCTTCGGATCCTGCCGAACGAAATTTAACGCAAGATTTTGCAGTTCAGTATGAAGAGCATTGATAGTCTCAAATCAGTCCATATTTGTTAAATAAACTTCTGGATATGTAATTCTTGTTCTGTGAATCCTGGAAGGGAAAGTTAATTTCTCTGTTCTGGAACTGTGCACATATTTTAGATGTGAATTAATTCAACCCAACAATATTAAAGGCTTACTCATTTTATAAGAACTGAGAAAAATGCCACTTTCCTGGAACATATGTAATAATGATGGCTTGTTGTAGCCTGCTAAAAATATCAGATTGCTTTTATCAATGAAGAATAATCAGTAGCTGTATGTAAACCTATATCTATAGGGAAAACTTAGCAAACTAGTATGTGCTCAGAGCAGAAGGGAATAAATCCCATGTATTTTGTGTGTAAAGAACTACTTAGATTACAGACTGGTTCTTCCTGTCTTTGGCACACCTAATGCTTACTCATGCCACAGAAAATCTGTTGCAACAGAGAAGTGTAGCTCATAAGGTTAGTCCTTTCCTCAACAAATAATTTTTAAGTCCAGCAAGCATAGGCCAAAGCTGGGAATCTTAGGAGAAAAGGGAAAGACTAAATAAAAAAATGATCAGTTGTTGCTGCACTTGAGATTGGACCTGGATTTTTCTCAACTCAAGGATTAGGAAAGAGCTGAGACAGATTTTATTAATCTCAATTTTGGGATGCAGTCAGGAGGAAGACGTAAAATCTGCTTTTGCTTCTAGAAGTTAAGACAATGGTTGATTTTTTCATGAGATTTTATTTATTTATTTATGATTGTATATGATCTGAACATCCTGGTTTATATGGCTAGAACTCATTAAAGGTTATGTCATTAATATCACAGCTATGACCCAGAAAAGATAGAGGTTCAAGAAATGCAAACTAAAATTAGAGAATCCATAAATGAATACGTCTTGCAGATTTAACTTTGACCTTTGTACGTATGGCAGATCACAGCTAGGATTTATAATTATGCTTTATGTTGATGACATTACATTTTCATTTGGCACATTTACATCCAGTTATGCTTATTATTTAATTAATATTTAATTAATTTATTATATAAGTATTTAATTAATGGTCCACTGCACTAGCTTTGTGTTTTTCGTTCTCTTCTCTTGGATGCAGGTTCTAATTAGTTTTTGATTATTCTATATGTAACTTTTAAGCTCATAAAAATTGTAAAGATTTCTCAACTAGCATTTTTTAGATTAAAGTTGTCCAAAATAAATACTGCATTTGTGTCTAAATTTTCTTTCAAATATAAATGTTCTAGAATCTTTATTTCATACAGTGGTTCTCACCTGAGAAAAGCTGTCTGCATTTCATCCTTTCCTTTCCTTTTACAATGTTGCAAGATTTCTATAGTCACTACAGGAATTGGCAGTTCAAAAATAGTGTTGTAGTACTTTTATTATTTTGTTGTTGTTTTCTTCTTTTAAGAAACTATACTTGCAGTTTGTAAACAAGGAGATCAGGATCAGTATAAATTGTATCTGCTCTTATAGTACTACTAATAATGCATGAAATCCATCACTGGTTCATAGGCAACAGTTTTAAAATATTTATTTTATGAAGTCTTGGAACATAATCTTGAGATCCCTCAGTTACAAGTAATAAATCTATCATACCTGCAGATGGCTTCAGGGAAGGTCATGTACATGAATAAAACATTCATGGTTTTTCTGGAGTCTTTGTTGATCCCCTATTGTCCACATGGACACGTGGGGAAGAAAAACCTTTCTTCTACATCTAGAATTTTAGTTGTCACATTTCCCTCAGATGAAGATAAAGGTTAAGTAAATATTCTCTACGTTATGCTATCTGCCTTAACTTTTAAGTGACAATGTTTACATGCTTTTAGTTTTTATTTTTTTTTTTTTTTCCTGAGGAGAGCTATGAAGATTTTCTCTTTTAATAGATATAATAGAACTTTTCTTCAACATACTAAAATCATGTAGCTCTGTGGTTGGGTCAAGGTTCACACTGTTGTACAATAAATCCTAGTTCTTGTGATCAAATCTTTCAGTTTAAATAATCACCCCATGTTCATATTGAAGGATTTGCCTTTTTTAAGGCATTAATTCCATCATACTCTTGAATATTTGTGTCTTATCTCAGTTTTATCTCTGTCTCCACAATTTCCTTATGATGATACAACTTCTGGATATAGTGGAAAACATATGCGATCTTTCTTTCCTCTAAATGTAATACCAGTTTTTCTTCTGCACTTAATTAGCTGAGGTTTCTCAATAAATTGTAGAAGTTGCCAACTTGTGACTTTCATCTGCCATTTAAGTGATATGAATAACAACTGATATTAAATATGGACTTTCAGTAAATATTGGGGAAGGTAGACAAAATCTTGATTAAGTGTCTCTAGTTAATTCTAAACATATGATATAAAATATGGTTGCTGAGATTTTCCTCACAGGAGGTCACTTAATGCAGAATGAAAAACTCCACATATATTATTTTTAGCTGAGTGGACACAACTGAAATATGTTTTAGAGGCTTCATGTAGAAAAAAATGGAGGCTTCAAGTGGCTCTTGAACTGTGTGGTAGGAACATTTACTTATGAGTTCCTGTGGAAATTTTATTGATTTTCTTTTTTTCTTCCTTGTCCATGGGTCTTTTAAAAACTTCTTCCAGTACTGAAGAGTTATATTTTTTCTCTCTTGTGTTTGCAAGTGTTTCCTTCTGCATCTGTTACTGTGCTGCTTCAAGAGACAATTAGACTGCAAGAATCTCTGCTGATGCAGTCAGCATCTGAGGCATAATTTACAGCTGTTATATTTTGTCCAAATGCTTCATTCTCTCTTTCTGAATAAACCCAAAGACATAAAAATTATGTGTTATGATTTAGTCTGTGCTCCCCTGTTTGTACGTGAGGATAAAGGGGGCACATCGAATAAGATCATTGCCATGTCTGTTTTACTTCTGTTCCATAGCAGGGGACAGAAGCCTTGTTTTTGTTTACAATCTGATGCCTTCTGGAAGCTTGTTTCTGTTCTGATTTGGAGAAGTGCACTCCAACTTTCACATGATGGAGAGTCCCAGCTTTCAAATGGAGTTACAGCAGTCGCAACCCTGAGACTCCAACCATACGTGCAGATGACCTCTGCTCCAATACAGACCTAGTTTGCTGTTTCTCCGTTGTTTTAAAAGCTTTCTGATGACTTGGGCCAAAAGATCCTAATTTTATGAAACCAAAAGCACCCTATTTTATTGGTTTTTTTATTAATTTTATTAATGATTTTATTTTTATTATTTTTATTATTTTTATTATTTTTTATTATTTTTATAGTGTGGTAAGTGAATGAGGGTTTCTAGGAGTTAGCATTCTTCCCCTCCTTTCAATGTGTGACAAGACAGATTTATCATTAAGTGCCGCATGGGATCAGAGCAACAGGGTGTTAGAGGAATTCACGGCTATGGCAAAAAATTGCCATAATGCTAAATGCCAGACATCTGAAGAAAAAAACATTATTTACCTGATAGACCATGTTTAACCACCCTGACAGCTACATAATTCTTTCAATTGTTGAGTGCTGATGGCTTCCTATCATCAAATCATAGGAAATGTGGCCATCAAAGATCTGAGTGCTCATGTGCTAGATTCAGATGGTGATTATGTATGTGACATGGGGTATTTACTTCTTTGAAGAGCCTGAAATCTCAGGTTGTAGAGAGAAGATTCTGTGTACTGTTTGTTGTGATAATGAAAATACAGTGTTACTGCACATTTGAAGCCTACATCCTTCAATGTTACCTTCAAAAATTGTCTGAGAATGCTTCAGAAATTACTGCTATACAGCCCAGGGAGTGAAACTCTCTGCTGGCTGTAACAGAGTGCTAAAATCACATTCCATTTGACTGTAGAAACTTTTATTAACTCCTAGAGATTGGAGTCTCTAGGCTTCAGTTTTTCTGTTACATTCTTTAAAAATAGCTACCCACCTCTAAGCCAGTCTGGGTCAGTGCAACAGTCTTGCTGAAATTTAAGATAAATTTTTACAGGGAAAATGGAAAAACCCAAATATTTCATTCTCTAAGAGAATTGCTGATTTTCATCTTTAAATGGAAAGAGCTATGCTTCCTTGCTGAATTCTATATTTATTCATGCAAAAAGGCTAGAGAGTTATTAAAATCATTCTCAAAGTAGAAGTAAATTGATGTCTGATGCAACCACTGGACAGGCTCAAGGTCTTCTACATTTTCATGTAATTATCTTTTAATGAACTACTATATTAAAAAGAGACATTAGTGAATGAAGGAAAATGGACTGTGGATATGAAATGATTCTGGTTTGTTCAAGGAGAACCTCAGTGATATTTATTAGACATACTGTTCTGTACTAAGCCAAATAACTGTGTAGGTGGGGCCTGATAAATGTATGAGGAAATGTACTCTTTCAAGTTGTAATTGCTGGGCTGAAATCATGTACTCATGAACATTTGAAGCAAAGTTTTGTGAGTTTACAGCAGTTTTCTGGGAAAATAAGGTGGAAATGAAATCAGATTTTTTAGTGAATTTTTTTCTCTCCTCTTTGCCCACATGCGAAGGGGATCACTGCCATAAAATTGTCTCAAAATACAATATTCCTGTGTTCTGCCCCCAAAATTAGAAAGAGAGATCATTGTTATGAACACCTTTGCCAGAAATGATTTATCTTCCTATTCCACTTCATAAAATGATCTGTGCAAGAAGGAAGTCTAGGAGGTCTTTTGTTGAGCCATCTGCTCAAAGCAGATTCAACAATTAATTTATACATGGTTAAGATCCTTTGCAGTCAGGTGGAAATAGGATAAAATGGGACAAATTGTCTTATGCTTGGTTGTGTGCCATAACTGGATATGTAAAATTTTTAATGTTTAGCTCTTGAACACTTGTTTGAGATTATAAAGTTGATTATAGTTGTATATTTGTTTACACTGTCTTTTTGGCCTTTTCATACTTTTTTCATTACTTGAGTAATTTCTAGAGTACTAGAGCTGTAAGAGAGCTCAAGAGGGATTTTTTACAAAATAATTTAGTGGTAGGACAAGTGCTAAGGCTTCAAACTGGAAGAGGGTAGGTTTGGATGAGATACTAGGAAGAAATTCTTTTCTCTGAAGGTGGTGGAGAGAGACATGGAGCAGGTTGCTCAGAGACTATGCCCCATCCCTGGAAGTGTTCAATGCCAACTTGAATGGGGCTCTGAGCAGCCTAGTCTAATGAAAGGTGTCTTTGCCCATGGCAAGGAGGTTGGAACTAGATGATCTTTAAGATCCTCTCCAACCCAAAGCAGTCTGTGATTCTGTGATTGTATGATGGTTCTTCTCTTGGTTAGACATTTACAGTTCAGTTCTAGCACTCAGTCCTGGTATCAGGCCAAATACCTCCAATGCTAAATTAATTTAAGTAATTTCTAAAATGTAGCAATTAAAATTTATTTCTTGTTGTCTTTGAGATTTATACCAATGGACTCATTGTCCTGGGGTGACTGGCTTTCCCAAATCATGGTTGATGTAAAGGTAGAGAAAGTTCCTCTAAAGGCCTTATTGTGATCCCTGAAATATCTGAAGGCTCATTGTAAATATTGTCTAGAAATGGGGCAGTTGCCATACTACGGTAACCAAACCTTGGTATGAGTTTATTAGGAGTGTCGGCACTGAAAGGGATTAATTTGAATGATGGATTAATTGAACTTCTCTGGTTTCACTCCTCCATGTCCTAAGATGCTCTTTAAAACATGTGCTATGACTGCCAAAGATTGAATACAAAAATACAGATTAGGGTGAATCATGTCTTGCACCTTCATCTTTAATTAATAGATCATTGGTTCTCAAACTGTGCATTATGAATAGTCATTACAGACCCCAAATGACATTTTCCTGCTTGTTAACAGCTATTTTTTGTCACCAGGTCTTTAAAGCTTTACATGGAAGACCAGTTTTATGATCTGCATTTTAGTTAGTAGGAGTTCTGAGGCACTGAGATACGTCGTGTGACTTGGTCAATGAGCAAGCTAATAGCAGAGCCAGGAGTTGAACCAGAATATCTGAATCTAAACCCCACACTGTGACTTCTCTCTCCCTCTGTCTCCAATAGAAGGGGGTCCTGATTATAGAAGAGAAATAAGCCCCAATTCAGAAAAGGATAAGAGATATTTTTTTAAAAAAAACTCACATAAATAGATGTACAGCACTCAGGAGTCAAAAAGACTGTAACATCCAGGTGCACAGACTGAACACAAATCTGTTACTTATTTATAGTCCTGAGTGTCTAGATATCCTTGTCAGAAACCAGGCTGTTAAGCATTGTCACTTGGGGCAGGTCTGTTTGAGATTAGACATTAAATTCTGATTAATCTTTTTAGAAGATTTCAGACAATGTTTCTCATTTAAACTAATTGTTAACCCACCTGGGTTTTCAGCACAATTTACATCACTGTTTCATTTTCCGAAAGAGAAATGGGAATGAAATAAGGGGATGATTGTCTGAATTGTATTCAAAAGAAGTATTTATTAGACTATAAAATTTGAATTTGGAAAGTGGTGTTACTTTTCTGTGACCAAATAATATATTTATATAGAGAGATTCAAGCAGAAAAGTTCCCAAAAATCTCAAAAGTCTTTAAAATTACCTTGGAAGGACCATCACACTGAGATATGTTACAATATTAGAGCCTACATTGCAGTCATAGCTTCAGCAATCTGCATCCATTACAAATCTATCAAGAATGAAATTATATTACTGACTTCTACTTAGGTACAGCAGCTACAGTGACCTTATGTTTTAAAGAAAGCTGTAGGATTCTGTTTTATTTCCAATGAAGCATTATCAAGCTACTGAATTCAGCAGAGGTGTGCCTAATGAGGCCTACCTGTGAAGAGAAGTGGCCATAGGAGGCTGTTAGGGGACAGCTGCCTTTCTTGCCTGCCCTTCGGACTCTAAAGCCAGTTGTGCTTCGACATTTGTGTCTGTAAGCGAACTGTTGGCTTGTTCACACTGTTCTACTTTTGCAGTCCCTTGCTTTGGCTTACAGGGGCAATGACACCAAGGTGGGCCTGCACTCAGCCCCAGAGGACTTCCCCTAACTGTTTAGTAAATCTTTCCCATACTTGGACATTTGAAGAGAGGCTTTTGAATTTCTGGCCTCTTCAAACCCAGTTTCAGTTTCAGAAAGGCAGGTTTATGTCGTAGGAAAACCTGTTTTCTTCCTTTGCAAACACTGGTGTAAAGGCTTTGTGTGGCATCTCTGCCATGGCCTGTTCTGTACATTCCCCCTTAACACTCTGATCATCAGCGGGGCAATTGACTTTGCTTCTCTGACAGATACCTTCTTATTTATAGTATCTTTTACTTACCACATACATTTTGTCTTTTATTGCCAAGCAGGGTTTGTTTTACAAAACACTAGAGATTCTTTCTCTATAAAACAGAGATTCTTTCTCTCTGGCAATTTTCAACAGGATGCCAATGAGGTAGGTTGGTCTTGAAGAGCAACAACATTGTTTAGAAGAGAAGATGTTTCCAAGCACATTTGAAACACTCTTTTGACAAACTGACAAAATTATAGGCTGTTAATGCTACAAGGTTGTGCCTGTATATAAAAGCGTCAAATCTCTCTAGTCTGGGGTCTGCTGACAAGGACCAGAAGTGTGGACAAAGAGCCTTAGGTTCAAAGGTTGTTCCAGGCTGCAAAGTTAGCTGGTAAACCATTTACTCATCACGGTTTTCAAACCCAGTCATAGATCCATCTTTTATGTTGTCTTCTTAAATGGGAAAAAAAAAAAAAAAAAAAAAAAAAAAAAAATCAAACCAAACAAAAACAATGAACACAAACAAGCAAAAAAAAACAAACCCAAAACCCCAAACAAACCCCCCAGCAAACTGTTGTTGACCGACCAAATTTCTAGCAAGAAAGACATTGAAAAATGTTATATAAACTGGTTCACAGGGAATATATTTAACTTGAATAAAATTTGATATTATACCTGTATCTTCAAATCTAAAATGCATGATTCTATAGTTCACACACAGCTGAGCAAATGTGATTCTAATTGGTCTCCTCATTTCCGTCCTCTAAATATTCTTGAATACTTTATATAATAATGAAGTTATAAAAGTGGAGCTTTGTTATTAGCAACAGGTAGGAAAAAATGGTTGTTGTGTGGCTGAGATCCAGTGCTCATTCAGTGCATTTTTAATTTTGGATATTTTGTTTTAATGATCTGGGATTTATTTTTAGTTTTGTTTTAATGACATGTGGGAAAACAGTAGGGAAATATTTCATAAGAATTAGCATTTCTTTCACAAGCATATGCTCATAGAACCTTGAGACAGAAAGGACGTTAAAGATCATTAGTTCCAACTCCCCTGCCATGGGAGTGTCATATGAACTTTTATTGTCCATATGGAATTTTATTGCTGATCAGGTTCTAATGATTTGTGATTACGTATAATTACTTTGCAGTTTTGAAACCTGTCTCCATGTCCAAAAGTCTGACTGAATTTACATATGAAGCTTTATAAAGCTGCCTTTGAAAATCTTGTCTCTTGCAGCTTTAAAACTGAAGTGGAAATTGTTTTAGAGCTCTTACAAAATGCATAGTACTTCAATTTTTGCTAGAATATTGTTTTTCATAACACTTGACAATTAAGATCCCTTTACTGGCTGGACTGTTGAATTAAAATTGATGCATTCATATATTTAAAAAATCCTTACAGAATAATTGCACTTTTGGCAAGGAAACTGTGGTTTGATAGAGTTGCCTTTTTTGGACTTAGTGACTGTGCATCACTATTATCTCTTTTTAACAGAGATAAAATTTGATTAAGTTGAAGGAGATTTGAGAGCACTTGCATTTTTCAGAGAGATACTCACTCCTGTTTAGTCCAAGAAAATGAATAAGTTTGTTGCTTGTCCATCTAGGGCTTAGGTAAGGAGTTAGTAGTAAGTTCTATAAATCTCTGATGAATTTGGTAATTATACAGGTTCAGAGACCTTTCTGTCTGTGATCATAAAAGCTGGTGATGTGATGCAGAAGAAATGCATACTCTTACTGACTTTTTTTTTCAGACTTAGTCTCTTAAATCCAATAGTAAAATTGCTATGGTTGGTTGGTTGATTTTTTTCAAATCCCAAAATAAAAATTCAAAAAATAAATTTGTGTGGGGCATCTCCTTCAAACTGGTTATGTTCAGCTTTGCTTAATGCACCACTTATTTTGTTCTAAGGTGAAAAACAGCCAGTGGTAGGCTTTCAGATTAATTAAAAATAAAACTATTGTTCTTATTTAACATCTGGTTTATTTGTAAACAGCTAAATATGCTTACATTTGACACCTTTCCTCTGTTATGTAAAATCCTCAGCACATCTTTGTTTTACTTAGTAAGGCAGGCCTGGACTAAGTAAAAAAAGCAAACCCAAAAAAACTCTGATCTTCCAGTAATCCATGTGATGGAGACTTAGTGCTGAAGTTGCCCTACTTATATTCATTAACCATTAATGAATTCTGTTCTCTATCACATTTCACCTGCAGCTTTCTAACTATACCACCTTCTAATTTATTCACATTGTCAGTTTTCTTTCTCCATGGTGTGAAAAAGAACCTCTTCCTGTCAGTTCTGAGGGTTCTTGCATGGGGTATTTTAATTTGAAACCTTCTTGACTTTGAAGAGAAGCTTTAGTGTTTTGTATCGTATTCATCTTTTTGCTATTCCTGATTTTGTAGTCTTGTATCTAGCTTGCAGGCCAAGCAGACATAGTCAACTTAGATATTTCTTACACCAAAGTTGTTTCACATTACAAATCACCTTATCTGTTTTTCTCTTATCCCTTTTTCATTTATTTTTATATCTCTTTTTAATTTGCAAAGAACAGAACTGCATGCAGTGTTCACTGTAGTGTGCCTCACGATAATAAACTCTGTGATTTATGAAGTTGTTCTGTCCTCCCTTCCTTTCCCAGTAATTTCTAGCCTTCTATTTACTTTGTAAACTTATCTGATGTTTTAATAGTATTTTTCTAACCCCAAATTCTTGCTTATGAATTATGTCAGCCTATCTATTTATGAGTCTGTTGAACACCACAGACCCCAAGGATGGTTTCTCTTTGAAAGAAAATTTCTAGATGATTTCTAGCCTAAAATTCTAGAAAATTTGGAATATGAGAAAGTTAACAAATGCTTTAGTTTCTGTGAACCATGTGGGATTTTTCATGTAATTATATTTACATGTTTCACAGGGCAATTTTAATTCAAAAACGTTAAATTGATAGAAAGCATATAACAAAAATATCTGTTATAAATAGAGCATACTTGCTATCAAGTATTGCAAGGAAGTTACCAGTGAGAATAGCTCCACAATGACAGTTTGCCAGTATAAGATTTGTGTTTTTCTGAATAGCAAGAATCTCACCCCCTCCTCTTAACAGAAACTGTTTAGTGGTAGGAAAGATTGGCGCTGTTGAATGAAAAATGGAAACAGCAACACAGTTGAGAGTTTTGGCTTAGAAATAGTTTAGTCAATGGGAAAATGTAGATAGGTTAAGTAATAGGAATGATGAAAGATTTATTGAACTCCCTTTATCTGAATAGATTAATGGAATAGAATCACAAAGCCCAGCAGATTTTGAATGAATTAAAAATAAAATGCCTAATCTCCAAATACTAATTTAATGAAAATCTCACCATAGTTGAAGAAAAAGGAAAAGAGATTTAAAGATTCTTCCTGTTTCTTTGAGGCTGGAAAGGACTAACATTTATTTGAAAGCTTGAGATGAAAATGCTGCCAACAAAGACTGGAATTCTAAAGGTTTGAAGTTTTGTGGTGTGAAGACAGCTGAGCAAATGTTGTGTTTCCCTTTCCCCAACTGTTAGCAAGTCCTGTACTGATTTCTGGCAAGTGTTTTTGTTTTGTTTTGTTTTGTTTTGAAATGTTTTCTCTTCCCTTTCTTGAATGGTTTACATATTTATTCTCTGTAGATACTTCTCTTGTGTTTCACGCTGGGACTAGGGCTTCTTTTTCCTATTGCATGAGAACTCCAGAATAAGCCTCATCATAAGCTGCCTTTTCCTCATATCTCAATTCCTTGTGTGCTTTCATTATTACTTGGTTGTCCTCCCTTGCCTCCTCTTGATGATGGATTTAAGTTTTTGACTCACTCTCAAAATGCCTGTTACTCCTCCACTTGGAGCCAGACTTAACCTGCCCTTTATGGTTGGAGTCCACGTGGGCTTTATCATTATATTTTTCTTGTAACCTTTCCACAAAGGGAGATTTTGTTCCGCAGCAAAGGTCTTATGTTTGAATTGGTATGGCTGACTTGATAATATCCTAAGGTTCAGGGTCATACAGTGCAAAGCACATTGCAGAAATGTGCAGTAATGACAATAATGGTTTCTGTTGTGGTTATTTCAGCCTTTTGACAGTAGGTCTCCCACGTTAGAATCTGAGGTCGCAATTATCTCTCCTTTTCATACTTACGTTTATCTACTTAAATGGCATTCTTTATTGCTATATAAACTCATCTTATAATGGATACTTTCTTGAGTATTTTTTATATAATTATGAAGATCACAGGCTCAGTAATAGGATGATGTTTAATTAAAATAATTGGTGACCTTAAGCAAAAAAGAGTTTTTGAGAGCTACTTCTGTGATCTGTCTGACCCACCAACATCATTAATTTATCATTGATTATTTAAAAATAATGTTCTGCTAGAGGTTGGGACATACTTTGAAGTTCCAGGCTATAAAAAAGTATTTATTTATTCCCAATAACCAACTTCCTTTTGTGGGGCTAAGGCAGCTGTACAGTGTCACTAGTCTAGAGTTCTGTGTGAGCCCAACTGATTTGAATTTTAGGGAGGAGTGCACTACTCCTGACTTTAAAAAAGTACTTTAAAAAATAGTCTTTCTCTCCAACTACTGGTGTAAGATTCCTGAAGAAGTCTTCAGAAAATAAACCAAGAATCAATGCTGCCTGGGTCTATCAAAAGCATCTGCTGTTGACTGAAGCCAAGTGTATGTAATACTTAAGTTCAAGGAAAGGAGCTCATTATATTCTTGTGTGTCTCTAGGAATCCGGAAAGACCGCAGAGGTGGGCGAGTGATGAAACAAAAACGCCAAAGAGAGGAGCAGGATTCCAGGAATGGGGAGGCTTCTTCAACAGAGCTGCGAGCTCCCACCCTTTGGACAAGTCCACTGGTGGTTAAACATAACAAGAAGAACAGCCCAGCCCTGTCCCTGACGGCAGAACAGATGGTCAGTGCCTTGCTGGAAGCTGAGCCACCCCTAGTTTATTCTGAATATGACCCAAACAGACCATTCAATGAAGCTTCTATGATGACCCTGTTGACCAACCTTGCAGACAGAGAATTAGTGCACATGATCAACTGGGCAAAGAGAGTTCCAGGTAAGGAAAAAAAAAAGCCCTAGTCAACTATAAAACCTGTAGATCACAAACCAAAAAAATAACCCCATGAACTGATTTTCTAACTACTTATTTCATTCAAATTGTTGATTTAAGTATAAACACATTAACAAAATTTACAACATTAAACACATTTTATGTTATATTGGTCAATAAAATGCTATAGTGCAATATAAGCGACTTTTAAGGAAAGAGTTATTAAAAAAAAGTTATTTTCCCTACTATAGAATGTTGGGCAGTTTTTTGTTTGCAAATTTTTTTTTCATAGAAAACTGATCAAAATTAAAGGTTGAAAGAGATTATTGGTCAAATCTAGTCAATCTGATCTAATCAAATTATGTTAAGTATTTTGATACCCTTAGAAAAAGGTTACTCTCGTGTATGTAATTTAAGCCATAAGTTCAGTATTAGTACTAAGCCCGTAAGTATTACAATGACTTATTTAATTTCCAGGTTATAGCTTTGACTGTGAATTACAGATTTTTCATGAATTTTGGGTTTGAAAAACAAATCCAGAATAACAGTTTTAGTATAAATTTTTTTTTTTGGTACACCACAATTCCCTCATTTCCCAAAAGGAATTATAGAATTGTGGGAAATATGTTTCTCTTTGACTGTATGTTATATATTCATTCATGTAGGTCAATTAATCAATAAAAATTAAATGAGAGAGCAGTTTTGTAGTTAAAGTTCATCACCTTTCAAAGTTTCAGTCTACACAAATACTCCTCATAAGTTAAGATTTAAAAATTTGGAAGACATTTATTGCACATATCATAGTTTTACCTTCGTAAAAACACTGGCACACATGGTAATTTATAGTTCATAATTCACCATAATTCTGATCTTCTAAGTTTTTACTGTAGCCATTTATTTAATTAAAATTATGTAGATGCTTTAGGAAGGGATGCTAGAGACAACTAACACGGCTCTCACTCACATAGTGCATTACCTCAAAAGAATTACACCCAGGTTAAGCCATTTTTCTGTTTTCCTTCATCTGAACTTGGCAAGACTGTTCCTGGTAAATCAATAACCATGTATTTTGCAGTCCTTAAGGGTTCCCTTTCAGCCACTTTTCACATGTCACTTTGTGGGCTCCAGCTGTGATCAATGAGAACCTGTGTGTGTTTCATTTCTCATCGTATCTTATAAGAAATCACTTGAGAATTTTATTCTTGACAAAGTCACGGTGGTTGAAGCCTGATCTACAGGCATGAAGAGCTGTTCTGCTGTTAATTTAGGTATGTTTTGCATCATGCCATTACAAAAATGCTTTTGAAAAATAAACCTATATACATAGTGTTAAAAGCTATTCACTATCAAAAAAGATAAATTCAAATTACCTTTCTATGGATTTTTAGAGATATAATTACTCTCAGTCTGTTAAAATATATTATTTAAATTTAAGATGAATATACCACAATTCATTATGTTGTCCAACTAGAAACATTTGGCTTCTTCCACAACTTTTGATTTTGAGAGTGTAATTAATGGAAATATGTTTAGAAATGAAGTAACATTTTCAGAGAATCAAGATCTGGCGTTTATTCAGAAATCTCTCTAGAACTGCTGGTCACAAGAGGATTAAAACTGGCAGTGATCAAAAAATTTCCTGATTTACCAAATATAAGCTTCACATTTTAAGGAAAAGTCTGATACCAGAAAATCAAATATATAAGATTATCAACTGTTTGTGTCTATCCAATATATTTTACATTTAAATTTACATTAGTTGTCAAAATAGCTCCTAAGGAGAAACCAAGCCCAGTGACTTGACCATGTATGTCCATTAATAAGTACTCCAGCAGATGAGGTTTTATGTAGTACTGTTGAACTTTGGCTAGAATTAAAAAAAAACAAAAATCCTTTCCCAGTCATAGTTTGATCTATTAGGCACTGTAAAAACAATTATACCTAAGGAAAACAACAATTATACCAAAAGCAGGGCAGAGAGAAAAAAAAAGTTTGGGGGTTCTGAAAGTGCTGGACACCTAGCTAGTTCTTGATGTTGTGGCCTGGAGAACAGTATGCATGGACAGAAGCAGAAATTAAAGTGTTTTAGAAAGTTGATTTAAAAGAATTCAGCTCCAATTGTTTACTTACCTCTACAGCTGGGACCTCTGAAATGAAGAAATTCGGATCTAAGTGCTTAAATATATATATTTTTTTCATCTCTTATTTGGTCCCTAGGAAAGATTGGGTGTAGCTAGTTGCTGATATTAAATTTTAGAAATACTGATCACCTTTCAGAGACCGAGTCTTTGCTTGCCAAAATTTCCTTTTGCTGGAACATATCCGGAATACATATACATTAATGGAAATATGTATGACACTATAAATTGTATTTTCACCCCCACAGTACATTGCCATTGACTTATTATTAGGAATTATACTGAATTGAATTATTATTAGGAATTATACTATACAGCTTAATCAGAGGGGATTTTTTATATTTTAGGCATGAACAGGGGAACTGAATTACTTTACTCTGTTAGGTATTTGGTGTAACAGCATTGTGAAAATCCACTCAGTTATTTTTTCAGCTAGGGTTTCAAGCTTCAGGATCAAGGGTAAGAATACATTTTTTCCCTAAAAAGTGAGTGTCTTTTTTAGCAGTAGGAAAAAAGCAGTTGCAGGAAACAGCTTCCCCTATGCACATTTTTCAAGCCTTGGAAACATTGTGCAAGTTAATTTACCTGTATGGCAGATGTTGGAAAACAAGTAGTAAAGTCTATTTGAGTGGCTGAGTTGAAATCACATTCCATAGCGATCACAGAATCACAGGATATGCCATGTTGTTAGGCATACCAACTGGGTCCAAGTCCTGGCCCTGCACAGCACCATCCCCAGGAGTCACACCGTGTGCCTGGGAGAGTAGTCCAAATGCTTTTGAACTCTTCCAGGCTGATGGGGAGCCTGTTCCAGGGCCCAGCCTCCTTCTTGTGAAGATCCTTTTTCTAATATGAAACTAAACCTCCCTGGACATAATTTCAGGCCATTCCCTTGGGCCCTGTCACCACAGAGAAGAGATCAGTGTCTGACCCTCCTCACTAGGAAGTTGTAACTGCAGTGAGGTCTCCTTTCAGTCTCCTCCAAGCTGAACAAGTGAACTCAGCCACTCCTCATGCAGCTTCCCCTCCTGGCCCTTCACCATCATGGCCCTCCTTTGGCTGCTCTCTAACAGTTTAATGTTTTTATATTGTGATACCCAAAACTGCCCCAGCACTGGAGGTGAGGCTGCCCCAGCTCAGAGCAGAGCAGGACAATCCCCTCCCTTGCCCAGCTGGCCATGCTCTGCCTGATGCCCCCCAGGACAGGGTTGGCCCTCCTGACTGCCAGGGCACTGCTGGCTCGTGTTCAACTTGTCATGGACCAGGACCCCCAGGTCCCTTTCCGTGGCACTGCTCTCCAGGATCTTATTCCCCAGTCTGTCTCTCAAGGTTGCCCTGTCCCAGGTACAGAATGTGGCATTTTCCCATGTTGAAATTCTTATGGTTGGTGATTACCCAGTCCTATAATTTATTGAGGTCTCTCTGCAGGGCCTCCCTGCCCTCAAGGGAGTCAGCAGCTGCTCCTAGTTTTGAATCGGCTGTGAACTTGCTCAGTATCCCTTCCAGTCCTGTGTCCAAGTAATTCATGAAGATGTAGAAGAGCCAAGGGAAGAGGATGGAGCCCTGTGGGACCCCACAAGTGACAGGTCACCAGCCATATGTCACCCCATTCGCTGTAACCCTTTGTGCCCGACCCATGAGCCAGGTGCTCACCTCTTGCATGACGTTACAAAGTAATTTAAGCAATCTCTTTATACAACCCCTGAACATACACATACACTTTAGCCTATGCCCCAACCCCAAAACTAAATTGGTTAGTGAAGCCTGAAT
This sequence comes from Parus major, assembly GCF_001522545.3. Classification (NCBI taxonomy): domain Eukaryota; kingdom Metazoa; phylum Chordata; class Aves; order Passeriformes; family Paridae; genus Parus; species Parus major. The sequence continues at coordinate 55,586,431 of NC_031770.1, read as the reverse complement.
ACTTTTTTTGGAAGAACATCTTAATACATTTGATTTTGAATGTTGATCAATGAAATTAACTTCTAGTGACAAAAGTAATTACTCATCTTTAAATTAAAGTATGAAAGCAGATTTGTTCTGGATATTTTGTCCAGAAGCATACTGTGAGAGACTATTGAAAGCTTTACTGAAATCCAGGAAGATTACATTTTTTGAGGAAGGAAGAAATTTATATCAAAAGAACAGAAAAGCAATGAAGATACAGCTTACAAAAAAATGTTAAGACTTTCAGGGACATTTTTGGAGTTTATGTTGCAGTGTAGGCTTTAAAGAATAGTTCTTGATCAGCCAGTCTTTCTGATTATATGAATAGGTGGACATGGAAGAAGAAACAGCTAATTAGATGTATTGGACAAAAGTGAAACAATTCTACAAAATGGAGTAATACAATGTAATTTGTGATAGACTGTGTAAAATAATGTAGGCAGAGATCTGTTATAAAGAAATGCTGAGGAAAATCTGCAAAATGAGATGAGTATTTTTGTAGACACGCGCTGATTGGGAAGGTCAGAACTGGTGTCAATCTTTATTGCAACCAATTCAGCATCAGTTCAAATTTGCTTAAACTGGCTCTGTAAACTTGGAGGTGTTAACCAGTTTCTGGGGAAACGAGAACTTGTGGCAGCTTCTTATGTGTAACCTCAAAAAATATCTTCAATACCAAGATATAACATGATTTTTGTCTGAGGTCAGAACCAAGTTCCCCTATAACAATGCAATTCATGGTATGCCAAGTACATAAAAGCTTGTGTTATTTTTTTTATTTTTTTTTTTCAAAACCTTGGCCAGTAATACAAGTGTGTTTGCCAGATTAAATGAACAAAAATTTTGTACAATGACCTGTGACATAAACAAAAACATTCAGGATGCCCTACTCTTTAGATGGCCTAATGGGGATTTAGGCTGCAGTCCTCCCAGGTGGCCTCTGTAAGATCCTGACACTGCCTTTTGATTGCCCCAGCCAGTTGGAATAGCTGACAGCTGCACATGAGGTGGGTGCAAACAGATTGTGGTGGGCTACACTTTACATGTAAATTGAGCCTTTTACCATTTAAATGGGACAAGTCACTAAAAATCACATGTAGGCAAGGTATCAGTGTAGATGAATGTTCATTTATGAATCACATATTCCTGAAAGATGTGCTTCTTATGTTCTTTTCTACAGAAATGCTATTATGTCAAAGGAATTAACTTAATGTATTTCATTATTCACTTAGTGTGTATTTAGTTTAGTCTTAATGTGGAGTACTGTATTTCCTAAAGGAAGCTGGCATTTTCAGTGTAATCAATGAAACATTTTTGGTGCATCTTGAGATGGTAGGAGAAATTACAAGCTTATGCAGGGAGCTCATGGTAAAGAGTGTGGCTTTAAGGAAATTTTGTGGCAAGGGTGAAATCTTTGGCAGTGCTGCTACAATCTTGTATAACTATTTACTACAAGTACAGTAGCTGTACAAGTTAATAGCCCTAAAATGGTACACTGGGCATACAGGCTTTGAAGTTTTGAGATGATTCACAGTGCTGTACTTATTTTATGGCTTCATGAACCGAGGAGATAAACATTTTGGCTCTGGGTTGGGTTTTTTTTTCTTTATTTCAAAGCCACAGAGGTTGCTATTTTCTTAAGATATTGTTTTCCTATTTGACCTCCTAAACTGCTCTGTTAAATCAGGAACAGTGTGTAAAAAGGCCAATAGCAACCATTTTAACTGCACTTTAGTGGCACCAAACCTTGAAAAAAAAAATTAGTCAGCTTGCAGTGGGAGGAAAGAGGTCTTAGATGACAGTGCTGTGTGTTTGTAACCCTTTCGGTGTAGCAGTGTTTATAGAGCTTCCAAGCATAGTGATCCTCCTGCCAATAATTTACACTTATTTAAAAAAAGGAATAGCTTGCAATTCCTGTAATAATTTTTAAAAATCTTTTTTAAACATCTGTTTTACAGTCTCTTTGCCTTCCTCTTGCTGTGGAGCTTTCTAAAATGATATTAAAAACCCCACCCCTTTGCTTATCTCTTTAATCTGTTGATACTCACTGCTTCCCTGCTTCTTAGATGAAAAACAGAGGAAGCAAATCTGTAAGCAAAAGAGAAATGAAAATAAGCATCTGGATCTTACTTTATTGCTGCTTTTTGCTAATTTAATTTCTGTGAAGTTTCAATTAATTACTATGAATGTAAGAGATAAGTATCAAACATTATAGTGGAATGAAGTAAACACCATTTGAATCTGAACATCAGATTGAGATGTATCATTCAATAGAATGATTATAAAGGGCAGCAGAATTAAAACCACTGAATATGAAATTAAAGCTTTCCATCCCTGTGTTTTCTTAGTCTGGGAAGCATCTTCTGTTTTTCTTGCCTATATTTGTAAAACTGACAAAACATTCCTTTCTATCCTCCTCCAGCTTCTGGGCACTATATGAGAAATCTCTCTTACAACTTCCTTTATTAGTTATCTCTAGAATTGTCTTGTAGTGCTTTTTACAAATGATGAGGTATATTTCCTCCTATACAGAATTTCTGATGAGAGAAAAGGATGAGACAATGTGACACAATGGTTTACTGATGAGAGATGGGGTAGAGGTGCTGATTCTAAAGGACAGGGAGATGTTATATTCAGCAGGAGCTTGTGCCAGAAAGTAAAAAGCCAACTCTGTGAAGGAACAATTCAGCAGAAGTGCTTGTAAAGGAACACAAACAGTACAGAAAAACCCAAAAATATGTGCAGTGGTTTCAGTAGATGAAGACAGGAAGAAAATTATAGCAGAAGGAGAAAAAGTATTAAGGTCTGATATCCTAATGCAATGGTTTTCAAACTCTAGGGAGTCTCCAGAGTTAGGGATATAGAAGGGGAAAGAGATAAATCAGGACAAGCAACATGGAGACTCCAACAGTGACAAAAAGTAAAGAACACGGGCAAGACGACCAGAGGAAAAAGATGCTGTGAATCAGCCAGATGAGCCACTAGTAAATTCAACAGCTCAATACTGGGCTTCTTACTTATTGCTAGGGCTCCTGCTGAAGGCATTTGTTCAGGGGCTCTTCCAAGGGGAAGAGTCTGGTTGTTGTCTACTCCTATTGCCACAAAATGTGTGTTGGGATGTGATTTACACACAATTCTTTCCCATTTCATCTTTCAAGCCATAGTGTTCCAGCTTTATGTCCCACTCTTTCCTCAGGAGTTTCCTGGGAACAGGCATTAAAATTATGTGTTCAGACTGCATCATTGTATTTGCATAAAATTTCAATCAAGGGAAACAGAGTTTGGATAGGAAAAGTAGTTAGAGAACCACTTAGAATATTTCTTTAGAGAACCATTTAGAGAATTTCTTCTGAGAACCTTCGAGTGAGCTCAGAAATATCCTTGAGAGCTTTCTAAACTTATCTTGCAATATCTTCCATATTTTTTGTTTATTCTTACCATTTCTTTGCAAACTCCTTGTGCTAATTCTGTAGCTTTCCAGATTTTTATTTTGTTGTCCAGAAGAGATTCTGAAGAGTACATCAGCTGCTGATGCCATTATGCAAGTGCATAGCCAAAAAAAATTTTAAGATTGCTACTCCACGTATTATAGAGTCACAGTTCCATCTCTACACAGTGATTTTAAAATGAAAACCCACGGTGCTATTACAAGGCTGATCCTATTCAGGCCTTTTCAGAGCAAGAAATATTTGAATTTTAAAGATTTTAATTTTGGGGCTTCCCAACAAACTGGCTCGAAAAATATCTTTAATAACCAAAATTTATCTAACTATGAGTAAACTTGTTTACCTGTTTGACATATATTGACAGATGAAAAATTACACCAAACAGGTAAGAAAGAGTAACATTCTTTTAACAAGAACTACTTATATGTTGGAGTTATTGGACATCCAATAGGATACAAGTTCACTTGATAGTAAGTGTTTGAAGATGAAATTCTATTGCTCTTGACAAATGGAAAGGCAAAAATGAGCCTTCACAGCAATAATCTTTATATTTTTTAGCCAAAACTTTAGGAAATTAAATACTTAAACTGTAATATTTTATTTCTAAAAGATATGATCCTTTTATAAAAACATTTCCTGCTATTTTTCTTTAGCTGATAAATAATTTACACTCTTGGATGAACATATCTGTCTTAGAGTCTTCAGCTATGCTGAACCCTGGAGCTTTCCAAGAAACGCTCGTTAATTTCTACTCTAAGTAAACAGTAAGTAATGATCCCTCCTGATTTATTTATTTCTTAAAATAATTTGCAAAAAGAATATGCGATTGTTGGAAAGCACTGATGCGATATGTATGTGCATGTGCACATATCCATTGTTTCTTGTTCACATAATTCACACATGGCCCTTTTTACTTGGTGTCTGATAACTTCAGCCTAATTCTTTTAGGTTCTCTCCAGTACTGCATCTCTGAGCACAATCAGCTGTAATTCTACTTTAGAAGTTATTTTAGTATAATTTTGGTATTAGTTTTCTGTTCAAGTGAGTCACTCACTAAATTCCCATGTTAGATGTATAGGAGTTTTTAAGTTACATAGAAATAATTAGGAAAGATTTATTGTGGATGTCTTCTGGATGGGCTCTTACCCTGTCTGTATTGCTGCAGTGGTGCATTATATGACACATCTGTTACCAGCTCATTTGTTTTCTTTGATTATCTCTCCGGGAAATGAACTATGTGTGGAGAGAGTATGTTGTTTTGTCTGCATGCTAGTTATGGACTGCTGTGAATTTAAACTAGTGTAAGCAAGATAAAGAATATCCCACAGTGGAGTGGGAGATGAGAAATCTGCAATTGCCTTGTTCCTCCAGGAGTTCGTGCTCAGCTAAGAGTGTCCATAAGGAACTATTGCCTTCTGTTCCTTATGTAAAGTTCTGTTGCTTGTAAGAAATGCCGCTGTCTGCCACAGTTTGGAGCAGGGAGATAGAGGTGAAATACTTATCACTGTGCTTAGACTCTGGGTCTAGGACTAAAGCTTCCTAAGCCTCCTGAGGATTCCTGGAAACAGAAGGGAGGAATCAAGATCTCGACTTTGATTCAGTGCCCGGCTCCCTTTGCCCACCAGAGAGAGGAACTGCTCAGGCTGTCAGAGGTACCCAGTGATTCTCCCAGGTATCTGGTATTCCTTGTGAGCAGACTGATCTCAGGAAAAGAAAATTCATGTCAGAATTTTCAGGGTGTTTTGTGTTTTTTTTTTATTTTTTTTTTTTTATTCTGAAACTTGAGATTTTTTGTTTGGAACCAATACAGTAGGAAGTCTTATGACCCAAAATCAAGGTTAATATACTGATGAGGGGAAAAGTACCATTCAAAATCTTGCTTATAGGCTAAATATATTGTGTTCCCTGTGAAATTGCATTTTGGAGTGTTTAGGTTGATTTGGAAAACCAAAATTTAAAAAAATCTAATTTTACTTTGATTCACAAAGATTGGGAAAGTGATAGAGTGGGCTAATTAAAGTGTTAATAGAGAATGTTAATTCTTATCAATAGTCCAATGAATCATCTTCTGCAGCAGCTGCTGTCCCTCAGAAAACATGGCTGCAAATAGAGAAGTGGCTATAGAGGCTGCTGGCATGAGGGCCAGGTGTTTAATAAAATCCTGAACAGTCTTTGTCTGGGTGTGATCACTGTATTAATAAAACCTGACTGGAATAGAGCTAAAATTCAATATTGCCATATAATATCAACTATTATATTATTACTGCATGTCTGAACTATTTCAGAAATCTCTGATTGCTACAAAGGTAGTATTTCTTATGAGTATCACATACATTTGTGGGATGTATTCTGCGAGATTGTAATTTCACAAGTATTTATTCCAGTTGCACTGCTGGCTAGAACAGTTCCTGCCTTTCTGCTTCTCCTGGTCTTGGGATGGCTGTGCAAATACAGGGATTTATCTGGGTTATAAATGAATTTTTGGGTGTGTGTTTTGGGTTGCCAATAACTTGATCCCAAATCCAGTGGCAAAATTCCAAAAAAAATCCAGTTGCCAGATCTGTGGCAAGATAGTCATGGCAATTGAAATGGGAGGCTGACAGTATATCAGGAATGAATAGACAAGTATTAATGTCATGGTGCTAGAAAGAAATATTAATGTATCTATGCTGCCAATAGGAACATACAACCCTAGAGTAGGCCTTCTTCTAATTTAATTTCTATTTATTTTTATGCAGAGAGGTCTCTTCCAGTCTCTCCTGTACAAAGGGCAAGAATCTTCTAGTTCCTGGCACCATTTCCAGTCTTTATCCTGTTTGTTTAAGTAGGTGTTTAGCTCCTACTTTGCATGTTCCTGCTTGGTCTGCAGCATAAACTGTAATGCTGTGCCATAGCTGTGAGGGGTTGGAGACTCATGGGTAAGAGGTAGCATCCCCTAACTCAAGATACATCCTTGTTCGTAGAGGGTCTTTAGTTGGCTTCCATCCCTGAGCTACAGGATGCTTTACTTCCCAGGAGGCAAAGATTCTCTGGTTGGTTGCCAATTCTAGTGCTTTTTTGAAAGTTGTTCTGTCTTTCTCTTCCAGGAAGGCAGTAAATTTTTCTGGAAGTTCTTTGGGCCAAGTTTGCACTGTACAGCTAGTAAACAGTGACATGAAGTGACAGAAGCATGTGGCAGCCTTTTGGAATCATGCAGGGTGGGATTTTGCAATGTTTGTGGAAAAGGAAAGCTCCAGTATACTTTATTTGGTGATGATGGGATTAAACACTGGTATTAATTGGTTAACATCTGGTTAAAAACAGAATAAATTGAGTGGTTCTCAGCTGACACAGAAGAGCTGCCCATGAAGATCCAGCATAATTATCAACTTGTGACTTAATTTTTTTCCCCACTTGATATTCATATAAGCATAATTATGGAGAATCACTGGCTCCAATATGAGTACCAAATGCACTTTTCAACCCCCAGGTAAACATGTAGGGTTATGTTCCTTTACACTGAACCTTTTGGGAAGAATGTTGCTTTACCACAGGGAAGAACTGACTGTGCCAATGCCTCCTGTGTCAGTTATGTAGAACTCTCACAATGTGCCACAGTGAATCCATTCCTAAACTGGTGTCTCAGGACTTTGTCTGCTGTGTGGGAAATCTATGAAGCACACTAAATATCCTTGCTGTGAACCAGCTCTCCCCCCCACTCCTCAATTTCCCAGTTTGAAAATTCTTAGCCTACAGCACAAGTAGGAATATAATCTTCTATTTCTTTTATACTGCTCATTATGCTCCTGTTTTATGCCTTGCCAGTGTGCCTTTCTTCTCCAAAAATGTGGCTTATATTTTGCAGAATTTTTTACATGCTACTTTAAGTTTTTAAAGGGTTTTTTTTTTCCTGTTTTTTGTTTGTTTTGTTTTTCTCCTCTTGGTTTAGTTATTTTTAGGGCTTTTTTAGTTGTTGGTTTGGTTTTTTATTTGTTTGTTTGTTTGTTTTTAAGAGAACACTTCTAATCAAGTGTTTAAACAGACACACGTTTGAACATTTGAATGAGACAGTGCCAGGCAACCCAAATACATTTTCTTTACTGCCTTATTTCAGCAGACAGTGCAGTCAGAGTGCTCTTTTCTTTAGACTCCAGATGAGCTTTTTTGTACCTTATTACTCAGTAATAGGGCTTCTGAGAGATTTTGGTAAAAATCCATCACTGCAGGCTGATGAATCCAGATCTGCTTTTCTTCAGCTGACAGAGAATAACTGTTACCAGCTTTCCATGAGGTATTTTATTTACAAATAATGTGGAGTAACTTGTAAGTGCTGATTTCATGTTGGTGGATGACTGAAATGATTTACTAATGGGATGTCACAAGTAGTGCAGTGTAATTTTGATGAGCTGTTTTCCCCCTTCTTCACAAGTTGCCAGCTTCCTTGACCCTCAGTCTCTTAGCTTCTGAGTCTCCTAATAATTCATGTTTAATCAGAGTAGGACTATATTTAAATGCTTTTGTAAATACTTTATTTTACACTCAGAATTACCCTTTTTTGGGATGTGTAAGACAATAATATTAAGATTTTTTTCCCTTTTTTTGAATTTCCAAGTACATCCCTCTTCCTCAGTTTGTATTTTGATCATCTACCCCTGCAAAAATGCAGCCTGAAAATGCTTAAAAAGTTAGGTTGATTCCAGAGTTAGCACAAACCATTAGGAGGTGAATCACTTCTCTGAGTATTTCTGAAATTCCTGTTTTATTTGTTCTGATTAAGTTAAATTATTTTCTGTCATCTTCATCGTTTGCTGCCTCACTGGTTTCTCAGCCTGACAGATTATTAATAAACATATTTAGGATAATGAAAGTTAGAATGCTGTGCATCTTGACAAGTTTTCACCACGTTGTTGCTTCATAATTTCTGTCTCTAGTTGAGTTGTTCAGAAGTTTGCCTTTTACCATCCTAGTGCAGCATCGATTCTGTGTCACCTATTTTGGTTGTGTCGATATTGTGGTTACTGCATGACCTCAGCTCATCCTGGTAACTCTCTTTGTGGCAGCCATGTAGCCATGGGAGAATATAAACACATATGAGCTGTAGAAGTGAGTAACAGGAACCCATAACCTTCTGGATATCATCAAAAGTGGGCAGTAGCATTTGGGTAACAATCAGGTGATATTTGCTGCCTTGGGGCTCTTCTGCCTCTGAGAATAGGAGACTTCAGCCTGAAAAAGTCTTCTTTATGTGATCCAAACCGTGCTCTGAGGATCAGTAGTATAGTGATGCTATTCATGAAATTGTCTCTTAGACTGTCTGAACCACATGAAGTGGCTCTATTTCCTGATCCAAGCCAAAGTTTTATTCTCATCCATAAGGAGTCCGTCAAATTTGCATTTCATATGCATGTGAAAGAAAAAAAGAAAAACAAAAATAAATCAAAAAGTGTCTGAAATAAGGAAGACGAAAATTACCACTTTTTTTACGATTTAGAAAAAATATCAAATTATAATTCCAGGGAAAATTTCTGAATTTTAAGTTACATGTTTGTATTCTAATCTTTAATTTCTGCTACTGTCCTTCTTAGAAGATTTTACAGTGATATTTTTTAATGCAGTGGGATTCCATGCAATTTTCCAGGCCTGTCAAAGGATGACAAATAGAGTTTATAGGTCTGGTCATTTTGGATGAGCTTGTACACTGTTCCTAAGCTTTCCAGATGTCTCCATCACAGTTGTGTAAATAATGAGTTTCTTTGTTTCATGGCAGATGCAAACAGTAAAAAAACCAAAACTTTCTCCCTTCATACAAAATGAAATTTTTGAAACTTTCTGCTAGATAATAATCTTTTTGGGTGAAATGAAATGTTTTTTGATGTGAAAGAGTAGACTTCAATAAAATTTCAAGTATTTCAGATGCCTGTTTAAAATGAAAAGATAATTTTAGGGAAAAGGGTACTATATTTCCAGAAGTTTAGATTCCTTTTTCAATGTCAAGTAGGAATAGGTGCCTGGTAGACTGCTGAAAACTAAGATGAGGAGCTGACAAGAAGGTTGTGTTTCCAGATGGAAACCAGCCTCTTTTTATTTGTTTGTTTTCATTTTGTGAAATCTGACATGTTACCCAGAGCGTTTTAAACTCATCAGCTGTCACTTTCCAATGTAAAATGCTCTGTCAGAGTGCTTCCAACCAGCCCTAGCCTCAGCATGTGTCTCAGCAGGCAGTATGGGAGCTTGAGTCAAGGTCACTGCTCTCCAAGTGCAGCACCTGCATTCTGTGTGCACACCTGAGCCTGCTCCATGAAATGTGTCACAGGTTCCTGAGGGTGCCTTGGGTTTGTTACCCACTGAAGGAGAGCCCAAGAAAAGGGGCTTAAGACAATGAAGTGTTTTGTGGAAACGTGCTGCTTGATAACTTACTAGTTCTCCCTGGACAGGAAGATAAATGCAAATTGCCAGCTGCATTCCAGTGTCTTGCTTTCCCTGTAAAGTATTCCTGTGCTCTGTCATATGATGACACTCCTACACAGCTGCTGAAATAGACTTCATGTTGTAGTGGTTAAAGGAAGTTGCTGCAATTAATTTTGCTGTCTTTCTTCTCTTTGATGTATCCTTACAATTTCTTGGACAATTTTTTAGAGATTGGGTTCTGTTCAAAACCGGTCATGTAGGGGTGAAAGGAATAGGAGGGAAAAGAAACATTGGAGGTTTCATTTATATGTGCTTGTGTTTCTGTTTTGATGTAGGCACCAGACAATATAATGCATGATAAAGCACACATATAAATATATATAGCTTCTGTTACTCACATATAAGTGCAATAGACAGAAATAATACTTCAAAAGTGAACAATCTGAAGGAAAAAAATAGATGCAGGTGCATTAGTCAAGCTAGTTTTATATCCTAGTGACTAAAAAGAATGACCAGACCATGAACTCTGAAGTTATGCCTCATTTCTTGGGTACAGCACACTATGTTCTGAGCAATTTCTATTTGTAGTCTTGAAGCAGTTTTAATCTTCTAGTTCACTACAAACCTTGACAATTTCCCCCTCTTTTCCTTGGGCTGCAAAATAATCTTCATTTCTGCTAATTACAGATGCTGCTGCTATGAATGCTAATGGGTTTAGTGCTGAGCACAGTAGTGGAAGATATTGTGGAGAAAAAAGCTCAGGTCTTGTTCCCTAGATTTTATGAATGAAAAAGGGGAGAGCTTAGCCCTTCCAGTTTCATCATGTGAAAGTTTTCACAGTCAAAAAAAGTGTTAAATTAGAATGTGACACTTCTAAATCTTCCAGACATGGGTAGAGATATAAAGTGAAACAATGAACTTTAATTCTTACCGAAGTAAACAGAATTACTGGAAATAAAAGTATAAAAACAGTATTCTAGGGACAGTCAGAAAGAATGGGGTTAATCCTTAATTTCAGCCTAAATAACTGAGGTTAATTTAGGAGAATGGCTGAAGATTGGCCATTGGTTGTGTTATCTTGCAAATCTAATTTAATATCTTTTTTCAAATGTTCTTGATTGTGTTATGATGACCTCTAAGTCTTTCATATATCTCTTATAATTAAAGGATCAAAAAGGATAAAAAATGGAGCAATGGTGATACTCTTACACCCTAACATTTGTGGAAAAAAACAAGGTGCAGAGCAGTAGAAATGCTTCCTGTGGTTCAGTAGCTCTCCAGGCTTCCTTTAACTGAGTTTTGTTCACTTGCCATTCCTGTCCTGTCCCCTCTATGACCATTTGACCATGTGACATATCTGCATTGCCTTTTTCCACCCAGAGGTTTTCCAGAGCCTCTTCCTCTAGCAAGTTCTGTCTCCTGGTGCTGCAGGGAAGGCCAGGCATGTGGTGCTGCCCCAGCCAGCTCCAGCAGGGCTCCATGTGAAACACCCCTGGCTTGCTGCTCTGACACCATTAGGGCACTGCCCCATCCAAAGAGCCCTTCCCAACTAGAGTGCTGATAAGAGCAGTTAGAGGATCTAGTAAAAGCATGTCGGTACACCCTGCAGAAGAGGAAAACAACTGGGAAGTTGTTGGAGTCTGGGATACAGAGCGCGTGCCCTTGTTTCTGACACTTAGTTTTAAGGTCCAGAAAAACACTGAATTTCATATAACATGAAATTCATGAGCATGTTTTCATGGTGATATATGAGAACAAATGTTAAAGTTAGATAGAAAAAACTGAAAATGTGTGTAGATTAGAAAGCTTTCTTAAATCACTGTGTGAAAAAGTTTAGAGAACAGGAGACAAGATGGAGGATTTAGGGTGTTGTCTCTTGTCCTTCTTCTTTCTTCCTCATCTTCTTCTCCTAGAGGTTTTTGGGTAGGATGAAGTGATTGGATAGAGGATGCTGCAGTGCAGCACAGAGGTGTTGGGTCATTGGGTCACTAATAAAAATAATTTAGTTGGCATCTGTTAATTGGGTAAATAGACATATAAAAGACCTTGAAGAAGATCTTTGTTAGCCATTTTGCACCTTTCTTAGTGCACATAGCTCCTTGTACCTTGTATACATGTAATGCTGATAAGAAAAGAATAAACAACCAAGACCGAACAAGAGAAAACTGCCTCTCTCTCATCAGTCTTCAGTTCAAGGGGAAAAGAACCTAACCACAAAGTCCATAACGGGACAGGAAGTCTTTGATTTTTGATTTTAAAATTCTCCCCTAGTAATTGTGTGTTGAATCAACCATTTGAAACCTTGCAGGGGCATGCTGGGGTCATTGAAAAAGCTCTGAAAGGTTCTTCCTCAGTGTGCCTCCTTTCCCCCTCTGCAGATTATATGTTTACTTGAAAACTATAGTTGCTTAAAGAGGTTGTTCAAAGAGTGATTGCTTAATGAGAACTTTTGCCTCAAATGATTTTTTTTTCACAGCCACAAAACAATCACTTCCATTTGGTTTAGGCTGTGATTGGAACATAGCCTGGTACTTTAGTAAGGAGGTCACACAAATGCTGAAAGCCTCATACTGTCTTGCATGCAACTGAACAGACAAAAAAAAATAAAATCCAAGTCATTCTGGATATGACCTCAAGTCTTAGGGCAAATTTACACAAAGTGTAAACTCTCCGAGGTGGTTGGTGCCCCCTAACTGCCCATCGGTCGCTTTCATGCTTCTCCTTCTTGACAGGTTATTTCATCAATGGGCTGAACAATTAAAGAAGAGACCAGCAGCCCTAGTTGGGTGGGGAAGGGGAGGAGGGGAAAGAATGAAGTAGAGAGCACAGCTTGTATTTATGAGTCCTTCTTTTGAGTTCGTAAAAGTCAGTTAAGAATGCATAACCAGCCCCAGAAATAATTTTACCCTCATCTGCTTTTTGATGGAAAACATTTTGCTTAGCTGTGACCTCTTACAAAAATGACAAATCCCAAAAAAACCCTCCAAACTACTTGCAACTGGCCTGAGTACTGGTATAAGTTTAATATAATGTAATTAACTGTTGCAGAGACGATAAATAAAAGATGTATTACCTCATACCATCTATTTTAGTCAGCAGCTAATAAATTTCGTGTAGTGTCTTTCTTCACCTGTCCAGGGAAAAATTCAGAGAACAGCCTCCAAACAAGAGCCTTCACATGCAGCTGATGAGCTGTTCCTACACTCAGAATCACAGGGAACAGCTGCTGTTCCATTCTCAATAAGCAGACAGTATTCTGTGGCTTTTATTTACAAGCCTGAACTTCCTGAGAAATGGCACAGCTCTCAGCAGTAAAAGAACCATAAAGTAACATCTTACTGTTGTCAAAGTGTACCCTGGGTCCCAGACATCTGGATTGTGGTCCAGGAAGGAATTATCATTGACATGCTTTAAATAACTGTTATACAGTGCCCTAGGAATTTTCCATGTAATAATGAACATCACTTTTATTAATTAGTTGAAAAGCTTGTTTTCTATACAGAAAATATATGCACGTCTCCCTTCTTGCTTTACAGTACAAGTAGGATAAGCTTTCTTGCCAACTTGCAAACTGGCAGATAGCCTTCACTTACAATAATCTTATACAGGTAGATGCTATCATTATTATTAGCAAGATTTATTCTTATTTTAATAACTTTTAAAACTGCTTGTTAAGAGGGTGAGGAAAACTTAAGCCTAAGATTTGTTTTGCACAGGTTGTTACCTCGACTGATTAGTGAGACTGAGTAAAATTAATACTTGTGTACTTCCCTGCACACAACTTTTCTCCTCACATTCTAAACAGTTTCTCCCCCAGTCTAACTTCTTAAAGCTTTTCTTTTTCCTTTTTCTCTATGAGAAAAGTTCAGTTGCTTCTGGGTTTTTTTTAATCTTTAATGATTTGCAAGAAATGGAATTTTCACTAAGGGGCTCAAGGAGTCTTCAACTCAAAGATTTTTGTGGTTGAAAAGATGACAGAGTGTGCTGAGACACCTCTGTCCTAATCCTGCCTCCTCCTGGATGAGCCACTTAACCTCCATGTGTTCTATCTGTAAAATACATTTAATAATGCTTAATGGTTTTACTGCCCTTTGAAAATGTAAAGTGCTATGTGAGTGGCAATTACTTTTATTATGTTCCCTGATGGAAGGCCTCAACGTATTTGTGTTAAATGGTTACTGCTAATGCACTTTCTGGAATAACCTTTGGTTAATAAAGTACAACTGTTGCAGAAAACCCCCCGTGTTTAAGTCAAGGCTGACACAGTGACAGGTGCAAGAAAGTCAGGACTTGGCAGAGCTCAGCTCCACTGGGTACATTTGTGTCCTGTCTCAGGGATGGGCTTGAGCAGCTTCTCTCCAAGGAGGAAGTCTTGAGCTTTGGACACACAGCCTGACCATCCACCAGCATAGGACAGATCTTCAGGCAGCCAGATAAATCCTAGAATGATTTGCTTGTGCTGCTGTTCAGAGAGAACTTGCTGTCCCTAAAGCTCCCAGGAGCACCTCACAGCTAAGGGCTGGCTCTCATGCTGAGTGTTCCTGCAGGCCCCTGGGCAGAACATGGTTCATCTCCCTAGAGGCATTGACAGCCAAGCTGGTGCTGGAGAATTCTCATGTTTCTCTCAGGCAAGGCATCAGTATTTCATAAAAATGTGGCAAGGATTTGTCAGGAGAAGGGAATGTATGTCTGACCAGTGGCAATTGTCTGTCACTACCTCTGAAGTGTTTCCATGGCCCTAAATTCTAATTGTGCTTGGTGCAAAGTATTGCTTTAAGTATGTGGAATTCTATTTGCCTAACTTATTTACAAGCTTCCTCTGGCATAAGAAACTTGAAATAGGACAGTATTTAATATATCTCATGTAGGCAGGGTGTGCTTGGTCATAGTTTAGGTAGACCAGTGTGTACCTGAGGAGGGAAAGAGAGGTTCCTGTACTGAACATGGAATTGGCTACTTGGACCATGAATGGCCTCAGGAACTTCTTAGACTCTTCATTCTGAAAAGATATGTACTGGACAGGTCTGAAAAAGCATGCACTTTTTGTGCAAGCAGAAAACGTTGAGTGGAGTCATGATAACTTTACATTTCCTGGAAAAGAGCTGAAACGCTTCTCATTTACCTGAGAAATGCATTTCAGAACCATCACAGTGCAACTTTTAAGTGGAGGAAGAACAGACCAGCTCCTAGAAATGGAACCTGAGATAAAAGTGACAAATGTGACATCCCTGAAGCATCCTGCTCTAGGGAGAGTGTCAGGTAGGGAGTTTGGCTGGATGGTCTACCTGCCAAACTGATAGGCAGCTTTCCTAAGGCCAGCTCATGGAGGATGGAAACCTCCTCTAGAGATGAAGAGCAAAAGTTTGCTGGATCTTGACTTTCAGTATGAATGCAGACTGTGAAAGCGGGGCCTTATCTTCCTTTTAGGGTTTTTTCCCAAAACCCCCAAATATTCCTAACCAATACTAAGTTTACACCTGTAAACTGTAATTTTTATTTTCAGAAGGAAGTTTAAAACCATTAGAGCTGAAAATGGAAAATTGAGAAGCACAATTTTCAAAAGGAATTAACAGTAATTAAGAGCAGATGCTGTTCTCTTTGATCTCAAGAAATTAAATTTCTGACAGACTGTTTACACTCAGACGAGACAGCGTGTAAGTTTGGATTGGTGTGCTGCTATACTATAATTATGCAGGCAGAGAAGAATAGAGAATTGTGAAAGAGAAGGCAAAGTACTTAGAGGCTCTTACAACTGTGCCACTTTCTTTGTGTTTACCTTTCAGATTTCCTCCCAGGAGCTCAGTAAATTGTAGTTTTTTCTGACCACACTTACAGAAACAAAAGCAATATCCTTTTTAAAAAAAAGAAATAACAAGACTGCTCTTCTAGCAAAATATTTGGATTGAAAATTTTGAGGTTTAGAGATCTTTGATCTTTGGTCTTCAAAATAAGTCTTGATTTAAAACACTGGTGTTGTGTAAACAATTAAACCAGTATGTCCATGTCATACTGTAAGTGCCCTTAGGAGGGAGAACTTAATAAAAAGTGTCTCATAATTTTGGTCTGAAGATCTGTGGAAAGAATTAGGAATGAGTAGCATTATAGAAATAGCTGTGTGAATACTGAGTCTCAAAGAAAACAGTGTTTCTGGTTCTCTGATTCACTTGGCCTCAGAATTTTGCTCTGCTGTTGTGTACAGACAAGGCTATAGTCAAGGTGTGGGTTTTAGCCATCTCTTAACTAAGAGGTTTCAGGGCTCAGCCTTAAAGGTTGAAGAGGCTGAGTGATCCATGCAGTCTTGGAACAGAATGTCATCTTATGTGCTAGATAAATACATAGATGCAGTCTCACCACTCTGTTTAGAGTGGAGAGGTTGGGTACCAAGCTTGTGGCATTAAAACAGGCACAGTTTTCACCACTCGATCAAACAGTGGTGACTGAGGTATTGGTCCTTCAATATGCCTTAGGTTAGGAGGATCTGATGTTTTTCCTCTCTATGGCTGTTTTTTTTGAGAACAGAACTTGCCATAGGAATTATTTTGCTTTTTGCCTTTCAGCTACTTAGATATTTTTTGTGTATATAAGCCTCTCTTTATTTTGTTGCTTTATTGGATGGTTGCTAGCAATTAGGTTGCTGCACCCACCACTACTTTCCTACTGTCTTTGCCAACCTAATTAGCATTGTGTTCCAAATGTGGTCTATTAAATATCCATTGCATGACTGAGGTACTGTATTGATTTGTAAACAACAACGGTTTTTGGTGGTTGTTGCCACTTTTCAAAACACTGCATTAAGACAGAAAAAAACATTTAAGACATAAAATTTAAGTGTTCTGATTTCCCATAACTTTTTGTAGGGTTTAACATCCTGTTTTTTGCCATAGGAGGTGTTACAAAAATTTCTGTTGTTATTAAGTTAAAGACATAGACAAGCTGACAGGATGTTTAAGACTTTAGTGTTCAATATATTCATAAGTTTTATGGAAAAAAAAGTGCGAATAATAGTGATAAAAATTACGGATGTTATTAAGTTAAATAATGTGATGAAGATAAGGGCAGACTGAAAGAGTCTGCAGTCCTGGTCTCACAGTCTACAAAAGAATATAGCTGAACTGGAAAATGCTCCAAGAGGGACAACATTGTTTCAAGGGTGAACAGAATAACTTTCATCTAATGAGTGACTGAATATGCTTAAAATGTTTGGAAAAGAGAAGTTAGATGATGACCTAGGGAATGATGGAATCTTCTAATCCAATGATTAGATGCATCAAGTGATAGGCAGAAAGATATGTTTGTTTACTTCAGAACAAAAGGAGATAGTGATTTACCTAGTGTTAACTGAGAGCATGAAAGTTCTTACTGGAGACTACTGCTTTAGATTATATAAAACATATCTGAAGAGCATTAAATGCCAAGTCGGTTCAGAAAGCACCTGGAGCAACTGGGAGGGAAAAATGTTAAAGGAAATCAATCCCAAAAAGACCATTTACAGCTCTGCAAGTCTGAGCTGCACACTTCTGGAACATGAGGAAACTTCTTGTAGAAGCATTTTTTTCCTGCTGTATTTTTTGCCGTAAACATCTGGTATCAATTTCTGCTGTAAAAGGGATACTTTGGTAGAAGGAGGTCTGCTATTGCTTTTAAAACTATTTATTGCTTTTACTTTACTTTCCTTCAAAGCATCTGAAGACAGACTCATTCTTTATGATAATGTTTTATTTTCTTGCAAAAATTGGTTGACATTCATCTATATTTGTTTTCACATTTACTTAACTGATCTTGAGCAATCTGGACACCCTGTAGTTGTGTCTAATTAGTAGAAACTGCAAAATTACGATTGATCCTCAAATATTAGTAAGTGTGCAGTGGAGGATTTCCTGTTGAACCTGCAATGACACTGGATATTGGGTCTCAGAGAACGGTAATTTCTATGGAAATTGTTTCTCATAAAATGGGTAGCTACTTATCAAAAGTCACTAAGGCAGATCATGAATATATTAATGTCAAAAGGATTGGTAAAATCTGACACACATACATACACATACATGTGTTGGTAGTGATTATTTTAAAGAATTGAAGGGTGCACAATGCATGTTACATTAGCAATAAATTAAAATCATCTGAGCTTTATGTTGTTCCTTACTGCAATCCACTTAATGCATAAACCCCTTTTTTCAAGGGTGTATGCTTCACCAAATACTATTTCCAGTAGTCCTTGTGTTGTCCAAAGTCCCAGGTTACAAAGATTTGCTTATTTGTTTTGTAAGTAGTTACTGCCTTCATTTTTTTTAGGATGGTGGGATCATACAATTTTAGATTTTCAAATCTAATGTATGTAGTGCTTGCCAAAGTAGGGCTTTTAATAACTTTTGCTCCGTGGGCCCACTCCTGCTTTGGAGTGTCTTATTGTCTGAAAGGGAGAGATTTGTGTCATATTGTCATTCATGCAGCTCATATTGCAGCTTTATACTAGAAAGGAAAATTAGTTTAGTTTGAACATTAAAGTTTTGTGTTCTACGCACAAGTTTATTTCCTCCTTGCTCCTAGCTGAATACACTGAAGATCATTCTGGCTTTTCAGAAGTTCAGATTTCCATATTCCTACAAGAATTTATGGTTCATTCATTATGTTTGTTGTTGGCAATCACTTGGAAATGCCGTTAATTTATCTGCATTTGAAAAAAGGAGGAATGGTCTAGGCATGGCTTTCATTCTCTAAGCAACTTCCTCCTGCCAAACATATGATATATGTTGGATAGGATGGACTAGTGGCAATCTAGGTTATTGATATTGATTGATATAAGATCATGAAATTAATCATTCTGGTATATGGCGTGACATGTAGGTTACATCCAAACTGCAATTAATTAATTTATCAACAATGAAGTGAATATCTGTCTTCTTCCCTAAATCACAGTAATCAAAAATTTAGAATGAAAAAATACTGTCTGAATATTTTTCAAAACTTTCCAGCATTAAAAGAGTACTGAAATTTGAGAATTATGTGCACATCTACACATAATTTCTGCAACACCAAAGTGCAACATGCTCTACGTGATGAACTAATGACTTATTCATAATTTAATTTAACCTTCTGTTACATTATTCTGAATTAACTTTCTTGGACAAGAGTATGTCTTAAAAAAAAATAATTTGATCTTGATTAATGTTTCAAATGAGAGCAAATTCAAGGAAATTTAATGTGATGTTTAGGTAGTAACTACTTTTGTTGTTAATAATGCCCCCTAATTTGCAGTCTGACTCGAAGCCAGTCTAGCTGCCAGCATGGGTTTCTCTCCATTATGCCATTACCTTTTGTAATGCTATTCTCTTTTTCTTTGGATATTTATCCATTGTGGTCCTTCAACTCCTCTACACTATTTAGCTTCACAAAGAGTAACTAAATTGCTCTTCTTGCCAGAAAGGCATATTTTTCAGTGCGTTATTCATTTTGATCTTTCTCTACCACTCTGTCTAACTTCTCATCCCACTAGGAGGATGGTTATCAGATTCAGGTAACACTGAGGTAATTCCAACTTTCATGTGCTTTCAGAGTTTCCCTGGCTTTTAATAAAGTTGAGTGTCTTCATCAGATGTTTCCTACAAGCCAGCTGGGCATCAGAACTATGACTTCTGTTTTTTCTGTTTCATCATTAAAAATTGTTTGTGGTAAAGAAGTAAACTATATGTCCTTCCTTTAGAAATACAGTTCATTACCCTTTTGCCATACTGAAATATGAAATTTAAAATCTTTTCATTCAGTTAATGTATTTCTTATTTTACAGTATTAGTTATCTTACAGGACATTGTTTCATCAAACCTATTATTTTATAGAATCATTAAATGGTTTGGGTTGAAAAGGACCTTAGTGATCATCTAGTTTCATCCAACCCCCTTGCCATGGGTAGGGACACTTTCCATTAGACCAGGTTGTTCAAAATCCCTTCCATCCTGGCTTTGAACACTTCCAGGGATCCACAACTTCTCTGGGCAAGACATTTAGTTTTACCAACTAAACTAATTAGCTAGTTTTATCAACAAGATAATAAATTTGCAATGTCACCTAAAAAGCCATCAAGGCAATTATTATGTGATGTCATTTTAAGGCAATACTTAATAGGAAACCTAGTGTTTATTATTTGTTCTCCATACACAGACATTTTCTTTCTGCCAGTTTTGTGCTTGAGCGCTGTAACCAATGCTTTGTAGTTAAGAAGGTTGCTCTTTCAAGTTTCAGCTCTATTGTTCAAGCTGCTTAGTGACTCAAGCAAGTGCCATTTCATCAGTCTTTGAAGTCTGAAAATAATTTTTGTACTTGGTAATAAAGGAAAAATACAGGAAAAAGCAATTATTTCTTTCCTCTATTGTTATCACATGCATAAAAACAGCAGGTACTGCAACTGCCTAAATTCACTTCTTGGGTTTCACACTTGTGTTTTTTCCCACTTGGGTTTTATTTCAAATAAAAATAAACAGTGTCAAAGCTGTTTCCTTTTTTTGGATGATTTCTTACCAGTAGATTGATTAGCTCTTTCAGATACTTTAATTAAATATAACTATATCAACAACTGTTCTAACAAACTTAACAGTATTTTCTAAGTTACTGTGAACTGTATTTTGTTTATTCTCTACTGCTTATTTGAAAAATATATTTCTTGGCACATCATTTAACTTTTAAAATATGTGCCTTTTTTCTTCCTAGTTCTCAAGATAACACTCAAGTGTATGTCAGGTATATTCCTCTAAACTGACTCAGTATATACATTCAGAAAGGACACGAGACTGAAGTAAAACCCCCTGCCATTTTAGGGCTGGTAAGGTAGTCTACCCTGTATTCTGAAGATTAATCATTAAAATTACCCCAAAAAATTATAGCAAGGTTCAATGATGTTTCACTTGTAACACAGAGTAAAAGACAAATAAGATCTATTTTAAGGCAACTTCTGCACATTTTATTTTAGGAAGTTCATTCTAATTTCAAGGAATAACTTACGCAAGATCTAATAAATCGTATTGTGCAATCTCCACTTTGATTATATTTTTGGATTAAAAATAACATTCATGAAAAGTGAGAATTCAAAACAGAACAACAGAACAGACAATAATTCAATCTCTTGCATGAAATGAACACAGGGAGGACCACTGTGATTATGGTTTCGCATCTACCTTCACCATTATTCTTTGTTTTTCATTTTTTGTAGTATTGTTATAAGCCGTCTCTTATTTTGCATTCATTGTTTCTAAACAATGTTTAAATACAAAGTACTTCCTCCATGTTCTATAGTCCAGTAGGAATATAAGCAGGTGTTTCATCAGTGAATTCTGATTGTGCAAAGATCAGCATTTGCTCAGTAGTCTATTTGAAATGCTCTGTTGGTCCCTCTTCCACAGGGGTTCCACACTTTCAGTATGGTGAATTGTCCGTGAGTCTGTAAACAACATTCCACCAAGAGAATTGGTCTTGGCTTAGCTGATTAGAACTGTCACTTCATTTTATAGCAGGCATTTTTCCATTTTGCCTTTTGCCCCAGGCAGCCTGGTGCTGGAGCAGACAGATGCCCCTTTCTGCAGCATGCACCTGGATTCCCAGGCCCCTGGCAACAGGTGTGGGGATGGAGATGCTGTCCAAGCTCTTGCCCTGATTTCTGGGGAGAGTACAGCCAGCGCAAAAACAATAGGATGGAAAGTTCTGACTTTTCTGGCTGACACTGGGAACCCTGGTGGACAAAACTCAGCCCAAAATACAAAGAGAACGAATGTCTGTGTTATTGCTCTTTCTGGTTATCCAATTCTAAAGCACTTTTTAACCTAGTTCTCTGAATAATGATATTCCACTTACAAAACTGGAGTGTTTTTACTGTCTCCTATTTATTCTTTCAGGATTTGTGGATTTAACACTCCATGATCAGGTCCATCTACTGGAATGTGCCTGGTTAGAGATACTGATGATCGGCTTAGTCTGGCGCTCCATGGAACACCCAGGAAAGCTTTTGTTTGCACCTAACCTGTTACTGGACAGGTCAGTCTGCGTGTTGCTGCCAATTATTCAAGTTAATTTATTTCTGCTGCAATCAGATTAATTTTTAGCATGGTATCATCTCACTGATACTACAATTTGACAGTACTTCATATGTCAACCGGGCTTATAGTAGGTGAGACTGGAAAACGAACTCTAAAAAACCTAGAAATGCCCAGGAATATGATACTGCTCATTTATTAGACAAGTAACATGCCTGAGATCCATCTGCTGCTTGAAATACTTTCTTTCAAAGGCAGCAGTAAATTTCAGTTAAAATCTGTACTGTTGCAGAAGTAACTTAAATTAAAAACTGAACACTATTCATCTAATTCAGATAGGTTTTTTTGTTTATTTAAAATCTGTCTAGTTTTTCTTAGAATTAATTTATCCAAGCAGACAGCAAAATTCTGGAAGAAAATCCTCATAGGATCACAAGTGCAGTCTTATTTATTTATAAAGAATATATGAAGTTTGAGGGGTTTTTTTCCTCATGAAAACTGGAGGCAAATATGACAAACAAGTGCTTGCTTCCTTCACTAAGCCTTTTTTTTTAGCCAGTCTTGCTAATATGCTAAATATTTCTAAGAGAAAAAAATATGCATCTGCGCTGTATGACAGTATCCTGGATATTAGCTGTCAGTCTTCACATTAAAAGCAGGAAGACTGATAATTTAAAACATATTTTCTGCTATCTTAATATAAACTCAAGCTCTCCTTTTCCTAGTCATGGGGAAAAAAATTGATGAAAAATTTCAATTAAATTTTCGGAAAAAATTGCTTAGGATAGAGTCATCTTCGCTATTGGTGGTCCTCTTAGTTGAAGACTACTGCCCACACAGCAGAGTGGCAGGGGAGAGCTGCTGTGTGCACTTCAGGGCAGACTTTGGCATCTTGGTCTAGACTGGAAGTGACAGAAGAGCCAAGCTGAGACGGACTACACAGAGAGACAGCTAAGAGCTGGGCAAGCTTCACCTCAAGCTGACCTCCTCACGTAGCTGCAGGGGCAGAGGGGTTGCAACAGAAAGTTGAGGGCAGAGCCTTCAGCTGCTGCAGCCACCAGCTGTGTAAATTAATCATAATTCTCATTAGCAGAAATATTTCTCATGATCAACTTGCTCTGCTGACTGTGGAGTACTGAGTTCTGTGGCTGCACCCATGCAGTGTTAGTCCTTTGATTCCCTGCCCTCTATGTGCACACACCTCCCAGGATTTACTTTCAGCAAGTTAGTAAAATTCATATGATGACACCTGACAGGATAAAACATAATATTTCACAGTAATAGAGAAATATTTATTGCCTTAGGAAAAACCTTATTCCACTTTTTTAAGCAAAATGATCTGTGAGCTGTGGAACTAGATGAGTATAAAATACATTCTCATTTTAGGTACAGAAAATATCTGCTTGTCTAAATGTAAGTATAGTCATCACAAAAAAACCCAACAGTTTTAAAATAATTTTGAAATTTTGGTCTTCCTTAAAATCCCCATGATCTCAGTAAAATGGAGTTTGAGCAGTTGTCTACTGTTGGATTAAAGAAAGCAATCACATGCAAGTAGAAACACATATTTCTTCAGGGCTCTTTGTTTTTTGAGTTTCAATTAATACTGTAAAAATGTGGATCTATTACATCTACTAATTTTAAAATAATAAGGAATGTGTTTCTAGGTCATCATATACTTGCCTCAATCCATTTGGTAGTGATATTTGCTGAAAGTAAAATAATAAATTACTTGACTCTGGGAAGCACCGATATGCTAATCAGTTAACTAACTCTTAATTTACTAGTTAATTAGTGCTAGCAATATTTTGATGTGTTAATTTGATTTAGGCAAATTGGCTTTTGAGAATGTTACAGAGCAAAAATATGTTTGTCAGGTTTGAGAGGGCAGGACAGACACTGATTCAAAGCCTGTTTCACTCAATGAAGTCCTTCCACTAAGTATTCATAGAACCATAAAATGGTTTGGGTTGGAAGGGATCTGAAAGATCACTAGCTCCAGCCCCACTTCCATGGGCAGGGACACCTTTCACTAGATCACATTGCTCAGATCTCCATCCAACACTTTTGTATTTAGTGAAAATTCCATATTGTTAATACAGAGCTTTACCATACTTCGTGTATGCCTCTAGATCTCTGTGATCATTCTGTTGCAGATTTTAACACCCCTTTCATTTTGTCATCCTGGCTTATCCTGATTCTAACAGATTCTTTCTGTCAAGAATCTTTGATATATGTAGTCATTTGTATACATCTATTCTTACAGCTTAGGTCGCACCAAATTTTGTTACACAACTTTTTTGTCTTTTGGCTAGATAAATACAGTCTTGTTAACATCTATCTGAAATGTCATAAAAATAACCTTTTAGCTTTTCTGTTCTTTGAAAAAGCATGATCTTTCTTCTTCAATCTCACTCCTCCTACTTGGGTCATATTACACATATGCTTGTCTTGTCTCTGAAGATCTTTTAGAAACTATATTTTCTAATTCTATGCAAGTCAACCAGTTACATTTTCAAATAAATACTTCTTTAACTTTCCTTTGCAACAATTCACACTTGGAAGAGTCCTTGAAAATATCTGTAAAGCAGACCTTAGTTATTAATTCTATGTTCCTTTTTAAAATTTTTCTTTGCCTATAAGAAAATAATTACACACCAATTAAGCTGACAGTATGTGTAGACTGCTGTCTTCTGTATGGATGAATATAATCCCATTATCTCTTTTTGTTCCCAGTCTGCATTGTAATAAGGCAGTGTATTTTGTGAGGTAATGCACCCTTTCTTATTCTGTTAATGCATTACCCAAGCACTTGAGTCTTGGTTCAAAATCAGAAATTTTAACAGTCTGTCAGTTACATAGGACTGGTAGATCTTTTACAGTGTACAACTGCTGCTATTAAAATGCTCAAATCACAATAATTATAGATTAGAAAAACAGGCTCAATCAGGAAATACAATGTCACACTCAGAGTGCTTGCAATTAATGTATAGTACATAATAAAATCAAATAATAAATTCAAGTATTTTATATTCTTGTTTTTGAAAATTAGTATATTGTAAAAGGCAAATTTAGAATAAAAGGCTTAGGCTTCTAGTAGGACAAACCAGATGTTTCCTGTCTGGAGGGTTCCCAAGAAACTAGGCTTTAAAAATGTCATTAGACCAGGGTTGAAATTTGTCAGGCCTGGCAGTAGACTGCTTATAATTTTGAAGAAAACATAATGTTTCTTCAGGAATAAGAAAGTTATATTTTACTATATTTTTGAAGGATTTGTTGCATTCAGATATGCTGATCCCAGGTTACTTGAAGGCTTGAAACATAATTATAAAGAAAGTCATGATAGAAATAGCTGGATTGCTGAATCTCACTGGAAACATTCTCAGTATCAGCAAAATGGGAAATTCAGTGCTGCATTTTAAAAAGGAAGCCTGGTGACCACAGTAAAAAAACTGATGGGATGCCATCTGAAGAAGAGAATTGACTGAAGTTGAATTAATATGACATAGTGATAAAGAGTCACTGTGCATTTTGTTAAGAGGAAGCCATGAATACATTGAAGTCCTTTTAGAAATGAACAAGCAAGTAAATGACAGACATCTTGTTGAATTTCCAAAAAGTATTAAACAAGTTGCAAATTTTATGCAGACAAATGTGATGGAATGTATATAGGAGAATAATTATTCTGATCTTCCTAAACAGCATTCTAAGTTGATCTTTCCATCTCACTCTTATCAGCAATTAGTTCTAGGGAACCACCAGTTCTTTGTTTGCCAGTAGTCAGACTGCAGCTTTCCTTCCCCCACCTCTAGAATCTTTGCAACAGGAAGTAGAAATAATACAGATCATTGCCATTCCTCTGTTTAATTCTGTGCTTTATCCATGCTTGGAAAACTATGCCTTTCTGATTTTCTTTGTCTTGACAGCAATACTGAAAGAATAGGAGAGGTACCCAGAGGTGTTGCATAGGTAATTAAATAGAGATATGAGCTTTGCTACAAAGACTAACTAAATGGACTGACTTCTCTGCCTGTGATATTCATTAGAAGAAGAAGAACAAAGCAAAGATGATGGGATTTATATACAGTCATGAGGATGTTGAGAAGATGTGTGGTAATCCACAACCTATTATCTCTTCCAGCCCAGCACTAGAGATAGTCACTTGAAAACAGCAGATCCAAATAATGCCTGTGTGCTTAGCCCACAGCTAAATATACCTTTGATATGAGACATTATGGCTGTCATCATGTTACTTCCTACTGTTATTTTTTATCATGATTGTAAAAAATCTCTCGTAGCAAAGAAATCTGTCTAGGGACTTAAAAATTTTCAGTTCAATGTAGTCAGTATTTCTGTGTTTCCCTTGGGTTTTTTCCTTCTTTTTATGGAGAAAGCTAGTCTGTTTTTTAGGGTTCGTTTTAATTTGGAAACTTACTTCCACTTCCAGTGTTTGATGAAGATTTTTCCTTGCCTCTAAATAGAAGAATTTTCCTTTTATTGACTTTGGTATTGAGCAATGGCAGGAGACTGAATCTCTTTAAACTGCAACTAAAACAAATAGTAAAAAACCAGCATTGTGTGACAGGGTAGCTGAATAATTTACTTTCATGTCTTTCATGGCTCTTTTTCCAACTTTTCTCACTATATCTGAAAAGAATCTTTTAAGTTCTTTATGCAGATATTTTGATAGACATAAAATTAGATACTGCAGAAGAGCATCAAGATGAAATCTGAGTATGCTTTTCCAGTCCCTCAACTTGTAAAATCTTCCAAATGTCTGAGGACACCACACTTGTCTGTCATTTCAGTAAGAGCACAACATTTCATGTGAAATTGTGGATGCATTAATTACCATTGATTTATTAGAACAATTGAAGCAAAGTGATCCCAAGTGCTTGATTAAGAACGCTTCCTTAGTGACCTGTTTTTATTTATTTAAAAAGGGAAAAGTCCATAGGCAACAAGTATATCATAATTTTCCCTTCAAAATGGATTTGAAAAGCAATTGTACATTTACTTTTCATCACATCTTTAATAGCAATAGATTCCATCCAGAAAACCCAGCTCAAAATATCATTTTGTCATTAGGCTACTTACTTGATAGAGCTGACCGAACTCACTTGTAGAAAGTTACGGAATCTCTTGAAATAATTAAATTACTCTTTCATCTTTCACTGTAGGGTTGAATTTTGAGATGTATTATTATACTGCAGACCCTGTAGAATGAAAAAACCCTGAACTATTACAAGAGACAGAATTATAAAACATAAAAGTATGAAAAATTACTTTATTGTGAATCAGTCTTTTACTGTCTCTTTGAGCAAAATTCAAAGACTACCCAATTCTGTAATTCAAACAACTTAAATGTAAAATCAGGAAGATCTTTCCAGACTCTGGGGAAGTGCTGGGTGATGCTCAAAGTGATGAATTCTTAAAAAAAGACAAAAAAAAGAAAGCCCCCTCTCATTATGAGCTTCACATCTTCATAGTTTTCAGCTGATAGATTCCCAGGGGGATTTGTAGGCACAGAAAAGAAGTTGTCAAAGAAAATGTAATAATTCTGGATTCAAGATAGCCCCTACACAAATTATGAGATTACTTGTTCATCTAGTAACCCTGACCTTGGAAGCTCAGGCCCCAGTTCTAGGTCACATTGTACTGTGATGTTGTTAATTCCAAAATCAAACTTTCTCTGCATTTCTGATATGGAGAGAATTTTGAAATGTTTTTTGGCTATGTGGTGACTCAGACTGAATATAAATCAAACTGGAAAAGGCCCTCCTGTAAATCAGAATTACTTTTATTTGGCCAATTACTTTAGCTTTATTATTCCAAATGGAGAGAAAATAATAATTTTCTAATCTAAATGTCTTAAATGTGACCAAAAAATAATCAGTTTTCTTAGAACTATCATAGCAGCATATTAGGGACTTTTTTTCCCACCTGGCATATTTGTGGACCCATTTCACATTATATTTTCCAAAGAGAAAAATCTTTTAACGTTATTTAGTAGCTAATTGTCTCTGTGTTTCTGAGCTGACTGACAGCTGCTTAAATGTACAGAGTATTACTCTTACCCTATTTGCCTAGGTGGTCTTCCAGTCAGGAAAGACACTTCACTGGCTACCTGGCTCTGAGGACAAGTGTCAAGCACGTGGGAGCCCAGGTGGTGCAGTCCATGGGGGCTGCTGAGGAGAAGGGGCTTGAGGCAGAATGGACAGATCCTGCAAGGCAACAATTGCTTGTGTAGCTGGTGTCAACGGCAGGGATTCAGCTATTTCATCATGGAACCTGCTGTGAGGATCAAGGGTGTCTAGGAAAAGAAATCTGTACCATAAAGTGGGGCAAAATCATGATTTTCACAGGCTGGCCAACCTGGTGAGGGAGATGTAAACCAGGATGATGTGGACAGGAAAGACATAATAACAAAATCTCTTAGTAGGGAACCTCCCTAAGTATGTGCATGCACAAAAATACAGAATTGCCTTCAGGACACCGCGGTGGGGGAAACTTCATAAACTTTCTGAGAATTCAGCACAACTGGGTGCCCTCTGAGGCAGCAGTTCTCCCCTCCCAGACTGCCTTAGGAAGAGCTTTAGCAGCACCTGGGGGTAGGGGATGCTCTCTCACTGCTCAGACATGCTGTGGCAAATCTGGAGTGCCATGTCCAGTTCTGAGCTACCCTGAACAAAACAGACATGTACATACAGGACTGAGGCCAGTGATGGGCCACAAAGAATGGACTGGAACTACTCTCATACAAGGGGAATCTGAGAAGGCTCAGATCTGATAAATATTTAATGGGGTGGGGGGAAGTAATGATGGCAGAGGAAGATTCTTCTCAGTGATAGGACAAGATGTTTTGGAGTCTCAGTCCTTGGAGATACTGAAAACCCAACAATATGTAGGCCTGAGCAGGGCCTCTGAACTAGATGATTTCCAGACAATTCGTGCAATGTCAACAGCTCTGGTAATCTGTGACTAACTATAGGTGAAAATAACATTAAAATATATATTTGGGATTTTTTTTGGTTTTTTTAAAATTGATAAGTGTGCTACTTCATATTGATTGCAAATATTTTTCAATGATGACCTTTAAATCTTGGACTAATTTTATAACTTTTGAATATGTTTTAGCCAGCAACTGACTGAAAAATATTTGTTCTTAAGCTTATACTGAATAAGAAACAATGGGCTCTTAACAGTACACTCTGGAAGAGCAGGTTGTAATACCAGCCATCGACTGTAGTCTATGAAGTTCCCCAGGGTGTGTTAATTGAAAGCCAGTATTCAGGGAGAAATGGGATGAGCAAAAGATGTTGTCTCTGAAGGCTTATGAACAAGTCAATTAAAAAATCCTCTAATCCCCAAACCAAAAACCACACAGAAAACAACAAAACAGGACTGTAGAACAAGCCCTGTATATAATTAATTGGTCCCTCTCTGTAGCTCACACCTTCATGACCACCTACCACTTTTTGACTGATTTGTGTGAAGGTGCAAACTTGATTGCTGTGAACAAAACAACATTTTTTTCCCAAAGCAAAATGATATTTAACCTCCTGGATACTTACAGAACTATATTCCCTTTATCAGCAGGATTTGCATCTGACACCATGATTTACTTTACACTTGGTGGTTTCTGCTTTTCTCTGTGACTTCATTTCAGATTGCTGTTTTGTTCTAGAGCTTTGGGGTTAATTTTTTTCAGATTTTAATTTTTTCCTGCTTATTTTTCCCTAACCTTTTCCACAGTCCTTTGGTATTACTGGTTAAGTGCAGGATGGTCTGAAAGAAAAATTTTCCGCTGATAACAATTTTCTCATCTTTTAATGACTGATAAAGCGCAGCATTTAGAGAGAAAAAGGTGGAATCCTCTGTAAGTTAAGTAGCCCTATAATACTTGTCTGGACATTATACATAAAACTCTCTGGCAGTATTGAAGGCATCCCAGTAGATGTTCTTGATTTGGTTTTAAATCCTTGCAAATGGAGCTTTCCTGATATCCCTCTTCCTTAAGCTGTTTCAGTGCTTTGCTTTACATAGGAGTAGAAGGTTTCTACCAGTGTCTATTAATAGAACTAGTTTATATAGAATACATTAATGTATATAAGGTTCATCTGTTGTTTGGAAGTCTGTGTACAGACTTACTGTTCTCCTCTTGTGTCAGAGCACAGGCATTTGAATTGTCTGTGAATACCCTCTTTTCTAACTGGGGATGTGAATGTTATCCTTGCAGCTTTTCTCTCCTACATTTCCTAACCTACCTTTAGGCTTAGGAGCACATCCTGTGCCAAGCCTTGCTTAGAGGCTTCATCACCAAGTTACTAAGTCCACTTTTGAAGCTGATATTCCCTCTCCTAGCCATGTGCATCCCATCTGTTCTTGGCAGTCCCTTTCCATCAAATGAGAAACCATGGTAAAAGAAGAGAGAGAGAGATAACAAAAAGTCAGAATTTGTTTTGATGGGTGCATCTGTCTTTAGCATTTCCCTTTGAATGAAAAGTTTATTGAGAACATCCATTGAGTCCTTGAGTCCCTGTTCCCTTCACCCAGGCACCCTTCATTATTAATTTTTACTTGATCCTGTGCTTCTGTTAAAGGCATTCCTGGTGTCTAGGTTTTTCCCAAGACTTAAATAAAACCTAGATTCTTATTCCTACATACAGTGGAATAGCCCTGGTACTGCTACCACTATCAGTGGTAGATAGGCATTGGAGGGAGGGAAGCCATTATCCTGCTTTTTTTTGGCACTCATTATCTGGAATACCATATCCAGTTATTAAAGGAAATATATTAATAAACTCCAGTAAACATAGTGGAGAGCCACCAAGGCCAGACCCCATGCCTTGTGGCTGGAAGAAGTAGATTTGTTCTGCCTGGAGGAGAAAGGGCTTCTAAGTCTGCATAACCTACAGTCCACAAGGAGGTTATCAAGGCTCTTTATTAAAATGCCTGCTGGGAGACTGAGAAATGGGAGCAATAAATTGAAGCAGAGGAGGTATTGACTGGATGTAGAGGAGGAAAAAAGCATGATGATGAAAATAATTAAGCTGAGAGAGGTTGTGCAGTCTCCATCCTTGGAGATTTTCAAGACAAGCACTGCATAAAGCCTCGAGTGAGCTGACCCCACTTTGAGTGGGAAGCTGGACTAAAGTAATTCTGAATTGCCCTCTGGCCTGGATGGTGCTGTGATTCTATAGACCTACTGAAGTTAATGCACATAGTACTTTTATGCAGTCACTTAAGACATTTAATTCAAATTAAACTTTCCTAAACATTTCCCAATAGCCAAATTTAAAGGATTCTTTTGAGAATACACTGTGAAGCTTTGCAGTAAACAAGCTTTTCTTGTCTTCAGTAAGATGAGAGTACACAAAGACAACAGCAAGATGGTAGGATAAAGATAATTGTTAAATCTGTTGCTAATTTGTCCTTCAGGAAAGTTCTCTAGGCTTTCCCAGATATGCCTCCTTATCAAGTAGACACATTACTGTGAAGATACGATCGTATTATCAGCTTATGTTAGAAAGTTAGAAGGCAGTTGAGGAGAACTGCAGATTCCAGTTTCAGATAGTTTCTTGTTTTCTATGACAAAGAAAATAATTGTTGTAGCCTAAATAATAAAAAAATTATAACAGAACAGTATTGCAAAGATACTTAGCTCCTGCAGTTCCTGTTGATATCAATGGAGCTGGATCTGCTTCCCACCTCCGAAAATAAAGCAGAAATTTCTAGGTCATTCCTTGCACACATTAATACCTAAAGCTGGGTATATAACCACCTAAAATACATTACCTAAAGAGATACTATTTTTTTTTTCTCTTATGGAGTAGCCTGGTCTTTCACATACACAGCAAATAGCAAAGCAAAAGAGATAAGGACCTATTTAGAATTTCTTAAATTTATATAATTTTTATTAATCCTCTGTCATATGAATTCAGTTGATGGGAAAGAGGCACACATGTTGATTTAAGCACATGGAATATATGTTGCTGGGTTAGGGGTTTTTGTCCAGAGGTTATACTTGTCAGCACGAGAGTCACAATTGGAATATTGATTTTGTAAACTACAGTCTGTTGTAGGTTGGGAATAATTCTTATTTGCTATTAAAATGTCTGTCTTAGGAGGCATCATAAGGCATGTTAAATGGTCTGATTTTACAAATAGCTTCCTGTTTCTTTTTTTATCCTCTGGTCTTGACATGCAAATTTTGGAATTTGTTTGGACTTTGTAATATTTTGAAATGTTTTGAAAGCTGGAGGCAGTAGTTTTTATGGGTTCTAGGGACCAAACAGATATCTCAGTCAGACATGAAGATGTGGGGTTTTTTAATACGGATCATTTGTCTTTTGATCCACGGAAACTTTTCATTTCTGCAAAATTCTGAAATACTAAATTCATAAACAAACTTTTATTGGGGTATTATTTAAAGGTATAATTAAAGGATTCTAGTCCTCTGCACTAAACTCTATAGAGAGGAAATGAATCTTTCTATCGTGTTGGGCGAACATATTGTATCAGAAGCATTGAAACTTGTCCTGATGCCTTGGAAAGTGCAAGGAAACTTCTCAGTCTGCAGTCAGAAGGGAATATGTCTGCTTTGTCTGAGGGTTCAGACATCAGCTACAGGTTCTCAAAAGCACAATTGTGTTAAGACTTGAAGCAAGCGTCTCTATGCCGGTAGGTTTCTAGTCACAATGGAATTAGGACATGCTCAATCTTTTTCATGCTATAAATCATAGTCTGTTCATTTGAAATTTCTTTTGCATTTCTACAAAATTCTTCTGCATTTCTACATGCTATATTGCATGTAGCAACGATCTTCCTAATTTTGTTTATGAAAGCCATATCTAAAAAGTATTATATTTCAAAACAGGAAATCACATGACTCATTAAGTCTCATATTAAAATTTCACCCAGGAAGACCTTAGTAAAAGTAAAAGTAGGTAGTTCTTGTAAAAGGTAGCAATGGAAATGGCCAAAAGATCTACTGATTAAATTTTCACAAAAAATAATTGTAATCTGCATTAATTCTTCAGCTTCAGGTTGAGTGGGCAAGATGAAAATTAGTGAGTGGGAATGTCTAGTACTGTGAGCAGAAGGAGATGGTTAATTGCCATTACTAATGAAGACTTTGAGATGTTCCAAACTTCAGCTTAGTTTAATTCTGCAGTGGAAAAAGTTACTTGATATGTGGAGTGAACTGATCGTTTTAATCAGTCATAAAAACGTGATTTTGGCCTCCTAGGTCCTTCTTGAGCTCATGAATCTTGAGCTTATTCTTTAAGGAGGAATTATGATGATGCTGAACATTGAGAGAAGTGTGTTGGATCATTAAAGTTTGCTCAGCCAGCTAGAAACAAGTGCAAATGGTTAGGGAGGGAGAAATGTAAAAACTGGGACCATTTCAGTTAAAGAGAGAAAAATGAAAGAAAGAGGAAGCAAAGTAACAAAAGCAGAACACATACACATGAATCAAAACATAGTTTAAAACAATTTTTCCTCAATATAAAGATTTGGTTGAGTTAATTTAAAATGTTCCACCACAATAATGCCTTTATGATGAGTTCCTGAAATAGATTTTTTTTGGAAATACAGTACTTAATAGTGTGTTTATTCTACTTGGAAGACTAAGAACAGTGTTTTTGTAATCACACATATATCAAATGTGCACAGAATAGGAAGTCACATACTTGCTCTTGAGCTGATGAAATCAAATTGGAGGGTATTGGTCCAAGGGGATGAAAACCTCATGGTACCACCAGGTTAAAACTGTAAATGTCTCCCCATTGATGGTATTCACACAGGAATCAAGGGAAATGTGTAGAGGGCATGGTGGAAATCTTTGACATGCTGCTGGCTACTGCTGCTCGGTTTCGCATGATGAACCTTCAAGGGGAGGAATTCGTGTGCCTTAAGTCCATCATCCTGCTCAATTCTGGTAAGTCCTGTGCTTTGCTGTCACTTGTGGCAATCGTGGCTGCTTCTGCATGTCATTGAACACTGCTTGCTGTCCTTAATGGTATTTTCATTTTGAGACAGCAGCAATGGAAATGGGTTTTCAACACAGATGCAGGCAGGACCACCAGGCAGGGGTGGAAGCAGTCGAACCTGTCTGGTGACATAGATGGGACCCAGGAAATGGATGCAGTGAGTAGATGACACACTGTGTGCAGCTGATACGGAGAGTGGTCACAGAAGTGCTTTGAACCAGATGCTGGCAGGTCTTAAAACTCTGCTTACAAGACCCTGAAGTAGCTGGGACCACACATAGGGCACCCAAAGGCAATGCTTAACTGCGGTGCTTAGGTGATGGCAAAATAAAAGGAAATACGGGCAAAAATGTGGTTGAGTTTATCATGGTTTAGTTTATATTAAATTATAGGTATCTAAAACTGATGCAATCACTTTCTACTTCCTTTATAGTTTTTGGCTGTAAATCTCATCCTGAAGTACACTTCAAATATAGATGACTAGATAACAAGTGTAAGTAAAGATACAGATATAAATATGTAAGGTTAGATGATTTGAATTTTATGTGAGATGACTGAAATAAGCAAATTTTACTTGAAGCATGTGAGAGAAAACTTCTGTTGCACACCAGAGGACTCTTTTCTGTTTGAAATGAGGAAAAAATCTCCAGACAATTTGTTTTTTATATTCAGAAATGAGACCCATGGTGTTCTCATGGAAATGACAGACATCTAAAATGATAATGTAGGCACCAAAGTAAAAATTTTAGACACAATTCTCTTGTAAGCTGTTAGCTGGTGACTAAGGATGTCAGTTTTCCAATGCTGAGGATTTACCCACTTGTAAAGCTTTTCCTGTTGCGTTTGAACCTGTAGATGGTACCACCCTCTAGAGAAAACAGATGTGGAGGGCTCTGTGTCCTTTTTGTCCTTTTTGTCTAACAGATCACTTGCCCAAATTGCAGGAAAAACAAATTTAGGATATTCCTATCAAAGGCTAACTGTAAAGGCAGCAGATGTTGGTTTATTGATCAGGCACTTTTCTTTATGGGAGCTTGGATGTGGTTTCCTCAAAGCTCAAGCAAAATTATATATTTATACTATCTAATATAAAATGCTTTATGTATTTTCTATGAGATATGAATGTGGTTCAGGTTTTATGGTTGTAACCAAGTGCCAAAAAGTAACATTTGAGGCAAGCAAGTGGCATATTAGGAATGAAGGGCTATTGTTCTTACCTTCGTTGCCAGGGTATGACAATCGTAATTACTGTTTGACATTTTATTTTCCTTTTATTGCCCTGATAATTATAACAGAATATTTCCTAGAGTTAAATATTCTTCCTGGAAAGTGAGGCTTCTCCAGAATTTAAGCTAAAATATTCAAAGGTAATTAACTTCTTAAAAAAATCTAGAACATGTAATGGATTTATAAAAATTTTAAATAAAAAAATAAAAAAAAATGAATTAGAAAAAATAGAACTGGAAGTTTGAACAAAACAAATTAGATGTCTGAACATGAAGAATTTAAGTAATTCTCTAGAGAAATTTTGTGCCTATGTCGTATTTATTTTATGTTGATCCATAAAACTGAAGTTTTTATTCAGACAAAGCCCTGCCAGGCATCACCATCTCATAAGCACATCTCACTGTGTTAATGGGATTTTTTGTTACAATATTCCCTTAAGAAAAAATAGCAAAAAAGTAAAATATTAAAAAAATAAATTAAAAATATATATATATATATATAGAGCAAGTGAAGTCAGTGATAATGAGAGGCAAATTTCCTTCTGCACGTAAGAGAGATTGGACCACTGTAAACTCTATGTATATATGGTCACAGAATGTATGTCTATCATACTTATCTATCATCACTATCATCATAGTTTCTGACTGTCAGACACTCTGGATGCTCAAATTAAGAGGCATTAGATTGCAGTACAGATAAGTATGGTAGAGATAAGTAGCTTGATTTGGGGTATGTGTAAGAGTTGTGTGTTTGGCGTAGATCCTCTGAAATATCTTCAGGAGATGCTTTACTTCACAGAATGTAGCCTTACATAAAGCATTGGACAGATATGAAATGTGATGTGCTCTGAAGCACATGGCTGAGAGAGCTGAGTTGGTTCACCCAGGGAAAGAGAAGGTAAAGAAGGGTCTCAGTGCAGCTGAAGAGGAGGTCATGGAGCCAGGGCCATGGGGACTGGGCCAGACCCTTCTCAGAGGCACAAGAGGAAAGGACAACCTGCAATGGAGACAAACCTCAGCAAGGGAGATCCTGAGCAGATAAACAGAACAAAAACTACCCAGTGAGAGGTATAGCACTGAAAGAGGTTGGCCAGAAGGATGGTAGGATCTCAATCCTTGCAAATACTCAGAACTCAGCTGAACAGAACTCCAGGCAGCTTGATCTAACCCTGAAAATACCACTATTTGAATAAGAGGATGAACTAGATGACCTCCAAACCTACCCTAACCTGATTTCTTTCTGTGAGTGCATATGTAAATATTCACAAATCTTCTACTAAAGAAACAGCAGATAAATGCACAATGAATTTTTGGCTTATTATGCTGTCTGTATTATATGCGCATGTGATTAAACCAGCAGATCTCGAAATTATTTAAACAAGTGGATTAATTAAACAAATAGGGCTAATTATCTTACATCTCATGTTTAAAAGCAGTCTGCATTTTCATTCTAAAGCTTTGTGTGGATTTAATTCACTGAGTGTACACAAACATTTCTTTATTAAATCCTTGGACATCTGCTAGTCTCTTCACATGAAGTAGTGTTGTTTATTGCCTTTGTTGGACATTTCTGATTTTGCAGCATCTTTCAAGGCTGTTTAATATCTTAACACTCCTTTTCCATGTGGTTTTGGACAAAATGCAATTTTTTATTTTTTTTTTTTTAAGTTTTCCTCAGTGCCTGTGGAAAGGATGGAAGGCTGTGTTTGTAAAGCAAGGTAGATGCTTACACTACTTCCACAGTTTTCCTGAGATGCCAAAGTAACAGCAGGGACATCACTGTGTCCAGCTAAACAACTAACCTGAATGTGCCACTCTAAAACTGTGCAATAAATCTTTTGACTAAAAAACCAAGGTAGCATTTTTGAAAATCACATTCAGCTGTTCCTTAACATTGGAAAATAAGTATTAGAATCATGAAAGGGCAACATGATGCCTGATTTTTTACTTTTGAATATTGGAGGAGTGCTGCTATGTGGAAAAGCAACAGGCTTTGGGTAAATTTGGGCAAACAGTAATTTTGGACATGAAGATGTAGGTCATATCTGCCTTAGCAGCAGACTTACCTAATTAGTTAGCTGGTTAGTCCACAGAGATGGAAAGATTTGGCTGATTTGATGCATACTGGAGACCTCCAGTTCCATGTGATCCATTGTTCCACGTGACTGCTTGTTATTCTTTTCTCCTGATGTTTTCCAGTTCCTGTTAAATTGTGCTTCTTATGTGTTTCTTTATTTTCGGGGGCTGGATGGTTCCAGGAGTGCATGGTACAGAGATTAATTTCCTCATACCTCAGCCTGTCTTGCTACAGCTTCAGAGCAATTGGGTGTAGTGGAAGAGGAGCCTTTGGTATTGTTCTGTGATTGTAAAATGTAAAAATATTTAAAACTGGGGTTTATTGTGACAGAAAACATGTTGAGGGCATTCTCTTCTACAGAAACATGCAACAAATACATATATATATATATAGACATATATATACACATACACATACACATATACATATACATATATATATATATGGGCATGGACCAACAAGCCTTGCTTGGCTGTAGCATGGTGCTTTCTCTGTTCTTGCACCTGTTAGGTTTTACAACACTGACCTACAGAAAGAGCTGGAAATCAACCTGGTAGCTATTCAACTTAGGCTTGGAAAGGCCTTGGAGACTGTTAAATTTCACTTTGCTAAGGCAATTTTCTGCACCCTTATTTGAGAACTCTGCTTGGATGTGTATGAGTGTGTGCCAGCATGTTTTTTTTTGGCAAATCTCTGGTCAGTGGCCTGGGGCAGGAGCAATCACTCTGAGGATGTAGAAAGGAAAACTAAACATAATTTTCCTTGGCAGTTATTGACTGGCAGTTGCCTGAATTCTCTACAGTTATTGGGGAGTGCTTTTTTGATTTACAGTTTTTAATAGCTTCTAGACTAGACCTAGGTGAGAAAAAATTCCTCCTAAAAGATTCTTTTCTTTTACTTGTTTCAGTAATATGAAGCTATGGGATATTGCTGAAAGAGCACAATAGGTTCTTGTGGCTGAAGTAAACTTCTCTTGAGGCACTGTGCATTTATGAGATTAGTATTTCCTTCTAGTGGATTGTGTTTTGCCAGTAATATTTAAGATTTTTGCCCTACAGGTAGGTGTTAAGCTATCAAGCTATTGACAGGTATATGTGAGGGTGGTTCAGAGTCAGCTGAGAAAGGTTCTGCTGAGAAAAGCCCCAGGACCAGTTTCTGTGAATTTCAGTAAAAATAATAGTAGCTATGAAAAAGTCTGTGAGAAAAGAGACCACTGTACTATCTATCTATATCAAATTTGAAGCAATACCATTACCAGAATTAAGAACTTTGACTGATGATTTTCAGAAGTTGTACTATGTTTGAGTTATCCTTTTGTTTTTTTAAAGTTTCTTGCTTACTGTTTCCCAGAGACACATTCACAAACACATTTACAGTTCTTTTTAGTACACAACACCCCAAATCATAAAAGCTACTTGCAGGTTACAGTAGTTCTAGGTCCTTGAAGTACCCAGATGATGTGAGGAGATGAGGTAGGCCAAGATGCTAAAAAAATCTCAGCTCCCTGACTGCTCAGATGCACAGCAAAGTGTCTTCACATCCAGCAGTAGCCCCAAGGCTGCAAGCAGTGAAAACAAGCTATAGCATATATGTCTGTCTGTGTGGGCATCCCAGTGTGTGTGTCTTTTATTCTTAATAGCACTACCTGTATTCCATATGCTGTTATATACGATGTTTTAAAGAAAAGCAAAACAAAATGTTATTCCAGAAACCATTTTTGCCAAGGACAAAATCCAGATCTCTTCTTGGCTCTGTGAGCTGATGCAGAAGGGCCAAAGCACAGGATTATATATTATAGATATTATAGATATTATAGATATTATAGATATTATAGATATTATAGATATAATATAATAGATATATTATATATATCATATATATATATAAAAATAAAATATTTTATATATATATTATAGACACAGGATGATGAACCCTATATGATGAAGCCAGTTTAATTGTATTACCATATGTACATCTTAAACCTCTGGTGCCTTAGGACTGGATTATGGCAATACGACCTGTTTAGAGTTATTGGTTCAGTCCAAAAGATTTAAAAACTGATGCTGAAT
The DNA here is from genome assembly GCF_001522545.3 of Parus major. Classification (NCBI taxonomy): domain Eukaryota; kingdom Metazoa; phylum Chordata; class Aves; order Passeriformes; family Paridae; genus Parus; species Parus major. The sequence goes on along the minus strand of NC_031770.1, from coordinate 55,547,189 downwards.
GCAACAGCTCTCTTTTGGCAGCACAATGCTGTTTGTGACCTGATTCACATCAGCTGTGTGGTGTTGTCCAGAAAAAAAAAATCAAGATAAACCATCCCAAAATAATTTAGACTTTCCCGGTTTGGAAGCTGATGTGCTTCATGCTCCCAGGATTTACTATTAGAAAAACTCTTATGCCTGGATTAGAGGCTCTCGTAGATGATGTAGAGGGGCTGTTGAAGGGGGAGTTTAAAAGTGTTTTGTTCTCTGGAAAAAAATTTTATCTGGTACAATCTTTCAGGCTGCTCACTTTCAGCAATAAGCAATTCAAGACAGCTAAATTTGCACAAGTTGATTTGGACATGGTTTTTAAAGGAGAGTCAGTTTGGCAGGTGAAGGAGTGCACCCTTCAAGGCTTTTGCTTGGTTGGGAGGAATTTTTTGAGGAAAATGTCCATAAACAAACCCTGGTTTTGTTTACATGTTTCATAGTAACATTATTCAGTTCTAGATTGACTAAAAAATCATTAAAAATCAAATATTAAACAGTAGGGAAAATGGCAAAAGCCGCTGAAAGCGTGGGTTGGTTGGTAAGTATCGCAGAGTTCTCCAGGGGAACAGCATCTCCTCCAGGTTTCAGAGCCAAGTGGCCAAGAGAAGAGCACAGCTCACAGGTAGGTCTAGCTGCAGGTGTCACCCAGCACCTGGTACAGACCTTGGTGGGATCCAGGCAGGGAAGTGGCATTGTCTTCCTCCTTCTGCTTTTCCCACAGTGCCCAAATCCATGCTCCAGGGTCATTCAGAGCAGCAACCTGGCTGCCAAGCAAGAAAGCTATCCCACAGTCAGATCCCGTGGCGTAACACAGTTCAAGAGGTGCCACAGGGGATACCTTGGGCAACTCTGAATCCATCAAAGTAACTTTTATCTGTGGTTTGTTTGTTTTCTTTCTCCCTCCTACTCTAGGTGTGTACACTTTTCTTTCCAGCACCTTGAAATCTCTGGAAGAGAAAGACTATATTCACCGTGTCCTGGACAAAATCACAGACACTCTGATACACTTAATGGCCAAGTCAGGTCTTTCTCTGCAGCAGCAACACAGACGACTGGCTCAGCTCCTCCTCATCCTCTCTCACATCAGACACATGAGGTGAGAGCAAGCACACAGTCAGCACTTTGGTGCTGGGCCCATGCAAGAGAGGTGTCACAAATGCACACTTTTCCTTTATGGGTGGCAGTGCAAGCTCTGTGAAGGCCAGCTACAAAAAAAAAAATAAAAAATCCATATGAAAATATTTACCCCATTTGTCCCTCTTTTGTCATAATAGTGCTGATAGTTTGATAGAAAGCAGTGTCTCCTTTTAATTTTATGTGTCATAGAATAATAGAATGGCCTGGTTTGGAAGGGAACTTAAAGATCCTCTAGTTCCAACTCTCCAGATACAGGCAGGGATGCCTTCCACTTAGACCAGGTTGCTCAGAACCCTGTCCAAGCTGGCCTTGAACACTTCTAGGGATGGGGCACCCACAATTTCTCTGGACAACCTGCTCCAGAGCCTCACAACCCTCAGTACAGGATTTCTTCTGAGTACCTAATCTAAACCTGCTCTTTCAGTTTGAAGCCACACTCCCTTGTCCTGTCACTACATGCTCTTGTAAAAAGTCCCTCTCCAGCTCTCTTCTAGGCCCCCTTCAGGTGCTTCTCTTCTTCAGTTCTCTCAGCCTTTCCTCATAGGAGAGGTGCTTCAGCCCTTGGATCACCTTTGTGGACCTGCTCTGCACCTGTTCTAACAGGTCTAAGTTTTTCTCAGGGTGAGGACCCCAGACCTGGACACAGGTGTTGGAAAAGTACTGAGTAGAATATGAATGTAGGAGTGGCCTAGCTCTGCAAACTTTAGTCTCCTATATGATAAGATTTAATAAAACTATCACTTTTATGCAGCCACTTTTCACAAGTGACATGATTGCAAATCACTTTAGAAAAGAGATTTAGGATCATTATGTGAATTGTAGGGGTGAGGATAAATGCAGAGCTACTAAATTCCAGTCTAGAGGACCATGCCTTTTGCTAATCTGAGGTCAGCCACCTGACACACTGTTAGGAATTGCAGCAAGTGATTGTACCAAATTACCACCTAAGGTAGCTGCTCAGTGGATGAGGTGTTAACAGGATAAATTTCTACAAAGATAATCTATAGATTTTATTATTATGAAACCACAGGAGATGTTGCAACACAGATTTTAATTTTCATTGTTTCAGCTAATGAAATTTAAATTAGAGTAAACGCCGTATCATAGCTACTAAAGCTGAAACATGTAGATGTTATCTCCTGAACTGATACACAGATCTCTGGGGAAAAATCAAGGGATGTGTGCATGTGGTTTTTTTCATTGTGTCATTTTGTAGAGTTTCTTTGTCCTTGTGTTAATGAACCTTTTTCCTGCCCCTCTAAAAAGGGGGGGTGGGGTGGAATTTATATTATAATTCACATTATAAGTGAGCTTTTGCTAAGAAATTAGTTGATCTTATTTTCTAGGGAAAAAAAGGATGTATTTTTATTATGGGAAAGGCAGTCCCACCCACTTAGTTGCAGTGGCTAAGTTAAGAGTCTATGTGGTCAAGCTACTTTTTAGGAAGAGAAGAGCAAAAGAGGCACCTGTAGAAGGCAACTTGACTCCAGAAGTCTGCAACATTCTTTGAAGTTTCTGCCTTTTGCTTCACTGTAGCAGATGTGTACAGCAAATGCACTGCTAAGTTAATTGTTTTGTACAATACAGGATTTATATGAACCCAGAAAATATTATTAGCTGTTATCTTCCCTCCCCTTCATAGCATATTTGGAAAATTAACTGTTGTTTCATCACAACCCACAGCAACAAAGGAATGGAGCACCTGTACAATATGAAGTGTAAGAACGTAGTTCCACTCTACGATCTCTTGCTGGAGATGCTGGACGCTCACCGACTGCACGCCCCAGCAGCCAGGAGTGCTGCACCCATGGAAGAGGAAAACCGAAGCCAGCTGACAACTGCATCAGCTTCATCTCATTCCTTGCAGTCGTTTTATGTAAACAGCAAAGAAGAGGAGAATGTGCAGAATACAATATAAACAGAAGTCAGCATATACAGTGGTGTGAGAAACCCAGCAGTGTTCTACCTAGCTCGTGTTTCATTTCGCCTTTGAAAACACTCCAGTGACAACAGACACCGGCATTTTCCATATGAGTGTTTGTCAAGCGCTTGCCTAAACTGATTGCTTATCCTAAGTGGAAGACATTTCATTGCCATGGATAGCCAGTAAGGATTGTCTGGCTAACCTGATTAAAAATTTGCAGTGTTTTTATTTAATTTTGCATGTTATTTGGTTAACTAAGTCCTAATCTAAACCATACATTCATTTTACCATAAATCAATAGGCCATACCACCCATGCATATTGGTATCTTCATGAGTAGTAGTCTTTGTTAATATCCACCCAAAATCCTGAGCTCGCTTAATCCTTTACTTGCTTGAAACTTTGAAGCAGTTTGGTAGAGATTCTGGATGACTTCTTTGGCAGTGGAAACAGAAAGTTGACTGGCATCTTAGTGTGCCATAGGGAAGCTGCACTGCGAGGGACTGCCATGGTAGTTTAGTTAGATTCCTGCCACTTTTCTTCCTACAATGTAAAGGAACCGAGGATTATTTTACCTCGCTGGCTTACATCATCAGACAACTCAAGCTCATTCTGACCAAACTTTTAGGTACCCTCACCATATCCTCTAGATGAATTGCTTTGCATGCATGCTCTCTTGTCTGATCCTAGAAAGCTAAATTGTTTTGTTGCCCAAGACTGTAAATCCAGGGCAACATGGAAAACAGAGATTACATAGAGAATTACTCTTGAATCAGACCAGATGATTACAAAAATCATCAGGTCTTAAAAAAAAAGTCTACACACACATACAGGATCTAGCACTATTTACAAAAAGTCCCTCCCCCTATCCTGTGCTTTGTTGCTTTGTGCTGTCACAAAGCAAGGGGTGAGGATGCCAGTGTGAGACTGGCACAGAAGGGTAGGATGGTCCCATCCCACTCAGCAGTGTGGTCTAGCTGTGTGTGGGAGGGCTAGTATCACAGTCAGAGCAGCAGGTTTTTCTTGCCTTGGCTTTCTTTGGCTCTTGTTGTGGCATGTTTCAATATCAATTGATATTATCAATTTCAATAAGAGCCAGCTCACCTGTGACACCAAAACTGGGCAGTGAGCCTCAGACATGGTGTACACTCTGGGACTGCATGTCCAGAAAGATAAATCTTTCTCCATGCATGTCTGTAGCTCCTAAGGATATTCATAAAGATCAGCTTGATGCTTCAGACCAATTGTTAATATACAAAAGGTTCACTGACATCAAGAGTTTCAACAAGAAGTGAAAGAGACTGAAGAACTCCACATGATACACTATCCAAAGTAGCAGTTGGTGCTGCTGTTTGACTGCCTCTATGCTAGAAAATTAAATGTCAGGGAACTTTGCTGGGTACTAGAAAGAGATTATTACATATGCCAGGGATATTTTACTGATCTAATGATAAACTTTGCCTGTGCTATCTGCACTTCTGGTTGACAGGTGCAGATTGGGAGTTAGCATGGACCAGGGACTATTCCAATAGCTACTTGGAAGCAACCACCCTGCCAGTGAGGGTATTTCCTAGCACGTGTGTAGGCTGCTCCACAACAGCTGGCCACAGTGCTAGTGAAATGGTTTAGGGATGTTTTTACTATAGTTGAAACCTTTATGTTGATTGGAATATCCTGTAGAAACTAAATATAGGAAAGAGTGCAAGTAATGCCATACAGGAGTGCCTATGTCTAATTACGCTCCCTGTCACACAGGCAGAGCCTGTGTGCAGTGAGATTAAGTTTCACAGCAGTTGTGAAGGCAGCAAGGCATAGGACAGGTTTGTGCTTCAAGTCAAGAATTCAGTTCTTTACATATGGTGGATTGTACAAAATGGTGTCTATAATAGTTTCATGTACATATCTGAGGATATGAGCAGTTTGAAAGCCTAAAGCTACATGCTACCAATGTTTGAGAAGATTCCTCAAAAACTGTGCAAGCCTAAACATGTGAAGCAGTCACCGTAAGTTCATAGGCCTTTTCTTGATGCATATTATGGTGTCATTTTTTTTCTGAATGTGCTGAAGATTTTGTCTTTTTGTGTGTTCAGTAAAAGCATGTGTGTGTATGTGTGTGTCTGTGTGTGTGCATGAGCACTAATTTGGTACCTAAGGGCTTTTTGAGGGCTCCTAAACGTCATGAAAGAAAATGGACATTTTAGGATTTTTAGAAGCTCGTTTTCAGATGTGTTAGAAAAACCATGAGTTTACTGAAATGAGTGAAGGCTAAGATCTCAATGGAGCACAGGAATCCCTGAAGTTAAATTCACATGTTTACATCATCATCATCATTCACTTGTAGCCCAGTGTGCACTAGAGCTGCTCTTTAAATATTGTACGCGCAACTTGGCGTTCTCTAGGCTAGAACACACAGATCAAGCTCATAAGCTGGAAGGCAAATTGGTTTAAACAAATGCCTCCCTTCCTACATCCCAGAATAGATCATTACATCCATTCAAGTGTAGATTTGACCTGGAGGATAAAACGTAGTTCATGGAGAACAATTCACAACAGAGGGTCTGATTTGGATGGTACCTATATAGGGAAGAACCTTTACACTCAAGAGATTTTCCCAGTGAAGATGGAAAAGTACCATTTGAAGTAGTATGCAGCAGTCAGAAGGGTATCATAATGTGTCTTGGGATATACAAAATGATATCGGCTCACAATAATTATGAATGTTTTCCTGGGCTCAGCCCTTGCAAGGAAGCAATTTGGCTTTCAACCAGTCCTCCCATGTTTGTGGTAACAACAGTGAAGGGCAAGCTAGAAAGAACCAGAGTGATTCCCAGTAATATATTAATTTACCTCGGGGCAGATTTAGCATCCATGTCATTAACTTTTTAATGAGATTTTAACTGAAGCAGCACCTTAATGAATATAATAACATTCCCAGAGTTACCTATAAAGATGGCCCCCATATCAGACAGCTGAATGTAGCTATTCAAATGATTAAAGTCTATGATACAAAAATGGTAACTTTTTTCATATGTAATTCTGAATGATGCTCTCATGTATGCAAAAAATTGTGCCTGACATTTGGTAATTGTTATTTCACAATATATATTTTATGTGTGTATATATATATATATACATATATACTTTATATTTGCAGCTGACAAACCAGTACTACCTGAATACCTGGTGCTGGATATTACATAAAAATATATAGCATGTAAAAAGAAATTGAAAGAAAACTTTTCAAGGCAGCTAATTATGCTTTTACCAAAACATTCATAATGATGTCTCTGGACAGCTAACAAAATAATTATTTTGTAACGTTTATATATGGATTTTTTTAAAAAAACCAAAAACATCAAAAAACAAAAAACCCTCTAGAAACATAGGCAATGTAATACCAGCACAAGGCAAACATAAATAGACCAGATGAATTTGCTTTGCTTGAGAACATGGTTGTTAGTGAAGTACTGCAAAAAGCTTGGGAAGTAGAAGAGGACATAGGGAGATGTGTAGCACTTAGTGGTGTCAGAATATGTGGTGTTTGAATATGTGAAAGCTACTCTGGTTTATAGTGGTTTGAGCCACATCTCAATGTTGCAGACTTTGTCTCAGGTAAAACTCCCAGTTGTGGTAGTAAGATTTGTACTCGGGTAAAATAATTTAACGAAAGTTTCTTGGTGTGCGTTGTGATAAATTTACTATTATGCTTTAGTGACATCACTTGATGATTTTTCTCCTCTACATTGAGGGGTTTAAAAATGTTATTAATTCAATAATCTGAACTGAGCTCCCAAGGATATTGAAAGGACTGTCAGCAGATCACTGGACCTTGAATTGAAAAAAGCAAACAAAAAAAACCCCAAACCGTCCCCTTCATACGAGCCAGGATTTGTACTGGAGCCTCCATCCATTTCAGTTTGATGCCAACTGATTCTTTAAGAGATATGCTAAATGTTTAAAAACAAGCAAATTACCAACAAAGTAAAAATTCTGCCTCAGTAGGTCTTTAGTCTTATTACAGGCTTAGGTAAGAACATGGCAAGCCCCTCTTGTGTATATAATTTCCTGCTTTAAAATTGGAGTGCAACTCAAGCTACAGATAATGGGATTTTGTATATAAGGCATTCTCAGCTGAACTTGTGTGAAGTGCATTTCTTACTTTGAATAAAGAGATTAATGTTTTCTATGCTATCTACAACCGTGATACAGCTTTACAGATAGAAAGTCAACACATGTAATAGAAGGGTGTTGTTAACAATTGTATCATAATACAAACCAATCTTTGCTCTCACCTGCAAGTGTAGCATAATCTCAAATTGATCTGAGAGTTTGAAATTAATGTTTTCCCAATATTAATGTCCTACCCTTTCTACTCACAGTTCCCTTTCATTCTTCAAATGTGGATGGCCTTACATCCTGAAAGTTGCTTTCAAAGTGATGCCCATAAAGGGTATTTGGTTTTGCACTGTATTAAAAAAATATAACATTCTTTTGCATTCAAACGTGCCTAAAGAAATAAACAAAAATTAAAAAAAATAATTATATGCTGCCATCTTGCAAATTAGTAAATTCTGTAATCCTGTGTGCCTATGATTAGAAGTCTGTTTCTTCAGAAAGTGCCCATTGAAAAAGGAAGGGATATACTGCTGGTCACAAGACTTGCATTATCAAGCCACTTTATGTATTACCTTATTGTATGTACTATGAAACCAATGCTTTTGTGTGCACTATGTAGTCTGTCAGTGTAAAGTCCTTTCTTTGGTATAGGCTCAGCTGTTATAATGTATTTGTTGAAGTATTCTGTTCTTTCACTGATGCATATGAAATTGATGTCTTTGGTTTTGGTGAGGTATTTTTTTCTTTGTTTTGCACCTAAAAAAAGTTATAAAAAAGTCTAAATAAAAAAATATGGTAGGCTACCTGATTGGTGCAAGATTTTTATCAGTGTATTTGATGTTGAAAATAAAGAATTAATCAGAACACATTGTTTAACTTTGTTATATTTTGCATGTTTTTAAAATAATGCTTCTCTGCTTATTGTTTTTCAGTGGACAGCAAAAATCGGGATGTGTCTGTTTCTGTGCATCTAAATGAAAGTGGAAACCGTTTCTTAGTTTCTTTACTTTCCCTGAAAAGGATTAGAGACTCCAAATCTAGAGTCAATAACAAACTAGATGTAGTCTCTAGTAATCCCAGTGACACCAGGGAAGTTAGCTAAGTACCCAGTACTTGATGTACTTTAATGTTCTTAGTATTTTGGCTCACATTCCTTATTTTGGCTTGTGAAATAGATTATGGCAGAAGAGACAAATTGCGTGAATTTAGCCCTCTACAGTTGGCTGCCACTCACCATGGGCTAGCTTATATGAAGGAAGATAGTACTCCTTTTCTGAGTGAAACTGGTCCTCAGGAAAAAAAATGGCTTGACTAAGCCATCAGGAAGGGATGAAAAGAAATGAATGATACTTTCATTAATGTAAGACCACTTTGAACTCAATTCTGTTCTCTAAAATAATCTCAAAATCATATTTGGTGTTTGCAAGGAATCAAACCAGTAATTTATAGCATTTGCATACATACTAATGTATTTCAGTACTTGTAGTATGTGTATTTATCAGTAACATGAAGAGAATATGGTCTCTATATTGATTATTTTTTAATCTATTTTCTGTGCCATGCTGGTTCAACATAAAACTATTGGTTCATAGGTTCTTCTCTTATATGAATATAGATGGAAAATGTATTTGTTTTATGGAATGTTTCATTGTACTTAAAAGGAAAAAATTGTAAGATGCTTACCTCAATTTTAAGTATTATCTCAGTGATGAAGACAAGATAGGCAATACACTTCGTTCATGTGAAACTTCACCTTACAGCATGTCAAATATGAAAGAAAAATAACCTATACAGACTCTAAAAGAATGTTTGGAACTGTTGGGATTTTTAAGTACTGAGTAGAACTGAACAATGGTTCCAAATCATGTAATTATTTTGCAATACACTTCCAAAGCAAAAAACTTGACCACAAGTTACTTCTTTGGCCACAAAGGGTGAGTCAGAGCAATAGGAACTAATTACAAATGTATATGTGCTCAAAATAATAGAGCAATTTTCAATGCTGATTCAAAATATGACACCATTTCATGGCTTTATACAATTTTTTTTAACCACAGGAACAAATGAGCACTTACAGTTCATGGAGAAATGGCTTAAGAAGACAGTTGCTACATAATACTGAACTTAGAGACTTAAAAGAGCAGTTAGATAGGAGAATATTCCTGCAAAATCAAGAATATGGCACTCCTAAATGAAAAACTGCATGGATAAAGTCTGAACATACTTACCTCTGCAGAAATTGTAACAATTTGAATGAGCAAAGGATTGCACAAGGCCTGGGATTGCATACTACCTGAGATTAGGCATTCTTCTGTCCATCTCTTTCTGCAGCGTGACACCATAACACAGCATCACAGTGCAGTGAGCTGGGAATGTGTCACTGGAGACTGCCTAGTCCAATTCCTGGCTCAGAGCTGGATCACCTAAAGAGATTGCTCAGGGCCACAAAAGCAGATCTTTCTACCTCTCTGGGCACTCTTTTCCAGTGTTTGACGATCTTCACGTTATAAAATATTCTGCCTGTTCTCAGATGGAATTTCATGTGATTTAATTTTTACCCATTGCCTTCTTTCAATGGGAACAACTGAAAAGAGTCTGTCTCCCTCATCTTCATTCCCTCCCATGATGTGTCTTTTGTGATGGGAGAAGGTGGATGAGATATCACCTTGCTCAGACACCCAGAACCCACCAGGAAGAATGCCTCTACAGCCAGGCATTGGGCACATTTCAATAGTCAGGAGACACCTGGGACTCCACCTTCATTTCCAACTTCTTATGTCTGTTGGGTGAAGAAGTTTGAGAAATGATGCAGGAAGGAAATGACTTTCTATTTAATTGCAGAGCTTTTGCAGCTGAAACTCCTGAGCCCATCACCCTCACTCCCCTCACACCACACATAACACCTTACAGAGCAGCTCCCCCAGGGGATGCACACAGCTGGATGCATTGGCATCCCCCACACCCCTCATTTCTCTCTTTGCTGACATGTAAGTGATGCCTGTCTTGTTCCAGCATATTTTATTTAACTAATTAGAAAGGTATGACATAGTTAAGGCATAATTGAAGAACATATTTGACAACTTTTCTTTCCTGTTAATTCAGGCAATCCTCATAATGCAATGATAACAGCTTCTTCATGGGCTAAAGCCTCGGTGTTCTCAGTCAGTGGGGCACCTTCCCTCATTAAAAGCCTTTTGGCCATGCTTATTCCTCAAAATTAAATGATGGATTTAAAATTTTTTTTTTCCTATCCAGAAACTGCAACATTAAAAGCCTCATGAAGCAGCTGTTTCTATGGCTGGAAATGTTTTACATCTCCTTCCTCTGCATTACACTGCTTGTCTCCACCACCTACACAGTGAAGAGGAGAGGAAAATCTAAACATATAAACCAGCACTCATCAGAGTGCTCACATAAAAAGAATCCCCATGGAAGGGCACTGAGTACGTGTTTTTTCTTATGCCCAGCCAGGCTCCAATTATTACCATTCACCACTGCATCCTGCAGACACAGATGCTCAAGTGTAAAAATGGTCATGAAGTCTTCAGGAAAATTGACCATCAAAATAATAACATTTGGCACTTATCTCAGCAGGAACAAGGCTAACTAGCTCTCATGTACCTTTAAGAACTTTGTGCTGCAGTATTTAGGTGTCATTCTGCTAAATGTCTTCATTTCTTCAGGCATACAGGTGATATGGAATTTATCTCCTGCTGTCTTCCATTCCTACACACTTGTGTACAACCTCAGAAAGTCACAATTTTAAACAGATGAAAAACGTGCATGTGAGGAAAGGATGCGTTTTCAGGCATATTTTAGCCAGATTTTGCAACATTTTGGGATTAAGGTATTTAGCTTCTCTACAGATAAAGACTGAACGCTACTCTCTAAGACAAAAAAGAATCTGACAAGAAGCAAATCTATTTTTCACTCACCTCTTCAGAACTTATGTAATCTATGGAAAGATGAACAAGTATGTTCTACCCTAGAGATGAGCAAAAAATGCAGTCCATTTTGTGGTGAGAGTCAGGGCACATTAAAGCTTGAAAGTTTAGGCATTCATGTGAAAGCTGGAAAGATTGAATTCCAGTCTGTCCTTACAGGATTAATTTTTGCTTACATTAAATCTGAAATCAAAAAAAGAAACTACAGCTCAGAAATGTCTTCTTTGTTTCTATTTAATCTATCTAATCTATCTATCTATCTATCTATCTATCTATCTATCTGTCTATCTATCCATCTCAACCAAAATGCTAGACATCATGCTTTCTTCCAGGACTTTTTGCTTGTACTTCCCTTGCCCCCTTAGTCTGCATACCTGCCTCCACCATGCTTCAAGTTAAGCAAAGGAGTAAAAAATCTCAACCATATATTTTAACCTGCAGCTCTATGGCCAGGAGAGCTTCCCAGACAATTTCTGAATTGTATATAAAGAAAACACTATAGCCACGAATGTCCCACCTCTTGGATAGCCTTGTGGGCACTTGCATAGAAAGAAGTGGACTCTGGTAGGTTTAATTCCAGCTGTTTTTAAAACATCCTTTTTAAAAACAAAGGAATGGAAAAACCCACAATTACAACATCCATAACAGCAGTCTTCCAGGAATTACAACATGCCAGAAAACAAAAAAAAAAGCCTGATCTGAGTAACCTGTGTGCAAACTACATCCAAATCTGCATGATCTCTGACCAGAAGAGCTCTCTAGCTCTAGACCTCTCCCCTCTCACCAAAGACACCTTTGATACAAGAAATGGACAATACTTTCCTAAAGCATCCTGTCTTTCCAAAAAGTGAAATGTGCGACTGTTATTCAGACATCACTGTGATCAAATCCATTTGCTGTGTCTCAGATCTTTAAATAGATTCTTACTCAAACAAAGCAGTTTTGACCAATTAATTTTTGGAATGATATATTATGTGGCACCAAACAACAGATGTTGCAGCTTTCAGGTCCTATATTCTTTTAGAGGAATCGTTTAACAAAATTCAGATTTCTGTCACTTAACCAGGTCTTAGTCTATGACAAATCTTCAGTGCTTCAGCTAGCAGTTATTCATTTCCTTTTATCTTGTTTCACAGATCTTTATCTACTTCTTTCTGGGAAGACAAACCAATTCTCTTAATAATTCCTATTTATCTATTTATTTATTTAATTAATTTATTGGGGAACATTATTAGAACACTCTAATGTTCTTAGTATTATTACCACAACACAATTTCTCGCAAATACAGGTTTCATGCCTATGTCCCTCTGGGTCTAATTATGGCCAAACAGGGCAACAACAATAGAATTCAGCTGGCTACAGTGCATTTTATAACATGCTGCCAAGGCTAAAACCACTCAGCCAGTACCCAGAAAAATTCCCTTATGTGGGGAACTGTGTGCCTATAAATACACACAACCCAAAAGACCCCTCCCTGCATTCTCGTTTCTCCCCTCAATTTACACAAATACTGCTTTAGATGAAATCTGTGTTTGATTGCTGCCAATACCACCCTGCTTAAATCAAAACTAACTATTCTGCCTTTTTCCTTTCCATTGCTTTAAACACCAAATGAAATATGTAAGTGCCAAAAAAGAGAGCAGATCAATGGTTTCTATTGCTTTAGAATCTACATTTCTTCCCCTTGGCTTGTTCTTATGTCTCAGAATCCTCCTACAGTTGCTAAGTCTTGATAGCATCTGTAGTTTGAAGGCTGTGAGCAACCAGTGTCTGTTATACCTTTGAACACACAGACACACATCCACTCAGATGCACATGATGATGATGAGCATGTTGAGAGATGCTATCAGTTGTAAACAGATCTCTCAACCACAAATAACAAGACCAAAGGCCAGGAATGACTGCTCACAAGCAAGCACATCTTTTTTCTTGTTCAACAGCCAGATGCAGAAAAATATTCTAAAGAGGGAGAGAGCAATACTGCAGGTGTTCACAAAGCTCAAAGGGTGACAAACCAGTGGTGAGGAACTATTGATCTGTTGCAGAAAGAAGCTGCTGGAGCAGGGTGGGGCATAGGTAATGGGTATCATCATTCTCACAGCTATGAGGAGTTAAGGAGACACTACTGTCAAGCTGAGATCATTTGTACTCCTAATATTGTCTCTAAATATCACTTTGCAGCCTGCCTTCAGATTTTGCTGAGCATGATCCACAAATGAAGCTCCACAAAGAGATGCAGGGAGTCCAGGGTAAATTGTGCTCATTATTTTTCACTATTATCAATACAAGCATAATGACACAGTGCCTTGATAATACAGTCTGGAGTCACAGAGCAACCAGTTACCTTTGAACACTCACTAGCTCTGTGGTGACTACAAGCCAATAAGCAAAGTTCAGAGCTGCAAGGTATGTCAAGCTGGGGGGATGACTACACCTCTACAGAAGCTACTGCATTTACCTACAGTAGAAAACAGGAAAAAATACAACATAGTTATGACCTGAGCTCCCCAAGAGGCAGAGTCTACTTTCTCTATGCTTGAACACATGATTTCAAGACAGACCCAGCTTGGCAGCTCCTCTGCTGCCTGTCCTCATGCCTTGCAGCCAAGGCTCAAGGTGCATCACCAGGAATCAGCCCTTGTGTTTGGAGAGCCCAAGTAGGTGATGTTTCAGAAAGAGAGACGTTTTTCAGAAAGAGAAGTGTTGAGTTGCAGGCTTATCCCAGAGACAGGGTGTCTCAGACAGTAAGTTGTGCATTTCTCAGAGAGTTTTAGCATCCCATTATCAGGATGAGAAAGATGCCCAGGCTCCCAAACTGGCTAGTGCCACTGGCTGCAATGCTTGACAGCTTTCTGAGTGTGTTTTTTATTCCCGTACAGGTATCCCATTTAACCTGGTTCATGCTGTGGTGATAAATGCCTTTGTTGATATCTCATGGGGATTTGCAACTCAAGCTAGACCTCTGAGTTACTGGCACTCCTGGGATGGAACCTGAGAAGAGCCTGTCCTCTTATTTACATTTTGCCTTCTTTGTGTCAGCTTTTAGGATCAAGATCCAGTTCTGCAAAATCACCTGTGAAGTTACAATGGAATTGGTTCATGACTAGAATTCCTTTTGTAGGAGCATACTGCTCAAACCACTTTAAGTCTCAACTCAAAATCAGCACCAGACCAGTTAAAATATCAAAAGCAGTAACTCCAAAGTGGCACTCAAAAGGGACCCTCTAACCTGGTGACGCAAATTGTCTGCTATTCCCTTGACACATCAGCTTACAGGCTGACATTCCTGTCCTTGAAGGAATGGGAAATTTAGGATTTACAAACAGGCATTTTTCCTGTCTGTGACATTTTTCTAATGGGCCTCTATCACCACCTGTTACCGCCTTATTCACAGGCATTGTAAAGACTTTTCTGTTCACTTTGAGGACTGCTTTGTGTGAGCAGGTCCCTTGGGCTCAAGAAAAAGTTCTCTGCATCAACTGTCAGTACATTGATAGTCAGATCAATGTCTACAGATCAGAACTTGAAGGAATGAACACAAGAATCTTTAAAAGAGCTGGATGAGGCAAAGCATAGTGGGGACACTGTCCACCAGTTGATCAGCAAGGCAGAGGAGAGACAGTGCATGTGTGTTGTGCAGGTAACCATCAGGCAAAAATACACTGAATTGAAAAGAGCTACTAACACTTGATGATGTGATGAGGCTGAGATCTTTATGCCTCCCTAAATGAGTCTTTTTCTTTCCTTTACAATTTTTTTTTAAAGGAAACAAAAATACCTTTCAACAAAAAATTAACCAGCAGACTGAGAGACTGGCTGATGAAAGGATGTCTAAAGCATGCACAGACCTAGACTAAAAGATCCAGCAAACTAATGAATTATCATGTAGATGCATTGATTACCACTGATTAAATTATCTCACCAAAGAGAACAATATCTGAAAAGAGAAAAGGGGTCAATTTTATGTAATATTGCAGGCCTTTTGCAAGTAACAGCTCTTCCTTGTAGCTCAAATGTGTGTTCCTTATCTTTGTCTACTAAGTGATTATGAATACTAATCTAGCCTAGCATAACTTCTGAATAGCAATGAAGGAAACTAAGCCTTGAAAAGAACACATATTTGTGTCAGTCCAGACTTGTGTATCAGACATTGAAAATATTTTGTGAACATACAAAATCCTTTTCGCAAAAATGTTAATGCTACACTTATCTGAAAAGGAAGTTTTATTTTGGCTCTTCTAAATGCTGGAGTTCAGCTTGTGGTTCCCTACCCTCTCCTCATAACAGCTCTAAAGACAACATGCCAAAAAGTAATTCTATGTAACAGCAACTAATGTGCTTGCATTTTTTTTCTGGCCTTTTTATTTCTGTCATGCAAGCCAATATATTCTAAGCAAAAACACATAACTCAAGAAAAATTCACATTGTGTGTTTCATGGCTTCAAATTTCCTAAACTTATTAAAGAACAGTAACTTAGAGACATGCTCTGTATTTTTTTTCATACTTGAGAAGAATCCTGTTCTTTCAAAGTCTAGTTCTGACTGATAAGATGGGCAGAGTGCTACTGAACAGACTGCAAGTTTTTCCAATAGTTCTGGAAAGTTAATTAGTTTTCAGTTTGTTCTCTTTTTCTTCTATTTATGCTTATGTTTTGGGCCTACTCCACTAAAATAATGACGAGTAAAACATAAATATCTATCTTGGTATTGAGCTTCTATGGAGAATACTAGGAAGTTTCCAGTATATTCACAGGAAGAAATCTGCTTCAGTGTGGATTGGTACAACCCCAATTTTCAAAGGTTGCACATGAATGCATATACATAAACACAGATGGGAAAAAAACCCCACACAGGTGAGAGGGAACTTCAAGAAGCAGCTGGAAAAAAATAAAAACCTGAAGTGATGAATCATTAATCCAAAACATGTACTGCTTTCAATATTAGCACAACTTTTAATGTGATACTTTCCCAGGTACTCTGCCAGTTGTCGTTTTCCAAATGTTGTCATTCAAAGATATACCTAATGCCATTAAATTGTTATAGAATTTTTTAATTATTTTTTGAAGTGCAGCATATGGATGTCTTCTATTTTTTTATACCATACATATCTTGCTCTAAACTTAGAGATTTCCATAGTAGTCATTAAAAAGCACGTAGACAAAATATTTTATGGTATCTATAATAAATGCAAAGAAATCAATACAAACAAAACTTGGCTTAGCAAACTGTACATACATAAATATGTTCTTTGTTTTTCAACTTGACATTCAACATTTTTTTCCTCATAAAAACTTCTGCAATCTTATTTATTACATCCATTTTTTTTTTAAACCTTAAAAAAGTGCTTCTCAGATTTACACCTTGTGCATCCAAAGCAAAAGTTAGAACACCATGCCTGAAACAGAAACCACAGGGAATAATACATCGCCATACAAGATTCTTTAAAATGGTATGTTACAAATGCTCTAAAATTCCTTAAGCATTGGTTATTTTGTATACTGTAGATACTGAGAGGGTATTTAACAAAGACTGGATAATGGGTCATTTAGAGCAGCACACAGGAAAGGATCTACAGTATCAAGTCCTTGGCTATGCATAGTACAGGGCAATGACCTGGATATAAAGTGGCTAAAAGATCCCAAAAGCTGTACAGAAGAGGTTTCCCCCACATCCATTGCATCCTCCTTAGTACCCAGGATGCAAGGAGTATTGAAATGATGCTACTCAGGTAATACTTTGTGCAGTTTGATACTGATACACTGATGGGCTTCCAGCAGAGTGCCAGCAGAGAAAGAGATGGGCACAGTGGTGGCAACAGCAGACAGGTAAAGCTGCCACGCTGAACCCTGCCACCCTTTAAAACCATCTTGCTGCCAGCCAGCACTCCAGCAAGGTCTCCCGCTGTCTCAGAGGTCTCCTTCACAATGGAGGAGGACCATTCATGTATTTTAGCATGGGGTGGAAAGAGCGGGCAAAGTTGTTTGCCATAGCACAGCTGTAATCCTCCTCGGTCATTGGCACCAGGCACGCCAGCCCGATCAGGAGCAGCAGGAGGAGCTGAAGAGGAAGAGCAGCTCTGAGGACTCTGAGGAAGAAGGACGGGCACCGCCACACTGGCCCAGCCTCAGAAGGGGAGGAACCTGAACCACCTCTTTTGGACCTGAGAAAAGAAGATGGGCAGTTGAATACACTAAAACATTACTGCAGCAAAGGTTGCCCTTGGGCACTCAACCTCCCGTGAAGGCCGATTAACAATTTGCACAGACTCTGATTGACAACTGCAGAGGTATTTTTCAGTGAACATGCTATTTCCCTATGACTTTTAAGAGACCCTGGATTTCTAGACTGGGTAGGAAAACACCAAATGATTATAACAGAAGGTGCTTTGTGACCCCTCAGCCCCTTTTATCATTTATGAGGAAGACCATCCACTTAAAGCACTAAGCTTAAGAGAAGGGGAATATAAAAGGTGGGCCGTACCTGCCATATTTGTTCAATGCATGCTGTCTAAAGAGGTGGGCCTTCTTGTTTAAAATACCCAGTTGCACTTGATTTGCAGAAGTTTCTGCATTTGTTTATGTATAAGGTATCCATGAGAGTAAAATGCACTGAGATTCACTTACATCAATTTCTGTCAATCAATACACCAATATACAGGTAATGGGGATGTGTTTTCTACAAAGCACATTGTGTTTTGAATCTTGCACAGAATCAGCAGTTAAAATCTATCTGCTCAACTGACTTGACACCATCACCTTCCAAGTGATTTTCTTCCTTATGTTGATGGATCTGACTTGAAATGGCACATACCTATCACATGTCTATGAGGCAGGAGAGATCTAACACAAATACTTCCAAAGGGACATTTCAAAAATCCATTCTATTACTTTAAATGAAAGATAAAGACATAAATTTCACATTTTTCTTTCTGGCTGAAGCTATCAAGAGCTGAAAAGAGTGACTAGGAAAGACTAATCTGATGGTCTCAGTGTGCTAGTTAAATGGCATGGGAAAATACTGTATTTCAGCACAAGCCAAAAATGGAAGAACTCAGAGCCTTCGAGTAACTTGCTTCAAGAACTCTGCTATTAGGACATTAGGTCATGAATTTTGTCTCAGATGTGCTGCTATAATACATTTGCATGGTTGCTATCACCATGAGGCCTCAAAAAATCTGTGGTTTCCTAGAGTTTAAGAGATAATTCTAATAAGGACATGTGGGAAATCAGGCTTACTGGCTGCAGTCAAATGCTCCCCAGTGAAGTACAGGGTGATGATTCCTTACTGTTTCTTTGACTTCCCCTTGTTCTTTTGATTTTGTCTCCCTGATAAGTCTGAATCTGTATGGGGAAGCATCCAAAAATGAAAATATCATCTTCAAAACAATGCCAGGCTTCGCAAGGGTTCCCCTCCCATATGTTCAGAAAATAACTATTTCTGTGATTATTTTATTTTCTTGCTCATATATGTATAGCACTCCACTATGAGGACTTCAACAAGGCTAGGCACATTTGGTAAAGTTCAGATGACCAACAGATACATAAAAACTAATTATATGCAGATATGCTGAATTACAATCTTGAACTAAATATTCCAGGAAGCAGTGATGATCAAAACTTCAGATCTTGTGTTGTCTGAATCCACACTATTGTAGCCCAGGTGGAAAGTTGCTTATCGCATAATGTAGGATCACGTATTATAAAGAAGATATTGAAAGGACATGGCACATTAAACAGCATCAGAGCATTCCATATTAAAGCTCAATTAGATCAGGACTTCTACTGTCTGAGAATACCAAGACAGAAAGTTAATGGGCTGAGGCAGGAACAAAGGGAACAAGGAGTGCTTAATTACCTTCCAAGCATTTGATTGCACAGCCTACCTATTTACAAGGCTCTCATTGTATAAATGTTGTTAATCCAAACCAAAAAATGACCACATTTCTGCAGTTGCTAACTGGTGTTTGATATTGAGCAAATTGTGATTCTCTTCATTGTCCCAGAGCTACTCTGGAGGAACTCTGGGTGTCAGAAAAGGATGTTCCAAAAAACTGAATCAGAAGTTAATCCCTGGTTTTTCTTTTCTTTTTCCTGTGCCTTTAGTAGCACAAACCAGCATCATATTGCTTTGTGTTTTACAAAAAGAAATTGTAATGCAAGCTTGCATTGCTGATCTCAAAAGGAACATAAACTTTCAAAAATTAAAACAATTCAAAAGCAAATATTTTTTTTTCTGCAATGAAGTAGGTATTGAAGAATAATACTGCATGGCAACAATTAAACAAGCAAATAATTAAATTTTACAAAAACATCTTCAGAGTGGGAGTTATAAAGAGTTTGAGTGGTGTACTGCCTGTATTTACGGCAGGTACACCTCTGCAATCTACATAATTGGCTGAAAAATGGAATGGGTCAGCTTAGAGTGCTTAATAGATTTGGTAAGGAGAGATGGTTAAAAATATACATTGTTAATTAAAAAAAGCTCACTATTTTTAAGGGCAGAACACCTATTTAGTCTGGCAGGAGAAGGGAAAGCTGAAGTACTGTGTGCCACTTTGCAGAGAAATGTAATTTCTGTTCTTGACCTTGCTTCTTTAGCTGTCTCTTCTGACTGCTCCACCATTTGTCACACTGTGAGGAGGGAAAGGGGTGGGAACATCTGCTACCCACTCCAGTACACAACTCCTACTTAGTAGATGAAAGAGGGAAGCACAGCTGCTGTCCTGGTCAACAGTAGGCTTCCTCATGTCAAGAAATTTTATATATTAATCCAAGTGCAAGCAATAGTTACCCTTACTTTGAGAGTTTGCAATGTCAGTGATACTGGAACTCTAAGCATTTCAGGAGAGGAGAAGCTAATTTACCAGGCTATAGATAGGATGGTCAAAGTGAACTTTAATTTCAGCTCAGAGGGGAATCTTTTTGTAAAGATGATTGCTATTTTTTTTCCCAAGGAAAATATGGTTGATGTAACCAATCTGTATTGCAGCAAGCATCTGAAAGCTTTCAAAAAGGAATTTATCATTCAAGTGAAGCTGATAGAAATAAATAAAGTGAATTTAATGCTAAGTGACTAATGGAATGCGGAAAACAGGCTTACATTGAATGAGGCACTGCTGGCCTAGTAGGATGTTATGTACTGCAGTTAATCAAGAATGGGCCTTAACTTAATATCTTTATTAAAAGACTATTGCACAAAATATAAGAATAGTAAATTTCACCTGTATGATGACAGATGCTGAAGGTCTTTGCAAATACCAGACATGATTGGCTTCTTGCACAGAAAAAAAGTGGGTGAATTGAAAAAGTTTAAGAAGCAGCAGTTGTATATGATATTTAAGTATCAAGCACTAAGTGAGAGTGAGGGAAATAACTGGGAAAAGAATCATGGCAAGCCAAACCCAAACCTTGTGTTTGAGCCACTGTGTAGCCATGAATATCCTTTTGTGGGCAAAGGCACAAAGAGTGATGTGGTTTGGTCTGCTCCAGGAACAGCAAGTGACCTTTAAAGATCCACTAGTCATCTGGGGAGGCTTGGAGTGAGCAGGAAATGGAGGTTGGCACTATGGCACCAAGACTTGAATAGAGCTGGTCAAGAGCGACAATGTAAACACCCCTGAGCAAACTGAACCACTATTTTAATCTTTTAACATTTTAATCACTTCAAAAAAATTCACAGGCAAAGATCCAGGTGTGCACCTATAACAGCTCTGTTGAACTGATGAAGAAAGAGGAACTGCTTCTTGGATTTGCTTTCCCACCTAGCACATGATTACTAGTATGGCTTGGGTGAGACTCCAGTTAAATCCACAATGTAATGTTCAGTTTAACCCTGCACCTTGCTTAGCATCACACTATATATGCCTGTCTTTTTGTGGTGATCATGGAGAAGGCAAAGTGATATGACACATTTCATACACAAAGCATGACCCCTCTAATTTTTTAGATGAACTTTCCTTCACAATTTCTTGTGTGATAAACCTTTCTTATTTCTCCTTTATATTAAACTCCAACAGGGTTTGCTGATCCAGTGCAAGATCAAACACAAAGTACTCTGATCAGAGGCATGTCAAAATATTAAAGAACACAGTGACAGCTTGTACCGCATTATCAGTTAAATCCACATTATACATCAACCACAACCTGTCTGGCTTGCGCATTTGATTAAGTTTCCTATTCAGCAGTGACTCATTCGTATTCCATGCTTGTCTGAATGACAAATTGAACATTGTGTTGTGCTGCTACAAGATGTGTTAATAAACAGTGCTGGAAAACCTTGATCTGAAAGGTGCCGCGACAATGGCACTGCTAGAACAGGGGTTGATCTCAAAGCTACAAAGCACTGCTAGCTGCTCTTAGAGCCAGGGGCTCACCCCTACAACCAGAAACCTCAGAAGGCTGGCAGAAGTGGTTTGACTACACAGGAGAGTGGAAAAGCGCACACAATGTCTTCCTTCAGTGCAATGGTGCTAGTGCAAAAGCATGCTGATCTGTCAAAGACATCCTCCCCTCCTCTTCACTGTTAGTGGCTGCAGAGTGAAGCCCCTCTCCTCCCTTTTCTTCCTCCCTATGAGAAACAAAATGCCAAGCTTCATAGCAGGCTGGAGCTGAATAATTAGCTCTCTTTCTCCATCAGACAGAAAGATGGAGTTTACATATATGCCCTATTTCCTATGTGGTTTCCTTTTCTTTCAAAGGAAATAAATCCTTAAAAACAGGCAGCTTCTTAGTGCGTGTAGAAGCAATAAAAGATACTTGTTCCATTTGTTACATGGTTTTATAACTATGCCACTTTACTCACAGTCCCTAACTACACATGTAAAGCAAACTTTTTAAAGGAAGTGTTTATGTAATTATATACATGGTAAGTAGTTTTGCTTCTTACTTCATTTATAATGAGAATAAAGTCTTGATTTCACTCATGAAGAAACATAATTCTCTTAAGGTATTTTTTTTTGTCTGCTTGTTTATGGCTCAATCACTGCATTAAATCTAGTGTTTGTTTCTTTCTTTGACTCTAATAGGACTTATTTAAAAAAAAAAATATTTAATTTTGTGTTTTCTTGTTTCCAACAAAAAATATTTGACTATTTGAAAAGCTATTTTAAAAACAAATCAGTTTATTTTTGATACAGAGAGAATAAATGAGATTTAGTTTATTTTTAGATTTAGTAAAACAAATGTACCTTAATCACACTTTCTGACTATTTGAGCAGTGTGCAAGACATTGAAATAGCAAAAGACGTCCTCTTTACATGACTTGCTCATTTGCTTTTTTTTTTAAAACTTCGTAATTGTAGAGCCAGTAAACTGATCAGTGAAAGAGCAAAGGTACACACATCACAGTGACAACAACAAGAATGCAGAAGCACTGTTAGCTGCAGAGATGACAGGTTGCTGGAGACACCGTGGAAAGCAAGAAGCTGTAGCTGCAAGCCTGCTCTCTACCGGTCAGACAGAGATGGGGAGGTGCTGCTCCCGGAGCAATGCAGGGATGCGAGCACAGGGAGAGCCATGGCAGTGTTAGCATGTTATATTGCAGTCGTCTGAGGAGGGGAGAGAAAGTGATCCCGAGTCTCAGTACTCTCAAATTCTGATTTTTAGTTTTGAGTCTAACGTATTGAAAACCCACAAACTGAACAAAACGTTTCGGGGGGAAGAAAAAAAAAAAAAGGAAGAAAAAAGAAACCAAATAAATTAAGAAAAGGGTGTTAGTATGTCTCATCCAGATCTGTGGGTTTTGTGAATTCTAGAATATGATATTGGCCTATTACCTGACTTAATTTAATATCTAGAGGTAAAGAGGATGATAGACAGTGTTTGCCATGAACTTACTAGCATTCCTCTTAAATCACACCAAAATAAAATTATCATTAAACATCATGAGTGTAAATGCACACTCACCCTGATCAGGCATATGAAAAATAAATGTTGATTACATGGGACTTCATGGAGAACCAAAAGCTGCAGATGTCCAAGGATTAGCCTGTATCTCTACACCAAGAATTTGAAGCAATTGAAAGTCCCTTTTGCCAAATGATTAAGGGAAAAGGGAAGTTGCCACTTGTGTAAGTCCTGCCCACCCGATGGAGTCAGTGGGACTGAGAGGAATCACGGCCAATTTCTATCATCCTCTTGGTGTTCTAGAACAGAGTGCGGAAACCAGGAGAACAAGGTACCTGCTATGTGGACTGCTGACAGAGGGTCCAGGCTGTGAGAGACTACATTTGCCCCGTGGCTGTTTGCAATGAACAGGGGGTAAAGAAAGAAGAATGTTCAGTCCAGGCAAATAAAGACAAGCTACTGATGAAATTAAATTAAAAGTGCAGCAAAGGAAACATAAAAAAAAATTAAAATGAAGTGACCAATACCCATGAACCAAGGAAACTGGCTTTTCTTTGCACTTAGCTGAGTATGAAAATTATTGGACCATACATAGCAAACGCAAAAATAACAGTCTAGACATTATGTTTATGAACAGTAGCTCTGGGTTTTAAAAAAAGTCTCTAGAAATTTAGTTCAAATAATTTGTAATATGAAATAGATGTTATCTCATTAGGTTGATATGGAAATATATATAGATTTCAAAAATGCACATGCAGAAAAATTAATATTCTCAAGGGAAAAAGGTCCAAGACCCTCCTTTGCCAAGTTTTTCCTCTCCACCCCACGATTTTGAAGGCCAAATAACTGTAGGGGCATTCTTGCGATCACAGCTATTTGCTGGATTTTTTAATGCAGTTAGATGTTTATAATTCTGATTGTAATTCTTTTGTATGAGTATTTATTTATTTAGCATCAGCATATTTGGCACTGAAAGTCTAAACAGCATTACTTTAGTCTTCAAAATTGTGTGGGTGCAGAACCCAGAAGCTTGAAAACTAGATCCAAGGAATCATACAACTTAATTATGAATTATGGAGAAAAAAAAAAAAGAAAGTAGTCACATACATGAACAGTAACAAATTAGAGACAGACAAATCCTTATTAAAATATTGAGATGAAACCTATCATAATTCTACATGCTCTCTTAACAAAGATTTATAGTAAAATACTTCTCCATTTCCTGTAATGGTCAGGCAACCTTCAGTTACATCTGTGATATCAAAGTTATTAGAAATTATTTAGGTTTAAATTTAAAAGACAAAAGCATTATCTTTGAAATAAAATGTTAAGGTTTATACTCTTTCTGTGGAAAAGCCAGTATTCCTTTACATTCTCATACTAGCATCTAAAAGGAAACTAGTGAATGTAAACAAAAATTAAAAAAGTAAATCAATTTCAAGAGCCATAAATTTATCAAGACAGAACTCAAAAGCTTTACAAAAAAGTGCAAATGGAAAAACAAAACAAAACAAAACCAATCTGATTGTCTTAAGAACTAAGGAAAAAAGCAAATTAATCAACAAATAGAATTGCAGAAAAAGACAAAATAATTGCAGTTCCAATTTGGGCTCAGAGTATGGAAGTGTTTAGTACTAGGCATGTATTGCTATATTTCTTGAATTTTGTGCCAGCGATGTAAATGGACAACTCCAGAGTTGCCACCATAGCCATTGATTAGGTCCTGCACAACTAGCTGGTTTGAATAATGTTTTGTGCCCTTCAGCTCTACTTAGCCATTCATCCAAAGTCTCAATAAGACCATCTGCAACCTGCGTCAGAAATGACAAAAAACTTATTGAGATTCTTGATGAAGCAGCTCTGAAGAGAAGGCCAAACAGAAATGGAGGACTGATTATACCAGACAAGACCAGACTTTGGGGTGCTGCCATCACTAGAGCAAAATACAAGAGACACGACATGCCATACCATGGTAAACCAACCACACTGACAGCCCTGGTTTCAGATAGTATTTACCACTTCTGATTTCATGCAGGATGGGATATGCAGCAGGGTTGGGGAAAGCAGCTGTGTTTTGCTTTTGGTTTATGCTATTTCCTTTCCTAACAAGTGAGAAGAGGTGACTTCCAGCTGGCTAGAACTGCTGTAGATACCTATAGCTCCCACCCAAGAGGTGGAAGAAAATAAACTACATGAAATTACCGTTCTCTGTCTGCTTGGAGTGCTTCTTCCAGATACAGGACTCACTGAGCCTGATGTGTCTAATTCATCGGAAGACCATGAGGACAATTCCTAAAGTTCAGAAGGAACGGAGCTCAGAAATACAGCAACTAGCTGTACAGGTAAGCAAACTACAAAAATTACCCTGAGTGAAATTTCAGCAGAGTTATTTCCAAGGCAAATAAAATAAAGCAGCTAAATTTTGTTACCAAATTTTAAAAGACTAAGGCATTACATGTTTTCTCTGTCAGCCCTAAAGGAAAAGAAAAGCAAACAGCAGTTAAAACTTCCTTTGTTTAGGTGACACATTTTCCACTGAAGTCAATACAGGGGAAAAACCAGTTGCACTTTACTGGCTGTGAATTACATGAAGAGTTTGGTACTACCATGATTTTATTTAAACAGGTAGAAATCCTCAAGAAGGAGGGAAGATCTGAGTTCTTGTGCTTTAAGAACTCTGCTAATCCAAGTCCTTTTAAAAAAAGCGAACAAAAGGAGAACCTTGAAATCTTTACTCTGTATCTGTCACTGCTGGCAAAGAGGTATGTGTAACTCCCTCTTAAACACCTGAGATACACAGTAACTTGAAAAGATTTGGACTACAGCTCAAAGCCTAAGAGGCACATATAAGGGACTCCTTACCCTATTACAAAATTTATTTTATGGTTTTTTTTTTTTCTCTCTTTGACAGAGTGTTTATTAACTTCCTTTCCAGTGACAACTGATGTACTATAATTTTCAGTACTGCTACTGGAATAATTATCTCATATACTTTTCCAGTTGACTGATTCAGTAATAGCAGGGTAAACATACCCAGAAGTTCAGTAATTATTGCTACATCAAATAGAAAAAAAATACTGAGTTAAATCCCCCCCCCCATATCAGAAGAGATATTTACATTCTGAAGTTTAAGATCACTTTATGATATTCATTACATGTTCCATCTTGATAAGCTCTGCAAATCACAGAAACAGAGCAGCCAATCGCAACGATTAGAGAAAGGCAGTCAAAACAGCAGGAAACACGCTCAGTGAACAGAACAGAATAAAAATATGTGACTTACCAGCTGACTACTTGAAATGTCTAGAATTTTCTCTAGGTCTTTAATATGACGTGTAACCTCTTTCAAGAGGAGCTTCAGTCTGTTTCCAATGACATGTACCTTTTCTTTGGCTTCAAGACAATCCTTGCCTTCAGCATTGACTAGCAATTGGCAAGACATATCTTGCAGAGATGCCACCTTCAACTGAGACTCCAGCAGTTCACGTCTGATTTGCTGTTGCCAAGGCAAGCATCAAATTTTTTTAATAGCACTCAATAAAAAAAAAAAAGCTAAAGAGTAGAACTCACAAAACTCAACATTTGAAATTAAATAAATGGAAAAAAGAAGAGAAGCAATACAAATTTCTCATCTGACAGGAAGATATATAGCAGCCTAGTAGTTGCCTGAGATTTAAAATCACATGTTGTGTTACTAAGGAAAGTGAGTGGTGTTCCCTACTAAGGTATAGTCAGTCACTGATGCTGGTCCCACAGCTTTGTGTTAGCACACAATGTATAGTGCTAACCCTCACAAGAAAGAAATCTCATTAGATATTTTTCTGGTGGTGTGTTTTGGGAGAGAAAAGGGTTATTATAGTCCTACCATCAGAAGTCTGTGATGATCCTGCAGTATTTCTGAGTCCAGGTTTGGGTTGATGGGCACAATCTCATTTTTCCTTCTGTCAATATTCTCCAACCAAAGCAATAAACCATGGCACAGTTCATGGAAATCCTGCAAATGGTGAGTTATGTTTTTAAGATGGTGGCGAAGTATTTCAGTCAAATTCAGGTTTATAATTTATCCTCTGATACATTCTACTAGCTAAATGAAATAACTTCCAAGAAGTATGCAATAGAATATTAAAATACAATTCCAGAGACGACAAATTTTGTAAATATTGGGCTGTAAATAGGTGTTTTAGACAGCACAGGTATATCCTTGAGAAAACCAGATGCCAAAGCTGTACTTCGGCTTTCATGAGCAAGTTTCAGATGGATTGTGAGCACGACAGGTAACTGAATGGTTTATATTTTCAGTATGAATTTGAAACAGGCACAGTACAGACCTGGCACTGCACTAATGCATCCTGCAACGAGCTGCGCCAGTCTTCGATCATGCTGCACACGTGCTCCCAGCGCACGTTCATCTGAGACAGGCGCTCCTGGAGCTTCTTGCTCTCCTCACTGTCAGACTGAGTGAACTCTGAGCTGCACAGATTGATGGATAAGATGATTGCTTTGCGGTTGTCAATTGCTTTCTGCAGCTCCTTGATGATAAGACAAAGGGGAATAAAGAATGGAAATTGGTAAAATGTTACTTTCAGGGAAAAAAAAAAAAAAAAAAGTAGAGAAGGCACAAGACTGCAATGATTTGCCATCAGCAGCTGCAGAAAGGTACCATGCTGTAACAGTCCCTTCACTCTGGATAACACACTTCTGGGCTCACTCTGTGACTCTGCAAATGTCCACTCTTTAACATCTACTAACATTTTACTGTGAGCATAAACAAAAGCAAGCCAATTAAACTTATAAAGTCTTAAAAGCCTGAACTCAGAGTTGAATTTTAGAGATCTGGCTCATGTTTCAAATATTTTAAAGACAAAGGTCCAGCAAAATTTAAAGATGTAATACAACTGTATTTTAGCTCACAATAAAACTTTTGCCCTCACTTCTCAGTTTTGCTGATAAACATGAAAACCAACCTATTTTCAAGTGGAAACTGCTGTCATCAGTATTTTAAAATAAAAGCTTTTACTGAGAGAAACAAAAACATACAAAGACTATAAAGAACTTAAATTTATAGAAGCACAACTTGCATGAAAACTCTTTTGTTTACACTGGAAGCCACAAAAGAAACCCTACCTCTTTTGGTTTGGAAGGTACTAATGGTCTTTCAAAGAGAGGGTGAGATAAGAACAGAATTCTTAAGAAATGCCCCATTTTCCACCTACTTTACAGCATTTAATTAAAAGCACGATGTCACAGTAACCTTTGCAGTACTTATGGCAGCTATATTTGGATTACAGTGCAGATTAGCATTGACATGCTTCACAAGGATCACTGCCGGAAACAGCCTTTGCTATCTGTTCACCTCATCCCTGGCATGAAGCACAGTGCATTTTGACATTGGGTCCCATGTTTCTGTGCCCACTCTTGTAAGACACTAGTAACTGAATGTGAAGTTGTGGACCACCACACTTGCAGATCTTTATAGCTGTGAAATACACAACAGAGATGAAAAAGTACCCTTCAGATCTTGATGCACCTGAGATGACAGAAGAAGAAAAGGAACGTTGCAAAGGGGCAACAGATTTTTATTGCACTGGTGACACTGGGTAGGTTACAACCCCTTTGTAATTAATGGTATCAGGAGTTATCTGTACATTCTGAGATTACCACAGAATTACTATTCCAAGACTTCATCTGGATAGCCAGTAGTACATTTTCCTTCCAAAAAGGGATTCAGAAAATCACTTTCCCAGTTACTTTATCAGCAGCAGCCTGCTATGTGGAGAAAACCAGCTGCAATTATTGGTAACCTCTTCAACATACCTGTTGTGCTCAGTCTTAGATGGTAACTCATGGAAAAGAGAAATAAAACTCACTTTTAGTTTTTTAATTCTGAGTTCAATAGTTTGAATGTCAGTGCTGAGATCAAGGCGGTGGAGCTTCTCCAGTTCCTCTTCAGTTTCCCCCAACCAAGCCCAGATGCTATTAAGGTCGGAGTTGAACTGCTGCCATTGCTGCAGGTTCTGCTTCATCCTCAGCTCCTTGCTTAGAGCTTGAGCCTGGATTAATTCCCATCTTTCAATTACACCTGAAATTACAAAAACCAAATTCAACAAAAGCCAAAAAACCCACAAGGTACACGTACACACTCAATTGCATAAATTGAATACTATTCAGGACAAAAATATGCTCCATAAAAAGCCTAAGCCACAAACACTAACCACTTTAAAAACTAAGCTAGATTGAAGAAAATTATGATGGAGAGAAAGAATGAAGAACCTGGATGATTCCAGAGAACAAGCAATTTTATTGCTTTCTAACGTCAGACTTCTATGAGCAGGATTAAGCTGATACATGAAGGTCTCTAAAACAGGTCATGTTGGCAAAAAAAGACACTTTAAATTACTAGACAAGTGCAAACCAGACAAGAAATATTAATATATCTAACTAACCACATATTTATTATTTTCATTTCATGTAGTTGTGCCTATCACAGTTTAATGGTCACACCTCACTACCTTTGCCTTAGCTACCGCTGATGCATTGGATAAACACCTGCACTAAAAAGAAATAAATTAGGGGCTATTTCTTCTTGCTAGTTATCTTGAAATGCTAAGGCAGAAGGACAAGTTGTATCATTCCATCAACTTAAAATTTACAAATAAAACCCCACAACAAAACAAAGGAGACTATATGGGTAGCATATCTTGCCAAGCTAAGAAGGGAGATGATGCCATTATAGCCTCTGGAAATCCATGTTCTCCCAACCAAATACCTCCTATTCTAAAACTGATGTTTAAAATTAGTAAGGTGAATACTTCTATCAGGTGAAAATAAATTTCTTTACTCTAGGTAGATAATCTTAGAGGTGAAAGCTAATATTAGAAGAAACACATGCTGACCTAGGTGTTTTGTACAGAATATAAGCAACCTTCTTAGTGAGAAATCTTACAACAAAACCCCTTGCATCCACAGAGACTTCCTGAGAGGCTTAGGGTTATGCCTCATGATATGAGGGGGTTCTTAGAATGGACTTGTATACCTAAACTCTTCTTAGGGCATACACAGGGAATACTTACTATTCATTATTATTCCTATTAAAATACATTAAGCAGAACATGATTACAGAAAGTCACATAAATATGTCAGCAAATAATACCAGGTGTTTGTTCAGAAAAGCTTTGCATGTTTGCTGTTTTCCATAATTGCTGTTCCTCAAAGGAGCTACGTGTTACTTACCAGCTGTTTGTGTTTCAGTACTGTTCATGTTAATGAGTCCTGAAAATTTTTCTTCCTCCTCCTTCAGTTTATATCCAAGCCTTCTTACTGAGTCTATGCTTCCACTGCATTCACCTAGCAGTTTCATCTGTGTTAAGAAACAAATGTTAACAAATGCTTTTCAATGTGTGCTGCACAGGACTAATTGTATGGACACTGAAAATTACAATGCAACTTCCAGAAATTTCCTAAAGTAAGTATAAGTATGAAGAAAAGGATCTATTACTTTAACAATCTTTGCTGGTACTACAAGAAAAGTATATTCAGATGAAAAGGCCTAAAGTGTAAGTTATTTCTATATAACTTAGTACCATTATGCCAAATTGTTCTCGATGTCTTAGGTGCCATCTTTTCCAAATTTTAAGACACTATGGAAAAGACACTAGAAGACTGATAAAGAAAGTTAACATAAATATGGAAATATTACTATGCATCCAAAGCAGCTAATTTTGAAGTTCTGGCCTTAATAAAATTATTTGAATGGCTTAGAGAGAGAGATTTATCTTTCAGAAAACCCCTCTGAGAAAGCTTTTTAATCAGGGATTCCATACATGCTGATATGATGCATGCTTATGATTTGTTAGCAAGATGAACACTGCACCTGAAGTTATAAAACCTCCTTTTAAAAGCAGAGGAATTTCAAACAAGGATATCATCATTAGATGGATAAAAGCATGTATGAGAAAGTACTTCTAGACATGTGCAAAAATGTAATAGGAGATTAAATTCCTTAAGAGTCATGTTCCTCTAATCTTACGCTACTGTAAACAGTTATAACATAAACACCAATAGCACGTAAGGGTTAAGGGTAGTAACCACCCAAGAGAGTCCGAGAAGCAGTTACAGCAAATTGCTCTGCTGAAGCAGCTGCATCTCCTTCCATGGCTAAGCTAAGCTAAGCTTGGAGTGCACATTTGACACACGCACATATCCTCTGTAAGTGGAATCCAGTTCTGGCCCTGTAGGTGTCTTGCTACGGATGATGTTTTCTGTTTGCTGTATCTGGAAGCGACTGGTGTCCAAGGCCTTGTCCAGCTGTCGGATATGTGCTTCCAGGGCACCTGGTTCACCTGCATCAAAACCAAAATAGAGGGACTGTCACCCCAACTTTTCCAAAGTTTTTGTTTGTTTTTTTTTTTCCTTGCCCAGGCAGAATAGATATTAGGAATACTATTTAGATTAGATGGTGAAGGAGACATGTGGCGGCAGCAGTATGAGTGGTACAATGTCAAAGCTAAGTGAAAACTAGTTACATTAGAAAGTATTAGCAACCTTCAAAAGATACCAGTGAACATGCTTGCCACAAGAAACACAGAATATAGAAGAGTCCAAGTTTAAAGTAGGTTTTCAAATTATTCTGAAGTGGCTTTCCCCCCATATTGAATGCCTTGTCTTTGTTTAAAGAGAAAGTTCTCAGCATAGGACACTCTAAACTCACTGATTTTGGGAAACACCTCGCTCCCTTTCACAAACACTGTCAAATAAAACCCTGTAACCCAAATCTCCACTTGTATGATCTAAATCCATGTGAAAATTTGGTAGCTTCATTTCCCTTTGTATTATTTCTCCCCTCTAAAAAGCAATAGAATTTGCATCTGCATGAAACGATCCTATTTGTATACAATTTTAGAGACTACAAGTGGCATACAAGTGCTAAGTGATATTGTTATATTGTCAAAATCCAGAGATGACTGACATCTCAGAGGCCTGCAACAAGTAGTCCATGCCTGCTTTGGGCAACCACACTAAGCAGCAAAATTTATAGCATTTTTCCAATTATGTACTTGACAAAGACCGTGCTTAACATATCTGCAAGATGCTATTATTCATTCAAGCTATTGGGAACCAATATCAATGTTTTTGAAGCAGGACTAACTTGTACTTTCCTTACAGGGGCCAGATGAATTCTGTGATATAAACTGGCTACAGACAATTCTAATGGGAAGCTGGCTGCAGCCTAGAGGACCATGCTAGATTCTTCTTATCCAGATTCTATCACTATGCCTGATTTCCATCTGTTTACAAAGACAGTTTGAATTTATTCATAAAGACACAATTAAAAACATGAATAGAGAAAGAGAGCCTTCTATCCACCTAATTACAGAAAGCGGAGCCTCTTGGATGATTAATCTTTTTTCATATAAAATACAACATCACCCCAAATGGACAGGACAGAGTGCTCAACATTGCTTTTCACTCATTACTTTAAAAAAATTTTCATGGGTCAGAAAACTAAACACATTTTTTCCATAAGTGCTGCTGTTACTTATACCCTTAATCAATAATATTATTTCACTAATTTGGGGGGTAAATAAAAATGGATGGTGAACCTGAGGCCTGTGTCACAGACACTGATATTTTAATTGTTTGCTTTTGCAAAGAAGTCATTACTTAAAAAGTGGGAAACTGTGAAATCATGAGAAAATATATGTGCAAATGCATCTATTTCCTTCAAGAGAGTCAGCAAACAAATGAGACAGAAGGTTTAGTCTTCTGCAATGAGAAAAGAAAATAACTGTCCAAGGTATGAGACTAAGATAAAGACAGTACCTCACCTTGACATTTTGATCACATTTTGATCACATGAAACAACTAACCTCAAAGTTTGTATCTGTGTGATGATGTGGCTATGTTAAGAAAAAATAAATAAATGAAAACCCAAAAAAATAGGTATTGTTCTACATCTTTTCCTTCTGCCTTAAGATGTAACAATGTATTAAGTCCAGTTGATGGACACCAGGGGAAAAAGACCAATCAGATCTGTTTAGCTTACTTAGCCAAGGTGTATTAGCTAATACTTCAGACATCGTTGTTTCTTCCATGCCCCCAGTTGTACCTTTAAGTGCAGTAGTAAAGCAGAAGGTTACTTCTAAGTTAATATGCCAATGCTGCCATGTAAGAAATATTTATCTTTTAAGTTGTGAGAAAATAGCAGATGCTAGGAGAAGAGAAAGCAGTTATGCTCGCACATTGTGGTTATTGCATCTGGCTAAGCTTAGTCTTTTATGATGCCTACCAGAGATATTTTTGAGGGCGTTTTCTGTGAGTGTTACATAGGCCTCTAGAGTTTCAGGGATCTCTACATCTGAAAAAATAAAAGCACAATCTGAATTGATGGCTCAGCAATGGCCATCTCCTTACAGCAGGAGTCCTTTTCACGGGATGGATTAAATAAATTGTTCCGATAGCAAACATTCTCTCTGGAGAAGGAAAAAGATGAAGACTGAAACACAGGGAGGCTGCTACAAAGTCTCTTAAGATCCAGGCAAACCTGACTCTTTCCAGAGCAATGACCTGGAACGCAAAAGACAGCCACAAGATCAGAGTAAAATACACTGGTACGTCTTATCCCACAACTAGCTTCATTGGGGCACCCCCACTCGTTAAGATTTATAAGACAAAGCACAAACATTTAGAAAGGATTTCCAGCTTCACTGGAGAACAAGACCAAAGATCCTACCTCAGGCTAAACACTCATTTGCTGGAGTCTTGCCTGCATCAGGGCAGACTTAGGATTTACTTAAACACTTTATGATTTTCTCTGTGGGTCTCTCCGACAGCATTTCTTCATTAGTTTGTTCTGCACTTTTTGCCATATCAAGTATGGTTTCTTCTAGTCAGAATAACTTAGGACACAGAGCTGTTACAGATGACATATCCCATCTGGCAGGCCTCACGCATAGATACACAGCCAATTCCCTGCCATATCATGTACGCCTCTGCCATTTTCCAAGGCTGTCGTCATCCAGGAATCTCCATCACTAAGGCCAGAGGGCCACTGGGATCACTTAGGAAACACTATTTAAAGTCATCAGGGGCTATTTAAAGTACTTTTCCATGAGAATCTTGGCCACATAATCAAACATCTAACATCTGCCTTTTTTTTACTCGGAGAAAACAGAGCACTCAGTCCACCACTGTACCTGCTATGCCAGCTGCTCCTCTCAGGTAGAAGTCTTTTTCTTGTCCTCCGTCTTCTTCTGAGTGCAGCGCCCGTGAAACAGCTGTCTCCAGGTCCCTGCTAAGGTCGTAGTCATGATCCCACTCCAGGGGGATGGAGTCCACGCTCGCAGGGGTATCTCGCCCCGATCGCTCACTCCTCAGCGGCTGGGAAAGAGGCAGCGAAAGGTTGGAAGAAGGGTGCGGGGAGAGAACGCTGTCCGCAGATTTGTCATGCCAGCGTATGTCAGAGAGATCTGCTG
Source organism: Parus major (assembly GCF_001522545.3). Classification (NCBI taxonomy): domain Eukaryota; kingdom Metazoa; phylum Chordata; class Aves; order Passeriformes; family Paridae; genus Parus; species Parus major. The sequence continues at coordinate 55,512,724 of NC_031770.1, read as the reverse complement.
ATTCATCCAGATCCACCTCTCTGTCAGAGAGGTCGTGCTCGTCATCTGTTAGCTAGAAGCATAATGCAAACAGAAGCCATCAATGAAACGTGCAGAGGCAGTGCATGGTCAGCCTGGGTCAGTGAGACAAAGCAGCATTAGGTGACAGGCACACTGGTGGGGTTTTCATTTTGCTCTTTCCCTTAATTATTTTTAAGTTCTACTAAAAAGCCATCATAACAAAGGAGATCAAAGTGCAAGCTCATTTTAATTACTTGAGGCACATAAAGTCTCACTTAAAGCAAGTATCTCCAGAATTTTATTGATGTTACTTCAATGCAAATATTAATTTAGAAAAACCTCTGGAATCAAGTAATAGAAGGAATAAGTGATCTTTATCGTATTTCTCTCACTATGTTATTTAATATTTTGAAATCCCTGGATTTTGTTCCTTTCATTAAGTAGGACTTCAGCTACCAAATGTTTTTCCTTTCACTTTCTCCTTTTGTTTTCTTTTTTTGCTTTTGAGCTTGTGTTAAATTCTGGAGACAAATTTCTGTCTCTTCTGAGGAGAAAACTCTTCATTCCATTTTTTGGAAAAAAACAACTCACTAAGCTGCCAGTCAAACTATGTGACAGTGCAGGGAGATGTTCTTATGACCAGTAAGTACCACAGTGCTACTCCCATCTCTAATTTGCATGGATTTTCATGACGATTTACAGAAATCCCAGTTTGCTCTCTGAACAGGACACAAATAGCATGTAATGGAAGGGAGGCGGATGGTCAGGGCTGCAACAAAATTTAACCACTGGACTTTTGGAAAGTTACTTAGGTTTCAATTCAATATCTCTCCTCACTCTCACACTTGTAAAATGGCAATGAACCAAACAAGTAAAAATATATGTAAGTATACACACAGGAAGGCGGATAAGTTTCTTGTGATAGCGCTCCACACGCCCGAAGACCTCCTGGCAGTAACGACGCAGCTCATCTAGCTCTTCTTCAATCACAGCTGCATCCAGGGGCTCACTTTTCTCAATGAGCTGCTCACCTTGCACAATTATCTGCTCAATTTTGCTGTTGTTCAGGGAAATTTCTTGCTGGAAAGCCTGTGTAAAAGAAAAGCTCTTGCTTTAACAATAAAATCAACATGACAACAGTCTGGGTAATTAAGGATGTGAGTCTTAAAGAGTTTTTCAGAAAGAATGGTGTGGGTAATAAACAGGGATTGTGCCAAATACTCTTGTGATGAGCAACAATGAGCAATTAAATTAAATTTAGCATTCCACAGTCTTTCAAGCCAAAACCAGTGATAGTTCATGGTTTACCATCTCATTCCTTACTTGTTGAATTTGGAAAGAAAACTCTTCTCTAAACAAGCCATGTCAATGACCAAATGTCTAGAATGAGCACAGATACTAAACCTAGCACAGCGGATTTTTGGATAATGTGACATTTGGTATTGTTCTTTCCAGATAAGGAGTTTTCTGATGCAGAAATGGTTGAGAAATGTAGTAATTATTAGATATAAGCAATAATGGAGACCTTACATAAATATTTTTTATGAATATTTCCTATTTTGATGAGGGAAAGTACGCTATTTGCCCTAGTTTTTCTTTTTTCATTTTGCACAAATCAGAGGTCATCATCAGAACTCATAACTTTTGCGGCTGAAGTCTCTGCCTGCAAGTAAAGGAACCACATGAGGCAGCATTTCTGCATAATGTTTTTGAAATTCTTTTCCCACCATGCATGGGTTTTTCCCCTGCTTCTTTCATCCCTCCTTCTGTAACTACCCAATCATTTTTTACCTTAAGTTGCTTTATCTTTGCTTGGACATCACACTCTGAGAAATGCTCGATGTTGGTCAGCTGCAGGTCCATCTCTGTTAGCCATACCAGGATGTTGTCACGTGCCGTTTCAAACTCTTCCCGCTGGCCAATAAAATGCTGGAGGGTGGGAAATTGAGTGGCGTGTAATGACCAGAAACATGAAAACCCCCAGCAATAGTAGGGAAGTGAATTTCATCCCCATCAAACCAAATTTAAACTCGGTACACCTTCTTCTTTCCTACATGCTTTCTAAGGCTTCTTTTTAAGTAACACCATCTCAAGCTGCAATTAGCGGACCTATGAAAGCTATCTTCTGTGAGGAAGATGGTGTTTGATGTTACCAAGCATCTGCCTACAGTCTTTAGACTAAGTGAACTGATGAGCTTCCTTTCTCTTCCAAAGGTAGAAACCCACTCAAAAACACTGTGCAAATGCATTAAACTGAAAGCTGCTCAAGTACCCTTGACTTGCAACTAGAGTAGTGAAATTGAAATCTTAAAAATGGAGAAATACTTTTAGCCTGCGCAGGATGGAGGTAACTCGCTTTTGTAGATTGTCCCATCTCTGGTTCCCCTCATGAACCATCTGCTTGAGGCTGCCATTGGAGTCAGTGCGGTTCTCCCGTGCCAGGCGCCGATACTGCTTATTGATCAGCTCCAGCTGAGTCAGGCTTTCATGCACTTGTCTCTGGAAAGCCTAAAGCAGCATGAACAAAAGATACCTTCAGAATTTTGATACTGAAAATGGGACACATATATAGATCTCTTGCTTTATTTTGACCCTTCTTCTGCACTCTGACTTATGTAAGCCAATAAATTCCACTAGCTGGAGACATCTCCTGAGGGCCACCCTATAGAGATACTGTCTTCTGATTAAAAAAAGCTAAACCAAAATACCAAAAACCCCTCCAAAAAATCCCTCAAAAAAGTTTATAGAACTGACATGGCTCACTGAAAGAGAAATTGCAACATGAATATCAATTGCAAAGGCAAAAGTGCAAAAAAACTGGCTTATCTTTCTGCAAAATTATATGCTTTGGTATTTGAGAACAGAAGTACAAACAATGAACATGAAACTCTTTAAAAAAAAAAAAGGAACAGAAATCCAAGATTCCTGTGGCTTCATTGTATTTCTTTTCACATACTGAACTTGCTGAAATGCAAATTCAAATTGAAGTGATTTGAGCAATTGTTTATTCTGAAACACAATACTAAATGAGACATCTCTTTAGTATACTGGTGTGCAAGTAAGTTTTATCTTAAAATATTCACAGAAAAGAAAATGTCACAAATATCCATGCCAGCTTATGTCTGGGCAAATGTTTGCACCACGTATTTTTGGTGCTTGCTCTGCTGTTACATGAGCCACAGAGACACAGCTGAGGTGCACAGGTGACAGTCCATTTTATGCTGTGACTAGCAATCATGAAACTTGGAGGAAGCACCTTGTAAAGAAATGACTGAATTAATACTACTATTACCACTACTACGACCACCACCAGAACATTTTTCCAAAAATCTACTTGTTTTTATCTTGTCACATCACCAAAATAGAAAAGCAGTCAAAGCAAGACCTAAGAACCTAGACTACACAGCTCTCTTTTGAATACAAGTAGGGTCTGGATTCCATTGTAGTTCTCCAAATTTGCTGTCTCATATTCCTCACAATGCAATAAAACAGACAATCTCTTCCAAAACTAGACACCTCCCTTAATGAGGACTGTAGAACTGGGATAGGTAATATACTTGTGTAGAGAAAGTTTAATCAAACATGTGAGTTTTCTACATAAAAAGATATACACTTCATACTGTACCATTCAAAGCTAGAAATGAAATAAGCACATTTCTGCTGTAATGCCAGAGAAAGAAGTAAAGGAACTGGCTGGAAAAAAGACCAAATTCTGTAGAGTCCTCTCAACATAATTATTCTCTTCTTTGAATGACCATCAAACTGGGTAGAGGACAACCAAAAAAGAGCAATAGCACTTGGAGCTGTGGTTAAATGATCAGTAGAACTGAATTAATTTAAAACTGCACAAGTATTCCTATATTGGAGGTACAATTCTGACTGTATTTACTAGAGTAATGAAATCTAAGCGTGCAGTTGTTGTTTCACCTGTTACCAAGCCTTGTGCAGCACAAGAACAGCTGTTAATTTGCCTCCCATTTTTTCCTCTCGGCTACACAAGAATTCATCTGTTGCATTCCCTCCTGTAACCTCTTTTCATTTCTCCACAAACTACTGGAGAGGAAGGAGTTTGGTTCATATAGTGAAGTCAGTGAGAGCCATCTCTGACATCTATGCTGAAGAACTGAAAGGTTCCTATATGGTCTGATGAGCTCTTTTTGTTATGTGTTGTTGTGTTTTTTAATTAAAGTGGAGATATGGAGAAGAAAATAAAATTAGAAAAAATGCCTAGTTAAAGCAGAAACCTGCTTCTGTTAGTATTTTTAAGTGGCTGACTTCATACTGAATTCACAATAAAGCTATTGAATGCCACTGGATTTGAATACTACCTTCCTACTGTTTGGTAGGCAAAGAAATCAGGTGCTCAGGAGAAAAAGAAAAAGGATAAAAAAAAATAAGAAGGAAAAAAGAGAAAGAATCAAACTACAGGGAAAGGAAGATTTTTGAGACGCTACACTGTTCTCTTTGCATCTTGTTCCTGCTGACACTATAGAAAGTAAAAAATCCACAGGTCTGCTGCAGAGGAAAGATTACCATAACAGCTAAGGTTCAATGAAATAGACTTTGGGCAAAGTCAATTCAGCTGTAAAAATCAAAGAGTCAATACACTTGTGGTATGGCTTCTCATACAGAGAGACACTAAATAGGAGATTTAAATCCTGATCACCACATAAAGGGACAATGGGAAAGAGGTCTGAGGCAGAGTATTTGTGACCAGGAAGCAATTCACATTTCTATACTATGGCAATCTACCTGGCCATAATGAAGTCTGTGTAAAACCAAAACCTGGCCAGTACATTCATAAATGTCAATGCCAATTATAGAACACAGTACTTCACAGTTTTGATTTAACTGTTAAACCAAAACCTATCAATTGTGCTTAGACATTGTTTAAAATTTGCATTTCTTCTTCACAGCAAATACTTTACAGTGTCTAACTGTTTACTGAATTGCCTAAGTAATTTGTTCTCTTTCTTCTCTCCCAGCTTGATATACTCTGCAAATATGAATCCAAGCGAAAGATTTTCCTCTGTGACTCACCAGGCAACGTGTGTGTGTGCTTTACACACAGGTTTACAATCCCTTGTAACTATGAGACAAGCCCTCACACTGCAGTGGACACAACAGAGTCATGTAACTCGCACCTAAGCACTGACCAAAGGGACAGCTTGTCAGTTTTGAAGCATGCTTAATTTTTTTAAGTCACAGGGGACACCATGTGGACATACAACAATATTTGCATGAACATGAATTTCATGTATAAGGATCCAAAGTTGGGATATTCTGCATCATACCAGTGACTTTAGAGAGCTGGCTTCAGAGAGTTATAGAAAAAAGAGGAGGGATAAAATCAAAGCAAAAGCTAGAACATACAGCATGCATTTGAAGAGGTACTTGGTGAAGAGATACTTAGGAAGGCTCTGGAACAATCACTGACTAGACATTAAAAAAGCTGCAGAAATAAAAAAAGGTGAGGCATCTAGCTTTTGTGAACAAACAGTGGAGGCACTTCCAGTTCCCACCTTCCACTGCCATTTCATCTTAGTAACCTGCCACTGAAGACAGCTACAAAATCATCAACTCCACTTTATTAATACAGCATCTCTGCTGTAACTTGGTTATAGGATGGAAGAACACCAGCTGGCTGCTGCAATGTGATCAGTAGGTATTGAATTTCAACCACTATAAATCACCTCAAATTTCTTCAGCTCTTCCTTAGCAACAGTGTAAAGCACACCAGAGGAGCTTGGGAAAGCAGCTGTCCTCTCAGAGGCTTTTAGCCACTCTTCAAATCTAGAGTAGTCATCCAAAAATTTTTGCCATAGCCGCCAGGTCTCTTCAATTCTGCAACAGATAACGGAAAATTAGGGAATGCTTGGACTGATGGCCAGTTGACCGACAGAAATTGAACCTGTCATCTGCAACAGCAAACTAGCACTGCACTAGACAATAACTAATAATCTAACTCTGCCAGCCAGACTGTTCAACAAACCACAGGGAAGGCTGGCTCGTTCCAGACTAAGATAGAATAAGATGAAGGCTTTTTTTTTTTTTTTTTCTAATGCATCTAATTTTGGAATCAGTATTTAAAAAAGTTTTATGTTTGTAATAGAAGCTCTAAAAAGCTGAGCACACACTAAATAACTTCTGAAATGCAGTACCAGTGGCATCAGCAAAGTTGCTCCGTAATACAAATAACTGTTTCTAGTACAATAAAGATCCTAAATACTGATAGCTCAGTTAACTTACCAGTACAAATCCACTAAAGCATAATGTGTACATTCTAAGAAAGTAAAACGGAGTTCCATGCAGTTCTGAATTGATGTGTTGGACACAAAGTTACGAAAGCCATGCATGTTCATAGACAATGTGGAAGACAGAACTTATAAATGTAGTTATAAGTAGAACTTTTAACATGGAACTTATAGATATATACAATTCAAGAATTTCCATGGCAATTGTATAAAATTACTTAATGTATGAATCTGTGGATATAGATTCAAACCTACAAGCAATAAATGTTTTCCATAAAATAAAGAAACCCACTTTAGTAAGTACATTAAGACTATCCCACAAAATTAAAATTAAAGATCATAAAAAGTTCAATTCAGCATTTTGGAACATCAAGTTCTTCCTAGTTTTTATATGACTGTATAAACATATCAGAAATAAGCTTCACAACTTAAAAAGTTTAAGAAAATATCTTAAATACAGGAGTTTAAATCTGTGAACGTGTCTCATTACTAAGTCAGCACACAGTACACAGCATAGCCCCACATCATTAATCTACATCATTACTGCTGTTGAAATCAACAAACTATGCTGTGTGGGAATAGAAAACAATGAACCTTCTGGATATGATTGTCTAAGCATGTGCAGTTAACCAGATTACACCCAAGAATCATGGGTGTTGTGGCCCTCATTTGCTCAGCACAGCTAATGTGGACAGGTGAAGAAATTCCATGTAAGTGCTCAGTCCTAAAAATTCTTCCAAATGAACAAAATCAGACATAAGAGAAACTGCTGGGGAACACCAGCTACATATAAACCCTAGTATCTGGAATAACTTTCCACCCATTCAGTAACTAGCTTCCCATCAATCTCAGTAGTTCTTGTGTAAATTTAAGTATTACAACCTCCCTTTTTCATGTTTTCTAAATCTCAGAGTCATTACTATCATCTAAACTTTCTCTAGTTTCTCTCTCATCATAACTGTGAAGTATGGGAAATAATAAATCATTCTATTGAATGACTTGTGAGTGAAATTTGAAGATTATCTGTGCTTTGTATAAAGGCATGTGCAACCCGAAATTTCACTTTTTTCATAGAGGCATAGCAGATATTGGATTCTACTCAGTGCTTGATCTTTTTCTAAACCTTACACTCTTTTATTCAGTACTACAACCATATAATGTGTGTGTATATATATATATATATATATATAATCTATCCCATCCTATATTTCTGCCTGTGGAAGGAAAGACTAATCTGTAGGTGTTTTAGACTTACTTAAGTCGCCTTTCCATTGACATTGCACAGATATTTCTCCACCTCCTATCCAAATTGCGTGTAGCTTGCTGGATAGAGTCACATTCTGCTTCTGTGGCACAAGCATCACAGTCATGAAGAAGTACTTCACACAGATTGAGAACAGATGCCACGCCAGTGCTGTGTTTTTCTATGTCCCTCTGGAGTTCCTGCAGGTGAAGAGATTAGTTCTTAAGAGAAATTGCCAAACATACATCCATGCAAATGTATTTATCTTCCACTTACTTAAAATAAGAAAAAAGCTTGCAAACATAAGAAAAACATCCAGTAATACCATCTGAGAGTGCATCTACGCAAATGGTGATGCAATATTATCAATGAGGCCAGGAGAATCTGGCAGCATGCACAACTCTCCCAGAGACTACGTACACCAAACCATTAACTGGGACAAACTGCCAGAGCTTTGCATGCTCAGCTGAGCATCTTTCACACACATTTAATCAACATCACCAATAAATGGTAAAATTATTCTCAGCCTTTCCCATTATCACAGAGAATGTAAAGCAGAAGTTAGTAAGAGAAGTGTGACAAGGAAATACATTCTTATGTACTGCAGGGATTTGGTGGAGGGACCCTTCATGAACATGTTGCAGGTGAGATAGCTCCAAAGTGGCATGTTTGACAAGGAGATTGGCAGTAGCACATGTTGAACAGTGCATGTGTAGAAGATTTTTCTTCCTTCAAGTTTCCAGTTCTATAATGTTTTCACTGGAGATGGAAAATGAAAATTCCAGACACCTAAGGAAAAATGCACTCACATCGTCTTAGAACTTACTACATGTGATCAGTATTATATTTCCTGGTGGTTTCTTGGTTTCAATGATTTGTTCATGATCAGTGGATGATAATGTTTCCTCTAGAATTAATATTTCACCTTAGTTTTGATCTCCTGATTTAAGTTAAGACAAACCACAAAAGTGATTAATTGGCTGTTGCTGTTGGATCAGTGCAATGAAAAGAAACTCTGCTTTTGTCAACATTTGTAATAAATCAGAATATTACATGGAAAAATTAGTATGGACAATAATAAAGCCAAGACAACCTAATTCCAATTGTGACAAAGAAATAATACTAGTATAACTACATCAAAAAGTGCTATATTACATCTAGAATACTAGGTTCAATTCTGATTCAGATGAAGGAAGGAACCAATAGGAGAATTAGAGATGTGGAGGTTTATGTAGGAAAATATGGCAGCTTGAGGATAAGTAGAGATAAACTGCTCTATAATTTTGCAATTGAAGTAAACTGTGGCATTCAAAGGGAAATACAGTGTCAATACACTGTGCCTACATATATTTAATGTCTAACTGAAATGAACTTTTCTTAAAGATAGCAACATGACATGGGAAATGAGATCTAAATGCTGAATTAAAATACTCAAGAAATGGGAAATAGACCAAGGTGGACCTTTTTTTTTGTTGTTGTTTTTGTTTGTAAAAACTGGGGTTTCACTTAAGTAATCTAGTTCATCTTCTCAACTAGAAAGTTATTTTGTGAACATCTACTTGAGAACATCAAGTGGAAAATCACAATCTTTTCTTCCTTGGCAATGGCCCTCTCACTTCACTTGCCTGAAAAATACTTGCATTGTGATGTCAAAGTGTTTATTTTTCTTTCTATCTGCCCTGAAATATTATAGAAAGGTGGATACTATATTCAGATGTCATACTTTATGAAACACACACTCCAGACAGCTATGAGACTTGAGGTTAAGTAAGTTCAGGTAACATGATCGCCTTTCTAATGTTGTGGAGTAAAGCAGTAGTGAGAACTGTGGGTCCTGAGCATTCCTAAGAATTACACTTTTTTTATTCACCTACAGAACATTTCCACAAGCAATGCCTATTTCTTTTCCACAGTCTAATATTTATTTCCCAGATTTCAAAATTTATTATGTTTATTAGAGAACGTTAAGCCTTTGGGTTAGTTCACAAAGGAGTGTCACTTTTATGCACTGCTGTCACCTATACAAAACCTCTTTTTTTTACTTTATTTGCCCAGAAGCAAACATCATCTTTCCACACTTCAAGAGATTGAAGATTGAGAAAATAAATAAACAAGTATCCTTTAAATTAAGTTCATTACCCCACGAAAATACTGCATTGAAGATACACTACCTACCCCAGCATATTCAGATTCAACTGCATTTTTTATTTCAGTAGAGACCAGCTATCTGCAAAGCTAATGCTTGGCTAAAGCAGATGCTGAAAAGTAGATAATGGAATTTCATAAATGGAATTTGTCCCTCCTCTTTCACAACACAACATTTTTTAACCTGATTTTGCATATGAACAACTGGGAAGACAACATGACCTCAGTGGAAGGTCAGACATGGAAAAGAACACAAAGTCACTAGGAGAAGAGAGAAGGACAAAGTATTTAGAGAGAAGGTAGCCTTCTGAGGTGTGGTGAATAGTGATATAGCCTCCAACTAATAAAAATATTGGTTGCCATGCATTGGAAGTGGATAGGTTTTTAAAATCATTATTATTATTATAACCATATCTTGTACCATTATCAAATCATCACTGTATTTCCAAATATGGCATCCTCCCATTGTAAGATTCACTTCTATTTCTCCCCTTTAGAGTTCAGATTAAACCACTCTCACTTCTACAGAACGTCACTGCCTGCTGTCACCACAAGAAAACAGTGGAAGGCAGAGATATACCAGTCTCTGTGCCCAAAATAAAACCCCCAAGAAGTGGCTGTAATAAACTACGGGATATCTGCACACAGGGATTCTAGTACATAATCTCAACTGTCTACTTTGTTGATAGCAATGTTTAGCCCTTCCCAGCACTTTATTGTGTCAGAAACACCATTCATTAGTGACACTTCTGTGCTATAAATTATTATCCCTATGTAAATTCCATATAAAATATTAATAAGTAATTCTGAACAGAGAACTAGCAAATCGGTTGAGAAGCTGGAAGAATCTCTGAGGGAGTACTTGGCTGTCAGTTCTACCCTCAGCTTAAAGGAGCAAAATGCCCATTTGTACTCTTCATAAATTATCCACAAAATATCCTGTGTTTCCTTTTCCCACGCATTTCTTTCTCCTCCAGAGAAAGGACCGAGGAGAACATCTAACTCATCTCCAGTGGGCAACAGAAAGGTATTTTTGCCCATAAATAACCAACATGAACACAAAGGACAACCATTCTCTCCAGCAATATGCTTCTAGGTAAAACTGCACTGGGCAGTGAGGTGGAACAGGAAGGAGAAAGAATAGTAAATCATCTTAGAAGTAACATTAGTTTCAATGCCAAAAACTGGCTGACTTCAAATTTTTCTACATATTTTCATCTAGCACTGCATAAAGGCTTTGTGTAGTATAAACCAATCAATTTTAACTTCACATGTATAGCTAGCTCATGCATCTTTGCGTGCAAAGTGACTCTCAAACAAGCTGCAAAATAAAACTGAGTTAGAAAGGTTGCTAAAACCAATAATTTTCAAGCATTTGAAAAATTTGCAAGGTCTAATAGGTGTCAGTTTTGCCTCTGGGAACAGACAATTCAAACAAACAAAAACCACAAGCCCCAAAGGAAATCAATTGCAATAACTCGTTCAGGTTACATCTCTTGGTGCCTTACCTTTCTTGGAAATGTCACCCAGCTCCTGGTGGATTCGATGTCAAGGCCAGCAGAAGGCTCTATAAGTGACACAGTAAGTACCACTTGCCTTGATATTTAACCATTTTGCCTCATGCCCCCTCAACTGAACTGGTTGTGGGCAGCCCAAGGACACTCTGGCTCTCCCCATGTCACTGTTCACCTGCTAAGTGTGCTGTATTTTACCTGCTGCTCATTTAGCTTCCTTTGTATCTCCTCAGAGTCACAAGTTTCATAGACGATGGGTTTGGACAGCTCTGACTCAATGTGGGCAAGCCAAGATCTCAGACTACTCATGTTTTTATCCAGCTGCTGCACTGCAATGAGGGTTTCCTTCAACTTCTTTACCCTGTAAAGAAAAAAAATATGGCAGTATTAAGTACACCCTGAAGAAAACTTTTCACAGCATATGCTTCAAGAAGTTTTCAGAGAAACTTCACTTGCATAGCGAGTTCTGTTGTAAAGTCTTCCTTTATTATGTGACAGAAGTATATTATATGTGCAGAGTTCTGCATTCATAGCTGCTGGTTAAGAAAAATTGAGTACTTATTAATGCCACACAACATTTTCAAACCTTCTGTACCTTTATCAGTCGACTTTAATATTTGTTAAGAAAAGTTTTCTGTGTTTTTTTGATTTTTTTAAATTAATGAGCTCACACACATCAAACCCACAAAACAATCTAAGTAATTTAGTTGTGTATTTGACTAATAAATGACAACTGTTATTCTTAGAGTACAAATAACTTATCCTGTACTGGTGGGAGAGTACACTGAGTGAACAGGCCTTTTTCACAACCATGAAAACACTGAACTAAGTAACAGAGAAGATTTGGGTTGGAAGGGATCTCTAAAAGTTATCTAGTCCACCTGCTCTGCAATGAGCAGGGACATCCTCAACTAGATCAGGCTGTTCAGAGCCCCGTTCAACCTCACCTTTAACACTCCTAGGGATGGGGCATCTGCAACCTCTCTGGGCAACCTGAGCCAAGGTGAAGACTTGTCCTTGAATAAACAAGTTTCAGAGCAAGAAGCTCAGCTTAGAACTTGTGAGGAATTCTTGAATCTCAAGGGCTGCTTTAAGTTGGTATGATTGGACTATTTCAGGTTTAAACAGATGAAATTGGAACAGAACTGCATAGTGATTTCTAACTAGTATTTTTCTTGGACTCCTGACCCTGGAAGATCAATGACCAGGAAAAACTAAATAGATTTCTGTTTGTTTGTGGTTTGTTTTTTTTAATCAAGACAGCATTAAGCTTATAGAGTGAATAAATTCAACTAAACTTTCATTCTATCTCAATAATTTTTCCTTCAACTTGTTTGAACTGCAACATCATCCTTCAGTAATTCTCTCCTTCCTATCCCCATGTTTCATAACATACATTATTAGTGGATTTTGAATTTTTTTCTATGCTCTCTCTTTCTCCCTGTTTGTGTACTACCAAAAACAATCTCGAGTAATGTCCTTTTTTATGCTCCTATTGTTCTTCTACTTAAGTGTTTCAATACCATAAAGGTTTAAACGATGAGTGCAGTTGGGGACCGACTGACTAAATTGGTTGCATATTTGTTAAATAAATAATTTATAAATTGTTTATAAACAAAAATAAAAAAATATATAACAGATTGCCAAATTTGTTCAAGAAACAAAATGACTATCCTATAATTCAAATTAAGCAATTCACATTTTTTCTCACAATACTAACCAGCAAATTTATCATGTTTCCACACTGAAAGCAGTAGTTGCAGCTGATCATTAAGAGACTCACAAAGGTATGAATGACATCTTAAAAAAAACATAAAGTCTTTCCAATTTTTTTCTCTTTTTAGCCCTCTCTTTAGTTCACAGATGGATAAACCATGGTTCTTTGTTGCTAAAAACCCTTAAGAACAGCTCAAATACAGCTTCCTTGATGGAGTCTCATGATCAACAGCTGTATGGCTTTGATCTCTAAAAAAACCCCCCCTGGTAACTGGAAAAAAACCTGGGCAATCTGTAAATCTGTCTCTGATGGGACTGAAGTCAATACAATTACGCTGAAAGACTGCCTCAGTCCTCATCACAAGGCCACCTCGTAACACAGCTATATCTTTAGGCTTGGGGAGATGGTAGAACACCCACTGAGGGAGCCATCTCCTTGTCACCTGTGGTTCTACATACAACGTTTTGTGGTTTCAACCAACTGAAACTTGCTCATGGGGTGACTGGGGTTTGTTATCATCTTCTGGAAGTCACATACAGCTTTTTTCAATCTCTAACATTATTTAAAAGGAGAGAAATCCTGCCCATTTTCTGCTTATGTTTTAAAGGCTCAATGCTACTGATTTTTTGCAGGCCTGCTAGAGTGGGAAAGGGAACAGTGAGTCATGTCAGCCCTGTGGAGAAGCAATGTCACTCGATCATCTGCAAGACTGAGCTGTGGACTGGGATTTTTTTGTTTGCATTTGTGTGGTACTCTAATCTCTGTGCTAGACTTCATCTACATTTTGCCTGCAACAACTATAAAGCGTCCTTCATTCAGAAAATGCCAACTGCACAGAAGTACATCCCTGTCAGAGCATAAAAAATAGTCTGGGCCAACTATCACTGCTTTCAGTCACGTGATCAAAGTTACTTCAGAGAAAGAAAAACAGTGTGACCTACTAAAAAAACACTCCAACCAAACCCAAACCCTACAACTTCCTTCCTGTCCCCCCACTACATCTACCCTTAACACTGTTCTCTTTTTTTGTCCTGGGTTTAATGTAACAGGTTCCTTGCCCATGGTACAGATAGAAACAAATAAACAAGTGCTTATTTGAGTCTGGTTTTTTTTTTTTTTTTGACTGAACTGCAGTACAGTGCTGTGCCTCCAGCTAAACAGAAAACATATCCTCAGTCAAGAAACAGATGCAATCCAAAGTGTCTGAGAGTTTTCCTTCTGAATTCCAGCAAGCAAAGTTGCCTATGTTCTAAAAGCTCTGCTTAAGAGACAAAGGTCAAATTCTAAATCAGGTATGTGGGATCCCTAGCCAAGTGTAATTTTGATTTGAGATTTAATTTGCAAGATTATGTTTAAAATGTTAATGATTCCAATAATCATTTCATGCTTTTGCTACAGCACCAGGCAGCACAATAACTGCCCATGTTACTGTGAAAGACTTCAGGTAACTTTTCTCCCTGATAATAAAAATTCTGCACTGAAATCAAAGGGTTGGAACCATGACACAGTTGGTTTGAAGGTTGTTTTTCACAAAACACACACCCCCCCCACATACACATGTGTATTTTATAAATACTTAAACTCTCAGAAAGGAACACACAGCAGAATTCAATTGTTTTCATGGTTTACTGATGAAAAATCATTTAACAATTTGAATGGTTTTATGATACTTAGTTTTCTTGTTCCAACTAATATGCCTCAATGTCCCTAAGAAAGCAATAATTTTAGATTGTCTATTAATAATGTCTATTGGGCAAAGACAGTGGGAAAACAACTTGGAGCTAAAATTAAGCACAGATATATTTCATTCAACAAGTCCTAAAGAAGAAAGTCTTAGATTCCACTTAAATCTAAAAGGGAACAACCCTGTAAGTACAGAAAAATGCATCATATAGAAGTCATAACTACTGCATTAGTCATTTAGACAGCTGCTTACTAATATTAAACTTTAAAAGCAACATGAAAAACTCAGTAACAGCATGTTGGCTAAGCCTGTACAGTAGACACCAGAAAGCACAAAAGGTGTTTTCAAAAAAAATCCTAGAACAGTACTTGGAGCAGTAGACAAAGTTTAAAGGAACACTCTGAAATAGTGAAAAATCAGCTTTGCAAAGATCAGTTTAAAAAGAATCTTTTTATGAGTAATAAAGTATTTGTCTTCCGAAGTACAGTACTACTGACTAGTAGGACACCAGTAAAGCCAGTTATATTTACTACTCAAATCAGTTTGCTCTTTCAAACACTGAATTTCTAGAATTCACAAAATTTCTAGAAAAGATACTAAGAAAAGCGAAAAAGAGAAGCTCAATCAAAAATCCAAGGTGATGCAGGCTGAGTTCAAGTATTAAATGCAGTTACAAAACAATTGTTAATATGAGCAGTTATTAACTGGTAAGTTAAGGCTGAAATACTTTCTTTACAGCTTCTTTCCTTCTCTGCCTTTTGCTTGTAGTCATGCTCCTTTGATGACACAAACATCAAGCAGACAGATACAGTCTGTTTATTCTCATGTGTGTACATGCTCTTGTATTTGAAAACAGCCATAAAATCAGTCCACAGTTTCTCTCAGAGAGCTAAGAGACTGTACTAGCTCTAAGTCTCCATTGCTATGAAAAAATTAATCCAGGATCCAAAAGTACTAGCTGTAAAACAAAGTATCCTCTTATCACTGTCAACTGTTTTCCAACTAAGCAGAAAACAGTAATTTCTAGCTGTAGTACTGATTTCTACATATCAATATTTCAGTTAGTTTCCCAGCAAGCCAAGACTTCAGAAAGAACAGTATCAATCAAAAGCAAACAAAAATAGCTGCCTGCCTTGTGATATCACAGTTACAGTCTGGGAGGTCTGAATCCACACTGTTGTCCTCCGCCATCCTCACAGCATGCAAGTCTTCCACCACAACCATGAAATTTTCCAGTATTAAAAAGAAGAACTTCCACTCCCAAAGCCTGCAAACGCTGCTCTTTTGGAGGGGGGAGGAAAGGCGGCACACTTTGCTTGGGAATACTGTACAGAAAATGTTTCATGCCAAACAAATGTTACCAGCCGTTGCTTGATAACATGACACTGGATGGTGACAAGTGGTCATGTTTCTAAATAAAACCTGCATTCATCAACGTGCCAGATTTGATCTCCAGGAATGTGGACTGGGACTGGTAGGGGAAAGGATGAAAACACATATAAAACCTTCTTTGCAAAGCCTGAGCAGTTGCAGCAATAGCACTGTTTCCTGGCTGTAAACAATGCCAACTTTTTCACGAGGCTGGCATATAAGAAAAATTAATCTGAAAGGGTTACAAGGTTCCAGAAGGGAAAAAATGGCAGTCTCTGATGCAGAGAAAATTCTGCAGCTGTCACTTCTGTACTTAGAGACCTCCTCTGAACAGAGGGGCAACTGAGAGTAGCAGGTAAGGGAAGGGAATGTGACAAAGAAAGAGGCTTTTACAGGTGACTGGAGAAGTTTCACCACACAGTATAAAATTGACAGGTAAAGATTCAGATTGGACATGTATTACCATAATATATTACTAAAGCATTTTCACACACAGCACTTTCTATTCACAGCTGTAGGAAACAAACCACTAAGAAAAATGCTCCAGGCAAGGAACTACTGCAGCATTGCTGAAAAGTCTGCAGGCTCTAATAATTTATTATACTGTCAGGCATCCAGAATGTGAAAAGATGTATTTTATTCTCAATACAGGACAACTAATCTGCCTTTACTATCTGAATGAAGCCAAAATTATGTTATATGATAGACTCCAAATTCCAAAATATCCTAACAGAAACACATGCCAATTTATAACAGCATACTCTTAAGGGCCTCTGGAGTCTTCTAAAAAATTATCTTGGGAGATGTCAACCCTTCTCTGCATGGGTAATTCAAAGTCAATACAAGCATTTTGTCCATACATTAATCAACCGCTTGATGAGGTTTTAATGAGCCTAAGATAGAGCTGAACTCCAAAATTTTCATAGCCCAGCAACAAACCTTTCCACAATCTATTTCCATACATCAGCAAATTTGCAGAGTTTTATTTCACTTCAGTGAGCACTGGAATGTAAAGAGTTACAAGTTTAATTGCACACAATAATGTTGAGCATGCCACTTGGGAAGGGTAAGTTAAAATGATCTGGAAATAAAAGAATAATATTTTACATACATTAGTTTAGAACTAGGACTTCATGACACTTCATGAAAACAGAATGAGAGGGTTTAAGTGTATAATATTGCATCTTATGTCTCCCTACCCAAGAATGATACAAAATCCTAAACCCTCACCTCTCCCTATAGTGGGGACTAATCTGTAATACCGAATAGACAAGATAGAAAATTTAAAAATGTGTTTTACAGTTTCTGAATGTAATCCCTTTTTGCTAGAAACTTCCTGAAGGTATTATTTGAGCATTTTGCTGAGTGAACATTCCAAAAGAACAGCATTAAAATATATCAAATATACTGTATAAGTTCAACAACTGGTGACCTATGACATCCTCTGAAACCAAGCAGGCTCCTCGATGGTAATGCAACAGTTCCTGACTTAATTGTTCTGTAAGAAATTCATTGCTTTTGTAAGAAGTTCATTGCTTTAAAATATACTACTATTAAAGGAGCTGGAGCCCCTGGAATGCTTCTGCTTACATAAAATTTACTGCCCCCATGCTAACAGATTTCAGAGCAAGAATGCAGTAAAACTGTATGAAAAAAGAAGAGATGAAAAAGATTGTGAAAGTAAACGTTTTTGCTGCTAACAGGATTATTACTAATGCATATGTCCTTACATAAAAAGATGTGAATTATAAAGTATATAAGCTATACATGCAAAATTGTGAGAAAATTATTGTTGGTAATGGAAGGAAGGCACAGCTAAACAGAAAGCTTGAAACATATTGAAACAAATAAATAATTTTCTTTACATATCAAACAACTATCCTGTATTTTTTTAAGTTCTGAAAACTGCTGTTATACTTTTGACCTTGAATAGAAAGTTTTTAAGCCTGGTGTGCATACATCATCTGCAGTTACTCTTCTCCATCTGTTAAAAAAATGTTCTGACAGAAAACTTTACACTTAGTTTTGGACCTGCTCTTCTTGAAACCCAAAACTACAAAGGCATTGATTATGTTCCTCTGTCAAGAAATTTTTAGAAAAATCACATTTGGATCCAGTTTTAATCACCATGTAAAGTAATAAGTTACTAGAGCAAGGCTCACTAAATTTGATTGTAATTGATCCTATACTGTAAAAACATAGAACTGTTAAGTTCGGAAAAACGCTTTAAGATCAAACCAACTGTTAACCTACCACCATCACCTATTATTATAATGAAGCTTTTAAATGCTTCATTTGAAGAAATGCAATATTTGCGGAAATGTCCTGTACCATAAAGTAAAACTTTCCCAAAAAAGGAAGTGAATTTCACAGAAATGTGTTGATGGTAAAGAATAAACTTATTTCAGAATTTATGATGAAAAGGCAGTTAATAAAGGATTTTAAATGCACGATGTCCAGCATATTAATCCATCCCACTTAAAATTTAGAAACAAATGTCTTACCTGGCTGCAATAAGATCTAGAAGATGCTGCCACCTGTCATTGATCTTGCCAAGTTTGTACTCAATCTCTGATGCCTTACTCTCATGGCTGGCTTTAGCAAGTCTCTCTCCCATTTGTTGAAGCTGGATTTTGTTCTTCTGGGCGACAGCAATTTCCTCTTGATAATCCTAGACAGTAAAGAGCAGTCAGAAGACAGGGTGCTTATTCTAAATATACTTTACACTACTAAAGGGATGAAGCAAAAATACAAGTGAATGTTGTTTTTTAATTTGATTGGTACAGTGAAGTGACAACCTCTTATATATTTGATGGATAAACAAAAACAACTACCAGAAGAATGAAAAAAAAACCTACCCCAAACAACCCAAACTACAATGACTTCTATAAATATGCTATAATTTAACTTATTATAGACAATTCTGACTGGACACTTAATACAGCATTCAGATGACTCTGACTTTGCATTCACTTAATTTTCTGGTATTCTGGGAGGTCCTGTCTCAAGAAGGACAGGAAAATGCTGCACAGCAAGAGAAAACAAACACCAGAACATATCAGGGTAAGGTAAAACCTTAATTTCAGCAAATTCACAAACAAGTAAACAGTTAAAGAAGAGCATGCAAGTTGTAGACTATACCTTTTTAAGCTTCTCAATCATTTCTTCTATGAGGATGTCACCATTTTGAGACACCTTACTTTCCATTTGTGTCAGCCATTCACAGAGCTCCTTGTTCTTCTCACTGAAGACAGCCCACTCATTCAGTCTCTCACTCACTTGTTGTTGACGCAAGGAGACCTTAAACCATTTGCAAAGAGTAAATGAAACTAAAATAGTAAATGCATTTAAGACATGCTTAAAACACTTGGTGCCTCACTGTCAATTCCTCTAGCCTTGAAGAAGTGTTGCAGCCACTTACTTGCTGTTGAAAAAAACTAGTTGTACAGCATAAATTTGCGTGACTGCCTGTAAGTTCAGGGGTAAGCGCTGATCTCAGATTTCCTGTTAGCTACATCCTATGCACTGAGACAGGCACCCAAGCGTTGAGCTCAGTAGTCTGTCAGTGTCTTATTTCATAATGCCTCTAACCCAAAGTTTTCATTAGAAGATAAAAATTGTATTTGCTTACAGTTCTTGCTCACTTATAAAATTTTATAAAAGATATTAGTTTCTTTTTAGTCTAAGAGATTAAATTAAAAAGAAAAATCCTTCACCAAAGCATAAAAAAAATAAAATAAAGGTAGTACAGGCCAAAGTCCAAAAGTCTGTGCCATTTGTGCACAAGCACATGAATACAAAGCTAAATCCAAGATACAATGTATTTTACAAAAGTAATTTTTTACTTCATTTTCAATACACTAATTTCATAGATGACTATTTCCTGTGTCATGACATGACACCTTGAGAGATTCCAAAGCACTGAGGTGTGCCCTGACAGGAAAGATTAGGCCTGACACACTGAACAAACAAATGCTGCAGTTATACAGAAGGAAGGAAAACATTCCTGCATTTAAGTTACAGCTGTAATGGTGGTACCATCTCAGACTGCAGTGACAGACCAAGATGGACAATGAAATCAAAATAGCAGCACATGCTAAGCAGCAAAGTCATCTCTCCAGTTTCAGACATTGGTACAACTACTTACTTCCTCCCCACCGTGATCTGGGTTATTTCTGACTTTGTATCAAGTTCAGCTGAAAAGATGAAGCTCCTTCACAAATTAAAGTGATGTGCCTTTTGACTACTGTGTTAGCTTGAACACAGACATGCGCGTGATCTCGTGTTTCCTTTTTGTGGTTCTAACCCGGTGACAGCTTTCCGGAAATAAGCAGCAGATGAACAAAGGGTTGCACTAGGTTACACCCTGAAACACTCAGCATGCTCAAAACTAAAATAAAACTTCTTTACTTGGCTTCTTCTTTTATCATAAACATACAAGCAATGACTGAGTCATAATTTAGATGCATCTACATTTGCTCATTCAAATGAAACTAAACTCATACCAAGTTCTGTGCTGGTAACTAAAGCATTTTTCCTATTTTGGGGGTGTTTTTGAAGCCTTCACAGGTATTTTACATGAGGTAACTATTTCAAGTTAGGCCCAGCATATCTGGACTGCAACGTCTACTGAACCACAGAAACGACATCAGAATAATCTGAAAAGCTGGGTAAGGAATACTCCACTTCCTGGTGTGCAAATCAGAGTCCAGAAGCACACTAACAGTGTGATGCACCTGGTACTCCTCAGCTCATTTTGCAGGCAAGCAAGTCACCCTCACACTAAAAGAAATGCAGACACTGAGGTCTGAAGAAGGAGAAGCTATCAGCAGAACTGAAGGTACAATAGGGCAATGTTGAGTGGGGAGGGGACAACCTTTCTGAGCACTGGTCTTCCACCAAAGCAAAGTGTAACTGCCTTATTTCTGTGGTTTTTCCCAGCCAGCCATGCCAAGTCCCAGCTCACAGTGTGACTCTTTTGTTGATTTTTCAAGGCTGTTTAAATATGACCTCACAGGCATTACAAAGTTCAAGAGTCTAGAAGCACTAGCAGTAACTACAGGAATATGTCAATGCATGTTTCCCCTGACTCAGAAAAAATTCACTTTTGAATATAGGTACATAGATATGAACATCTTCTAAAAGCTGCCACTTGGATTCAATTTCTCTCCCAACACTTTTGTAGCCTGCATACTGCTCCCATCAGTGCTCAGAGCTGTACTTGCCTGGTGGCACAGCTCCTCCCATTGCCTGTGCAGGAGCTCTATTCGCTCACTCAGGATTGAGATATCGTCTGCACTGATATACACAGACAGAGTCTCCTTCAGCAGGGAGAGGTGTGTAAGGTCATCTGTCCAGCCTTCAACAGCATTCTCTAATTCCTTAAAAGAAAAACACAAGGAAAAAGGACCAGTTGGCTAACAAATAAAAATTTGAGTATGTTGATGAAACAGACAAGCAGTGCTACCCACTGATTTAAGTCACATTTGAGCAGACCCATCACGTCAAGCAAACTGTTTCAGCTCCATCTCCAAGGAAAAGAAAACATCAACCCCAAATGTACCAATATTTTCAGAGTTATGATGGGATTAACTGCCCAGTAGAGAATAAAACATCAGCCATATAACAAGAAGTTGGAAGCTAAGATACTACTCAACTCTCCAAAGTTCAAAGGTATCTGGGAAGTTCAAGTACTGGTCTGGACTCCTCTGTATTGAAAATATTTTCAAGTTTGCAATCCACTTCCAAAATGCAAATAATATAGCCTAAAAGTGTTGTCTAAAATCCCCCATAGTCACTTCACCTCAAACAAAAAGCACTAAACCAAAAGTTTAGATACCACGAGTTTAAATATAAGTTTAGAATTTCTGTAATAAAAACACACCAATATACAGCTCTTCTACAGAATTTTTCAGACCCCACTCCAGTATCACTTTGATCAGACTTTTATTTACTCTGAAGGACTTGCATTATGGTGAGATCACTCTGGTATTATGGTGACCATATGTTACATGGATAGTTTCTTGGGGATGGCTGACAGGTTTGCCTCGTCAGTAATATGAACCCAGTTAACAACAGAAGAGGTTACTGCACAAAGGCAGGCAAAGATGAGACAACAATCAACAGAGAAGTGCTTTACCTTGCAACGAATCTGCTCTGCATGCAACTCATCATGGTGATCTGGCAAAGGCTGAGAAAGCTTTTTTTTGAATGATCTTAGCTTCTCCAGGGAGTCTCCTATGCCCTTTTCACATTTTTCCCAGTCCTGAAAGCAGAATGTTTATTAGACTTCAGTTCTGATCTGTGTTATACTTATGTCGGTTAATCTGCCTAAAAATAACATGCCCTGAAAACTCCTTCTAAATAATAATAAAAGTCTCAGAGTCCTGAGTCATGTGTAGAAATGTGTGGATTTTTTTATGTGTAGGTCTCTGTTAGCAGGAATACACAAGGTCTTCTGCCTTTAAAATGCTGTCTAGATCCAACTCCAGCCTTTCAGCAGTCTCTCCCTGAAAAAATTAATTTTCCACTTCCTTTCTTGAATGCCCGTATTAAACACACCACTATTCTTGTGACAAGAGCTTCATTCAGGTACATTAATCTCTGTGAAAAAAAAAATTAAAAATATAAGTGGTTGGGGAAACTGCAAATTCAGGGCAGACTGAAGTACCAGTAGTATCTTCTTTAAATCAGGATTCTAGTAGCTGTAGCCTTTAGCTTTAGTGTTTGTATACTTTCCAAAATTTTTTATGTGTTCAATGTAAACAAACCCTATTAAGTAACAGTATGGTTCTACCCCCCTCATGTGTTTGTTAAAGCCTTATATTAAGACAAAAAGATCTCTAATAAGTCAGTCAGCCCAAAAAGGATGCCTGTTGTGTGATACCAGAAAACATAGAACCAGTTTTGAAATTTTCACTGTACTGAAACTAAGTCTTCTGTTTCAAAATACTCTCCTTCTACCACTGCCATTGTATTTCTCTCCTTCCTTTTTTTCCCAGTATTTCATGATCATCTTGATGAAGAATTAGCCATATCAAATAATATGACCTTGTGTGACAATAGACTGTGATGTCCTTAGCGCTCTTCCCCTGCTCCAGCATGGGGTCCCTCCCATGGGAGAGAATCCTCCATGAACTTTTCCATATGCTCTTCCTACGGGCTGCAGTTCTTCACAAACTGCTCCGGAGAGAGTGTCTTCCAAGATTTGTTCCAGACTCTCAGGAACAGACTCCAACAAGGTAAAATGCCTTAGTATGGGCTTTCCATGGGGGCACAGATTCTTCTGGGCATCCATCTGCTCTTATGTGGGTCCTCCATGGGCTGTAGATGGATCTCTGCTTCCCTACAGACCTCCATAGACTGCAGGTGGATCTCTGCTTCCCTATGGACCTCCATGGGCTGCAGGTGGATTTCTGCTTCACCATAGAGCTCCATGTCTCTGCCATGAGCTGCAGGGTAATCTCCTGGAGCACCTCCTTCCCCTCCTTCACTGACCTGTGTGTCTGCAATGTTGCTGCTGTCACATTGTCTCACTCCTCTCTCTAGATGCAATTGTTCCTGTACAGTAATGTCGCCCTGAAAACTCAGCTTCTGAGCTTGCTGACATGGTTTTCTAAGGACTTTCCCAGGACAGTAACTGTAAACATAGATATGTGTACATTCTTTCTGTTACACGTCTTGTGATGGGCATTTCTCATGGCCAGTGCAGTGAGAAAGTGTTATCCTGACCATCCAATCCCTGGCCATGGTAAGAAGCCTATAAATCCTAGGAGGAAAAATAAACTCTGCTCTTTCTTCACTACACCTCGATCTGTGTCCGTGTGATCTATTGATCTTCAGCGGTAACACAGTAATTTTATTTCTTTTTCATCTTTTTAACTGTGTTATCCCAGAGACACTACCGCCATCACGGCTGGGCTCAGCATTGGCCAGAAGTGGGTCCATCATGGACCCAGCTGGCACTGGCTCCATCAGACACTGGGGAAGCTTCTGGCAGCTTCTCACAGAAGTCATCCCTGCAGCTTCCACCTACAAGAACTTTGCCACTCAAACTCAATACAAATACATGTAAAAATTGAACAAAATTTGTGCAAAATAAAATAAATTTTTGCTCTATTTTGAAAATAGAAGTGGTATGGCTATACTTTATTTGCAGTATTCTGGAAATAACAATTACAATATCTATAAAATACAACTGACATGCAAGCTTGTTATGAAGTATTACCACATCCACTTTCAGAGGTGGTGAAGGGAAATTGTTAGTTCATGTACTATAAATGCAGTTCCTGTATTTGTGCTTGTCCATTGAGAAAGGTTTCCTCCACCAGGGCTCACAGTGAGAAACCACAAACTTGCTGAAGAAGTACAGAAGAAATTGCACACTTACTTTTAGCAGCAAAGCCAGCTGTTTCTTTTGTTGCTCCAGTTGAGTGCTAACTATCTTCCAGCGCTCCTGGATTTCAGTAAGCTCTGCCTGCAGGGCTGCCTCAGCTCCACTGTCAGCAGAGAGCAGCAGTTGCTTCCCAGCCTCCACAGTGAGGATG
The DNA here is from genome assembly GCF_001522545.3 of Parus major. Taxonomy (NCBI): domain Eukaryota; kingdom Metazoa; phylum Chordata; class Aves; order Passeriformes; family Paridae; genus Parus; species Parus major. The sequence continues at coordinate 55,488,250 of NC_031770.1, read as the reverse complement.
TAACTCCCTTGCTGCCTGAGGAGAACTTTCTCTTTAAGCTGAAAATATTAATAGTTTTCTGTCAGCTTTGTCCTTTTATTTACAATTAGCACTTAATTACAATTCAATAATTCACTCTCAAGCCCATACTGGTTGCATATTCTGTCTTACGCATGAGCTATGGTCCAAATACTTTACCCTAATATTTTCACAATCATTTACTGCAGCAGACCTTCAGAAAATTTCTCCAAGGAGAGGAACACATGAAAGACTTCTTTCTCCCCCTTAGTGTCAGTATCTCAAATGCTCTTAAAGAGTTTCTCAAGAGCCTGTTATGCTTATAAAAGTTATTATTATTATTATTATTATATCCATCTTCCACCTAAAAAGGTTTAAGACACCAAGCTGCTTACTAGATACTGTTAGCCTCTCATGAAGATGAACACACAAGGAATACTTGTTAACTACTATATGTTCCTCGAGCAGGTCATCACTATCTTTTCAAGACCATTTCAGCATGACACTGGCTGAAAACAAAAACAGAAGCAAAAACAGCTTGAGAGCAAGGGCCCAGTAAGTTATTTCTTTCATGTTCTTTATGAACTCCACGTTGCTTCCATCACACTTCTGATGTTACACCAGGTCCAAAAAAGAACTGGCAGAGTAGATATTAATTTAAGACAATTTAAAGAGTGTTTTAAATGGTGAAGACAAGTTAAAAAGGCAGGGATTTTTTTCCTTTTTGTTCAAACACGCCAGACATACCTGCACTTCATCCAGCAGCACTCTTGCTTGCTGCAATGGGATAGGAACAGTGCCCAGCTCGGTCACTGGCTGACAGGACATCTCCAGCAGCCACTTGCGCAGCTTCTCTGCCATCTCCCTGTAGCGCTGCCACTGGTGGATCCGGCTGTCAATGATCCCCCTCATCTGCTGTGCCCTGCGAATTACTCCTTGCCACTGATTACTCAGAAGAGTCAGATTCAGATTAAATTCATCCCTATTACAAATAGATAAATAATAAAAATATGTATAGTAACCTTATTACTTTCATATATTTGCTTAATAAAGGAAATTGAAGTGCCAAGGAATGTTTCTGTCAGCCAATTACAAAACACTAAGAGAAAAGCACTGAAGTCTCATGAAGGCTGACTGAGGAAAATAACTTCACACCTCACATACTGGGAGAGTTAAAATGATCCAATTCTGAGACCTTAAAAACCCCAAGCCCTTAATGCACAAAACTCTTCTACCTTCTTCCCAGAAATACAGGAAGAAAACCCACAGGTTTTGCCAGTCTGGATTAGTCAAATTCATAGTAAATCATGGAGATTTCACAATTCACCCCCAGATTTACTACTGAATTCAAAGCAGACATAAGATATACACACCATTAATAAAATTCTCACATTCCAATGAACAGTTCCTCTTAGTACTATGATAACCTTGGGAAAGTCAGTTTATAAGCACAGGTGAAGCCACTGGTGATCCACTGATTTTCATTCATTTGATTACAAGCATTTAAAACAAAATCCCAGGCATCAATGAATTCCTATTCCATCACATTAAGGCTGCAGGTGCTCTTAAATGGCAGTAGGGAATCCTCCTGGCAGAGGCAAATCCCCAGGTGGCATAAATCAAATGCAGTGGCACTAAATGTGTCACTGCAAGCTCCTCTGGGGCAAGTGACATGTCGAAAATACATCGGAATAGATATATATGTAACACGCTTGATATTCCAAGACAAATCTTTGCCAGAGAAGCAGCCTCAGAAGGTTATTGTATTCCCAAATGCATTCACATGCCCCTCAGCATTCTAAAGAAAAATGTCTTAAGATCTGGCTAATTAACAGCTTAACCACAATAATAGTAACTTCCACTTCAGAAGAGCATGATCTGAACACTGCTATCTGCTACCTTCTCTGTTTGGAAGTCTCCTGCTAGTCTAAGCACAACTTCACATAACCAGCAGCAGCAACAATACAGCAATGTCTACCTGTCATCCACCTGTCCTTGTTCCAGGAGGTGCTGGCCATCAGAGATAATTGAATGCAAAATCTGCTGGCGGCTGAACATCTCTGCCTGGAATAGCTGTTGTACAGGAGACAAGGGTGTTAAAACAAGATCTTACATTTTAATTCTGTCTGTACACACTGATAAAAATGAATTTTCATGTATTTAATCTTATTTAATCTTAATTCAATGGGAATTTTGTCATGGCCTTAATAGAAACATGTTGCAAACTCTCATTTTAGAGGTACTTGCTGCTTTTAGTAATTATTATTAGTTCTTCAAGACCAATATTATAAAGCTAAATTTTATCAACAGAAACTAGGTTTTATATTTCTGAATAGAGTTACGTGATCGACATTATAATTCACAACAAAATCCAGATAAAAGTATATTTTGCTTGGACAGAAAGGGCACTTTTTATTTTATGACATGTTTAAGAATTTCATAATCTTTTGTTTTGTTACACAGACCATGTGTGATAGTGTTATATAAACTTTCAATACATTTTTACATTGTCAATAGAGCTTTAAAAGAAATAGACAACTATGTATAGGAGCTACAAAATAATTTTCCACTTCTTCCAAGTTTTCACATTTGTTTTCCAATTTCCCCTACAAATAATAATGGCATAATAAACTTCCGCAAAACTTTTTAAACCCTCTTATTACTTAAATGTTACTTAAGACAAAAAATTACCTAATTATTACTTAAGAAAACAAAACTCAAGTGTATAAACTACTTAAACTTATTTTTAAAAACATCTTTTCTTTTAGTAATGGACCATGTCTCTACATAACATTCTTCAGAAATATTTCTGTGTTAATGAAGGTATATTCAGGCATCACTGGACCCACTCTATGTTCAAAAGGCTTACAGAGAGATTCAAAGAAAAAGTATACTGGCATGAAGCTTGAGATATTTTTTCTTTAAGAAGTGATGGTACTTGCAGTTGACAGAAGTTCACCATTGCCTGAACTAAGAGCTACTATTCTCCACTCCTGTTATATGGCAGCCCACCAGCTCAAATTGTGGTTGTACCAATCCCTGCATCCTCCACATTTAAATCCCTCAAGCACACTGCATGTAGCTTAAGTCTTCTACATGATGCAGTAATTTTTCAAAATGGGACTTTTCCTCTCTGAATGACTGAGTTAATTCTGAAGTGCTATTCAGGTCATATATTTTCTCATAGAAATAAATAGTATTGTCTGAGTTCTTTACAGAAATATTTGATAGTGTTCTTTGAATACCTTGGCACTTATCATTGACTGAGTATGAATCAGAGGGAAACTGAATGCTATTATTATCTCATGAATGAAGCCACAATAGTGGGGAACTGAGAATTTCAGAAAGCTGAGCAAAAAGGCAAAAATTTTACTTTCTGTCACATCTATTTTTGTCAAGTTAGGGGATATGAAGCATTGGAGGTAGCAGCATCTACCAGCATCATTGACAGATTGAGACTACATAGAACACAACTGGCTGCAACTAGTTAAACGAGCTGCCTGCCCAAAAACCCCAACCTTTCCCACCCTACCCCCTCCACCTCCCAAAATATGAAAGGAAAACTAAGAATCAGCAAAACCAATTCCTTCAAAAGGGAAAATGTTAATTTTTGTAATTTTTATAATTGTAACTTTTTTAGGAGGACAGGTGAAATAAAAGTTTATCAAGCATGATGAACTCTGCTTAGAGTGGATGTACTCAAGCTCTACACAAAAGTAGAGATATTTTGGTCACCACCCACTTCCTTTCCATATTTACACTACCTACATAAGATGGATACTCTTTTATGTAGGACCACTTGTCACCCAAATTTATTATCACATGTAGACCACCATGAATCACAGAAACAGGAGTTCAAATGAGAAGGAAAGGAGGGCAAGTGTTGAAATGTACAACACCAGCGCACTGGGAAGAAATCTGGTAATTGAGTTGGCAAGCAACTTCCTTCCCTTTCCCCTGCCAGCACTTTTCTCAAGTGCTTGTCTCAGTGCATTCCCACTGCACGGGTGTCCCAAGCACTGCCCCATGTACTGCAGAACTGTGCAGGAGTGATTACGAGATTGTCCTGGCAGTCTGATGCAGACGTCACTGTTAGCACATGATGTCTGAAAAAGCTATCACCTCCACCTTGTAAACTCCACCAGGAAGATATTTCTAAATAAGGCCACTGAGGTGGGTTGGGGTCTTCTTTGGGTAAAAACCAGCGAAAGTTACAAGTCACTGAAAAGGCAATAATAGAGCTGGAAGCATTTCAATATCTATTCTAGGAATCCAGGTGTAAACAGACTATTTTCTCATTATATTCAAAACTGCAAAGCAAAACGGTAAGAAAATGCATCTCAAGAAGTAGAGATTTGACCCTTTCAGCCACAAGGAGTGGAAAGAAAATTCTTAGTGACTATCAGGAAGCACTGAAAAGGACATTGTAATGAATTCATTTTGATTGTAAAAAATGCCAAAAATGTTAAAAAAAATAAAAGCAGGTTACTTTTTTAAGGATTAACTGCAGTATTTAGAAAAACAGATATTAATCATCTTAATTCTGAACTGACTTTACAGTTGCAAAAAAAGGTCTTAAATAGAGTGCCCAAGTAATGTTCATCTGCGCAGATCAAAGTTTAAGGAATTAAGCTGAGATGTCAAGACAAACAAATGCAAGAAGATTGCCCTAACTCCCTTCAAAGAATTCTAGCTATGACAAGATGCAACAACACTAGGAAATCATCCACTTAGTAATGATTTCTGAACATTCAAATCTCAAAGACCTGAGATGTTTAAACTTACACAGACTGTCCAGTTAATGCTGACAGCGATGAAAGGAAATCAAATAGATGATATTTGTGAAAGCAAAGGCAGATAGATGCTAAGGCAAATGTATGCTAAAGATGGTTGTGAATTACTTTTTGCTATCATACATGCATTCAAACATGATGCTGTGAGATAAAAGGCAGGAGAGGGGGAAGGACATAACTCTTCCTGTAATCCATCCTGAGTCTAAGGGAAGGTCAACAGAAAAAGTTGTGGGAACTGAAACTACTGGGGCCACATGGGAGCTCTGGTATGAAAATTGACTTCTTTTACTTGATCTTTACCAGGATTCTTGGCAGTAACAGTATGGGTGGAGAAAAAATGTGCACCACTTGACTTCACAGAAGAATCATAATCTCTGAATCTAGTACTAGTAAAAACTCTGAATCAGTTTTTCCCTGCAGCAAAAGCTGTCCTAGCTCCTGATTTTTTACAAACAAATGACTCTAGCACACAGCAAAGACCAAATCAGCTTGTTCTCCAAGGAAATGTTATCCAATGGAGGCCCCATGGTGATTTATATAACTCAGTACTTGACAAAAAACTCTTCAACATGCTTTTTAAATGCTATATGCATTGATAATTTAGTAAAAAATAAACAAAATCAGAAAAAATATTTTCTCCAGTTAATGAGTGAAGGCAAAGAACCAAACAGCATGAGAATCATTAGGCTTTTAAAGGAGCTTTGGTTTCCTTGGTACAAATGAATCTGAAGTAGACTAAACATAGAGAACACACACTCATAGGCATAGTGATACATTATACACAGACACTCAAGTCCTCCTCCACGCTGGTTATTATTGACATGGTTGCATGCTCCTGTTTTTAAGTTTTCCTCATATGGTGCACACAAATACAATTCAAGGCATGCTATTGTATCATTCAAAAAAAGAATGTGCGTTCCTTCTATGTATAAATAGTACGTGTTTCAGCGATGTATAAATATATATGATTACTTGCCTCGTGTTCCCTCTGTTGCTCCAAAAGCCTTTGGTAGTTTCCTGAAACCTCTACTGCCAACTTCTGCTCAGTCTGAACTAACAAATCCATCCATGTCCCACATTTCTCCAAGAACGTCTGCTGCTGCAGCAAGAAAGACTGCAACTTACTGAAAGAAAAAAAGAGAGATGGATTTAGGTAATTCCAAATCAGATTGGTAATATCTTTCTCACTTACCTGCCTTATTGAATGTATTTAGTCAATACTTAGAAAAGTAGCAGTCCTACTCGTTTCAAATCCTGTTAATCTGTGGCAAAACAAGCATCTCAGCATAATGGCTGTGCTCTTTACTTTTAAGTACACCTGAAAAAAGGCACTTTGGTCAACAAAATACCTGAAACATTTCTGTAGTCTGCAAAAAGTATACTTTGTAATTTTTAGAAAACTGTAGAACAATCTCTATCCCCACCTGAATCTCTCTGTAGTCTGAGGGGAGATCAGAGACCAATGTCTGTTCAGGTTCTGCATCCTTTTGATTTCCTTGTCATTCAGAGGAAGCCTGTAACCCAGCTCATTAAGACGGTCCAAATCAGGGGCCATGCTGCTGAACTTCAGCATTTGACTCTGGAACAAACAACAAAAGTGATTACTGGGAAGCTCAGGAATTACATTATTATTGACATGAAAATGATGAACTAGCACTTAGTTAAATTTAGAATGGCCTTGGCTGCCACCAAGTGGTAAGCAATCTCTATGACAGGGAAAAAAACTACATTTCCAGTTTTCATCTTCTGGTCCCAGACCAGGAGAAGACTTGTGTTCATGTTTAAAAGTGTGCAGAGAAGTATACTTAGATTGCACTAATGTGTTTTGCTGAATTGGGTATTTACAGCTCAGAGCTGAAGAAGAAGGCTGGTGTTTGAAGCTGTATGCCTATACTGTCAAAATAAGTGAGCTTTTCTCCTTGTTTCTTAGCCTGAATCATAGGCTGGCAAATTCCCACTGACATTATTAAACTTTTTATTTTTATGTTTTTGTTTGCAGTACAGAAATACTCAATTTACTCCATAAGTGGAATTCTGTCTGTAGTTAATCTTGATAGAAAAATAATGGAAGATTACAATAACAAACCCAGCATAGATGGCAAAGTTCAGCAACTTCCTGTCATGGCCTCTGAATAAAGGAGAGGGGAAAAAGAAGATCCACAAAGAGAGAAGTGTGCAAGGTGTCAAATGAAGATAACACAGTACACACTATGAATGTTCCTTCAGTATATCAAGTCACCCAAATGTATAGATCTCTTCTTACCTAAATGATATACCACTGAGACACAGGAATTGAATAAATTAAAAGGGAGAAAACAAGATTAAGAAAATGTCCAAAAACTGCTACAGTTTCCATGCCCATTTTGATCTGTTATTTATTTCATTCTGAACAGTTTGACTGCCCTTTTCATCTTTACTCAGGGACAACATGACAATCATTCCCTGACTGCCACCAAACTTCAGGTTCTCAGTCTTAACTTTTCATGAGTGGTAGTCCTTTGCCACCTATAGAATGCATATATGGTATCTGTGCATACCCTGCACTGGAAATAACCAGCCCAACAGAAGCAAAACCCCAGCACTTCCTTTGTTTCTTAGTCACCTTGAGTTGCTCCATTCTACTCTGTATTGCTGAGACATCAGATGAGTGACTGGGATCCTGTTCTTTCAATGTTTCTTCTGCTTCTGTTATCCAGGTCTCAAGGACTTCCAGGCTCTTGGAAAAGGTTTGATAGTCCAGAATTCCAGCCTTGAATACAAAAGGATCCACAGTTTAGTAACTTTGGCTTCACAGCCTCCTTATTGACATTACACTCCTGTTTATTCTCATTATAGATTTACAAACAGTGGAATTGGCTAGGAGGAATTGTAACTGCTGCTTTGCTTGCAGACTGTGGAATTAGTTGGATTTTTTTTTAAAGTTAGAAGAGGATTTTTGATCATAGCAAAGGCAACTTCAGCGAAGTACATAAATGTCTCCTTACCTTGAAATAGATAAACTTTTCTAACTTTCTTTTATGAAAGAAACTCCTCTGTTTTATTTATTGCCAGCAGAGAGAACTAGTAACTGTTACTGCAATTTTAAATTAAAAACTTTTCTTGTGTTTCGTCTCCTCAAAGTACAGTTATACTGTAATGACATCTGAGACACTGATGGATTTCTTGAGTAATTCTTCTTTTCTCTCAAAAAGAAGATGCTACCTTTGTGTCTTTTTCATCCAAATAGTTTCCTATAGAATACATTTTTCCACTCCTTTTTTGCTCTTTAGTCTCTGGTGACACAAGCAATTTGGCAACATCTACTAAACAGACTTTGACACAAATAGTAGGTGTCAGTCTGGTCATTGACATTAATAGGAACAGCAAAAAATCAATTCTACACAATATTCAAAATATCTCATTTCTTTTACTGTTGAAGAAATAGGTGGGAAGAGTGTTTGTCTTCAGGGGAGCAGTAGCTGTGGATCCAGCTGTTAGCACTATTGCTGTGTGCAGAAAACACGGCCACCTTGGCATTCCACACAGATGTTTTCCTCCATGAGGTTTGCTATCCTTTTCCCAGAATTTGGACCTTCTTACAAGGTCTCTTTGGTGGACTTGAGCATATTTTCTACTCTCAGCTCTGGCTTCCAGGGAAGTCCAGGAAAAGCTGATTAACAGGTATCACTACCCCCTTTTCCCAGGCAGATTTAGCTAGTTTATGTGTCTTCAGGGACCACAGGATGATCCCATTTGAGGACTGTAAACACTGTCTATGTACCTGGAGCACAGCCTGTTGCTTGCAGAGAGTCTGCTCTAGGGTTGTCAGACTCTGGTTCAGAGAGAGATGATCAGACTGTATGGCTGCTGCTGCTGAAGCCTCCACCTGGCTTTTTAGCTCCTCCCCCAGCTCTTGAAGAACAACCAGAGACTCCTGTGCTGTTTTCAAATCCGCCAGTACATCCTGTGGCAACACATTGAATAAAGACACACACAGTTAACCTGGCACTCTGGTGGTGTCATCATCCACTGATTTAAAGGAAGAATGAAATGAGTGAACTCAGACACTGTAAGGAAAACTTTTATTTACTACTGCATTTCAACATCAAACTTTCCAGTTGCATTCTGTATGACATGAAGAATAAAAAAAAGATATGTCAAAGAACCTGTACTGAAAGAAACAGAAAAAATACAGTGCTCAAGTACCTTTGAGCAAGCCTGAGTTGTTGATGAGACAGTAACTATTGAAAGAAACCATTTGAATTTACTGACATGATCGTCCTAAGCAGTGGCAGCCCTCACTGTGAATTGATTCAGGTAGGCCTCCCTTTGCTTCCTGCTATGATTCACCAGGAGGGCTGAAAAAATAACTTTTGTAAATGGCCTAACATAATTGTTAAAGAATGGGACATCAGGAAATAAATTATTTGAACCAAACAATTTGAATTGCCAGTCCATGGTGCCTGACCATGGCAGCAAATGCTCCAAAAGATAGATCATGAATGAGTTTATTTTTTAAACACTATCAAGCTGGGTTTTTTATCACTGCAATTGTTTTGCTTAAACTGAGAAAATTCATATTTTATTTTTTTGGTCAATGACACTTAACATTAACTTATGTTCAAATGAACCAAAATACAAGCACAGAGAGGAGATAAACTATTCTGCTGCCTTGAGATGCAACCTTGAAAAAGGAAGAATCTCAAGGTTTCAGAGTGAATGGTGTCTTTCCATAAGGAAGGATAAAGACATCTCCATCATTCTAAAAATGTGAACAGTCTTGACTGGTGGCAATATAGTCAAATAATTTTGAGTTTCTTTCTATTATAAGGAACTAAAAAGAGCTTGGTAGAGATACTTTCCCAAGCATGAATATCTTCATTAAGCAGGAAACTGAGTCACATGATGTAATTTATCCACCTTCTCCAGACAGAAGACTTTAGATACAAGCTTCTGAAACAACATCACAACAACTAATGGAGGGATTAAAATTTAGAGACACTCATGAGATTTGAGCTCTCTCTCCTATGTCTAAGCTGCATCAGCAAAATGAAATAGGTTAGTATACAAGATTCCAAAACACCAACTACAGAGTTTAGCAACAGAGAGCCTCTTGAGATTTTATTTAGCCCACAGAGCTGAGAAAAGCTGCAAAGCTTAACTGAACTTACATTGCAGTCCCGAATCCAAGTAGTAACTTCATCATCAGCGATGTCTTTGCTGGTTGCAGTCTTCAGGAGTTCATTGGTCTGGTCTTCTCGCTGGTGGACTGTGGAAGAGCACTGCTGGTAGCAGTCCTTGTACCTCTGCCACAGCTGGAGCAGGGCCTTGCTGGCACGCAGCCGCTCTGCAATCTCCTGCAGGAGGTTGTTCCACCTGGGGAAGAGACTGCATAAGCAACCAAAGCCTGGGAGTCCAAAACAACTATCCATGGCCCACGTTCTCTCTGCTGTTTCCCATGGTCTCTTGACTTTTAAAAAAAATGGTAATAATCAAGATCCAGACATTTGGTGAAAATAACCAAACCAAGAAATTTCTGTTTCAATTCCAATCCAGGCTGTCCTGACCTGTCACAACTGTGTGATCTGTGCTGTATCCTGGATGCTGTTTTTTAATGCTGGTGGTCAGAGCTGAAGCACACTTTTTGAAGTGAACCTCCTGCTATTTCCACTTAGTACCCTCAGCATCACCAAGTATCCATGACCAGCTATGCACTGCTAATAGCAGATTCCTGTGAGGGTCGAAGATGCCCAGAACAGCTGTAAACGAGGCACCATTTCTTCTCCTGCCATTTCCTCCCAAACTATAACACAGTATTTAAAGTCATAAAGCTCTGTGTAACTCACTTGTAAAATATTCCCAGACATATTAAAAATCTTTATATTTCTATTATCTAATTAAATATCTAATCTCCCTTTGAATTCCTTCCTAGAATAATTTCCCATTGTATTTTTTGCTCTAATAGCAACCATGAACACATGCTTTCTCAAATGTGCCTAATTGTTTCCTTACTAAAGAAAATCACAATATTTCTCAATTATTATTGTATGATGAAATGCAAAGGTTTTGGAGCAAAAATTCTGCCAGCCATCACTGAAACTATTAAATTTTATGGTGTCTTTTGTGAAATGGGGTTAAATAATCCCTCCTCCTACTTTTGGTTTCTAGGACAGGACTGAATATAGATTAAAATAAATGTGATGTGATTCTGTTTTCAAAAAAATAATCCAAATTTTCTACCAAACTATGTTTTTTCTTCTGGATCTTCCCTTCCTATATCTGAGTAAACCCTTTTATTAGTTCTTGCCTGAAATCAAAGCTGGGGAAGCTGTTTGCCAAGGTACTGGTGAGGGGCTTAGATCTTCCTGTTTATGATGCCCTTCCTACAACTAGAAATAGCAACCTAAAATTTGAGGAAGCTGATGCAAACCATTGAAACACTGCAAAAAAAATTTTCAGACACAGTTCTCAAATTTCAAGCACAGTATTATTTTCCAGCATGGTATTTATGAATCTTGTTTGGCAGTCAAATGCAGAGCAAAACTACTGACATTAATGCCCAAATGCTCACCGGAGAAGGTGTTTCATTTATTATGAGCAGTAAATGAGAGTTTTACTCCAGTCCTTGGCAAAAGGAATAATCCTTCCTGTTCCAGCAAATCCCTCATAACCCCAGGAACTTAAAATAATAATATTTAAGAAAAGTAGGATAATGGAAAACTGGATAATGGATAAATACAGATTTGCAACTGAAATCGACAAAGACATTTTCTACCTCATATTCACTTCTTTCAAGGTGTTGGTAAGTGTTTCAGTCACTGGTGGGTGACATTCTTTCAACAATTCATTGGTCACAGAACCAAATTTCTGTAAGCTATTCTCTTGTTTTTCCAGTTCGTCTTGTAGGCTCTAGAGTAGAATAATAATGAAACAAAACCAAATCACAAGTTAACAAAATTTCAAGATGTAGAAACATTTCAAAATAGTATGCATCAACTGCATTAGATTATGAATGAAAACCTATTTTATGTGTTTCATATAAATAGGGTGTTTAATATAAAGATTAATTTGATTTTATATCAAATAGAGCAAAAAGTAAATTTTAATCTTGTATTTCTGCAAAATGTAAAAATCTTGAAGAAGAAATTATTTTAAACAAAGAATGAGTAAGCACATGGACTGATTCAGATCTGAAAACGTTAACAGATGGATGAAAACTAACTAAACAACATTTTCCTGTTTAGAACAAGATGAAAAAGTAACAACATTAAGAAAGCTATATTCTGACAAAAGGGTCTCGCTCCTTCAGTTACCACCCTGATTTATGTCTGTCAGGGAAGTGTGTTTTATCCAGCAGAGGGAAGTGAGGCTGATGAGGGACTGGAACATCTCTCTCACAAGAAAAGGCTGAGGGAGCTGGGCCTGTTCAGTCTCAGGAAGAGACAACTGAGAGGGGATCTCATTATCATACATAAATATCTTATGGGGGAGTGCCAAGAGGACGTTTCCAGGCTCTTCTTGGTGGTGCCCAGCAGTGGGACAAGAGGCAGCGGACAGAAACTGATGCACGGGAAGTTCCAGCTGAACACGAGGAAAAACTTCTTTACTGTGTGGGTGACAGAGTACGGGAACAGGCTGTCCAGAGAGGGTGTGGAGTGTCCTTCACTGGAGATATGCAAGAACCATCTGGACACAATCCTGTGCCATCTGCTCTGGGATGATGCTGTTTGAGCAGGGAGGTCAGACCAGATGACCCACTGTGGTCTCTTCCAACCTTACCAACTCTATGATTCTCTGAAAATGCTCTTTTTTCTTTTTTTAAACTTAAATATTTTTATGCATATTATTACAGTTTGAAAGCCCAGCAAACCTCACCCTGAGTTAAAAATTCAAAATCTTAATCAGAAAAAAAATGTAATTTTCTGTATCTACTGTTTTACCAACTCTTTCTCTCTAATGTGTAAAATCCAGAATGGCTGTAAAGTCCATTCTTGGATTCTCTTTAAATCCTGGTTTTGAAAGTGCTGTCCATGCTTAGTATAAGTAATATAATACTTTGGTTTTATATATGTCTGGAATTCAGATCACACAAATATTTAAATTATAATGTAACTTTAAATTTGCTGGTAAATAATAACAGAAGAACAGCTTAACAGCAACAGAAGTTCTTCTAATTGGGGCACCCAGAAATGTTTGCATAATTATTTTTCATTTCAAAGATGAAAACCATTGTTGAAATAAAAGGGTTTTTATGTAATAGAACAATAATTTGAATATTTGTATTTAATTAAATTATTTATTTATATTATTATTAGTTTATAATTTTATAAAAGGAATCTCCTTGTATTTTATGCTTTTTTACAATGGTAAATTACTAGAACATGTGAGTGTCTCAGCTCCTGAAACATTATTTTTTGATTATCAATCTACTGCAAGGTTGCTGGGGGTCTAAAAATGTGATCTCAACATGCACTTGTAGCTCTGAAGCCTGATGAAGTAGCATGAGAAACTTTAGTTTTAATGGCCATTAGCATCATTTAAAAACTTGTAACAATTTGATGGTATTGCTCAAATTATAAAGAATGGCATCAAAAATCTAAAAAGAAAACAACTATGCCAAATTAATTTTTCTGCAAAATGAAACATGCAGTGGCTGGTTTATAAAGTGTTCTTTTAATGTCATGTGATTTTAATGTGCCAGTATGTCTTTACTTCTACTTCTTATAAGCCAAAATCTGCAGTTATGTGCAACCATGCAATTTCAGAGAATGTGAGCTCTTTTCACCTGAAGTTTATCAACTTGGACTTTCACAGCTTCCAGAGAACCAGTAAGAAGATAAAAACGGGACAAAGAATATCTGGCTTCTGTCAGGTAACTGTTTAGTTCTTCATAAGCCACTTTATAAATGCTCCATTGATCAAGAACAGATTGCAACAGTATCTTCAGTTGGCTAACCTAGGAGGAAGGAGGAATAAACACAAAAGTAAATTAAAAGCATTCAAGCTATTTGGAATATCTTTAAATTATTTTCTTTCTTTGGATCTCACATGCTTCTTTTCCTACATGCCTTATTTTAAACCTATTGAATAATGAAGATTTTGTACAACCATCAGCTGGGCTTACAATGGGAATAGCATAAAGTTCTTCATTTAAAAAAGGTTGGATGGAATGGACTGTAAAGATGTCAAAATTCATTTTACTTTAGTCCAGAGCAGGATCAAGTGAAATTTCTTAAGACTACACACATCTCTAAGGCAGGATAATCGGCCTATGGAAATCAGCAGAGAGGCTGGCACTAACAAAATGCATTCCTCCTGAGAAGACAGACTGATGTTGATCAAAGTTTGAATGCTGAAAATTAATGCTGATCTCTTCCTTATTCTGTGAGACCTGTGGGCTTGAAAAGTTAATTCCTGAAAGGTAATTTGGTTCCTTTACACTAAATATCAGGGAGCATCTAAAAAGCTTCATTTACAATGACTAGAAGCACTGCTGAAACAAGAAATATTATACCCATTTTATGTGGAGCGTACACACAAACTTGGAGATTGATGGCTAGAGACATGGAAAGAGGGACACAATTCCGAAGAAATCCAATAGCTGCAACTGCTAATTCCCCCTCTCCTCCATGCCTTATTTCTAGAGCTGTAATTTTCCCCTCACGGATTCTTTTACCATGTGATCCAAATTGGCCCAGGAATGGTTAATTTCTTGCAGTGTATTCATAACAGCAGAAGAGACTTCTTCTTTCTTGTTCTGTATCAAAGAAAGACCACTCTGTTCTACATTTTCTACTTCTTTTTCCTTTGCTCTTATTGATTCTTCTAATTCCTAAAAAAAAAAAAGAAAAAAAAAGAAAAAAGAGACCTGGGTATTTTTGCTTATTTAATTGACTAAATAACACCTTGATATAGAAAAGATGCCCATAAGCTCCTTGTTTAAAAAATAGGACACATGCTAGCATATTTTGATGTTTTATTTTCAAGACATTAATAACTCAACAGCAATTTCACTGAATATTTTTTGTTCCCTTTGAAGTCTTGCAGTTTGTTGATTTAAATAGAAGCATTAACTTCTATGTTAATGTCTCTATGTAAAACTTCTGTATAATTTTCTGCTGTCTTGTAAGAGTGAAAAACTAGTTAAAAATAGCCATTCCTAACTGGGAAACTACCTATATAATTTCATAGCATGGTGCAGGCAGATCCAAGAAAGTCCTGCAGTGCTGTGACTCATAGGGAAGCTCTGGGAAGCACAAACACTGAGTCTGAGCAGAGTGGGGCAGTAGGGCTTGCAGGCTGCAGGCCAGCACACCTTTGTGTTTACCTGCCAGTATGATACCAAAAGTACACTGTGAGGTGGCAGCAACCTTGTGTTACCCCTCCATTAACCATGTGATCTCAGGTTATTTTGTCATTTTCTGCAAGCCTCTCCTTACTGAGAGAAACAGATCAACAGAGAAAGAAAATAATACAGCAGAACTCTGGTCAGCCTGAAACCCCAGGTTTTTAATAAATTCCACTCCCTATGAATCCCTAAACACAACAAGTGAACCATTGCCATAAGAGACTTTACATTGTAGATAGCTGGGAAAGTATTTGGAGCAAAATTCTCCCCAGTCTTGCAAACACCTGTTATTAATAGAATTTATCCCTCCAAAAATCTGACACACTTTTGTCTATATACATATTTGTGAGAGCATTTTTGTGGCAATATTTATTCTCAGTCTTTTTTTTTTTCTGTATTACTTCACATTTCTTCAAACATCTAGCCATGACCTTGTTCCAGAGCAGACAGAGTAATAGATCATTTTTTATCCAGCTGACAACACGAACACTTCTAAGTTGAATGTAATAAAGCTGACTTTCCAAACAGTGTATTTTTACACTGAAAAAAGTAATTTTACTTTATACAAGGTTGCTCCAGAATTCCGAATGTAAGAAAGGCATAAGTTTCAAACACCAAGACCAGCAAATGTTTCTGTTTCTCTCTGAAAAAGGCTTTTTTATTTATAATTTAAAATTCAAAATTGAATTAAAGATGCATTATTTTTTCTAACTCTGTCAGGAAAAAATGGTTGACTCCACTTATTAAAATTACACTAAGGAGCAACTAACTTTGGTTAATAAATAAACTCCAGCTTTTGCACTAGCTGAACCAGATATCTTGGAGTGTCTGATACAGTTATTTCTTAAACAATTTGTTTCTCTGCTGATCAAAGTCTCCCCATTCATAACTAACTCCCCAAGTGTATTTGCTAACTTCCCTGAGTAAAAGGAATCAAAAAGGTGATAAATCAGATTCAGCTTTGAACTCCAGCCAAGCACAGACTGCTGATTATGTCAGGCTATGTTAAATTACCCTTGCTTCAGCTGTATGGGTTTATTGTGCTGAAACCATAGATACCTGAATTAAAACTAAGCTAAATTAAAACTGAATTAAAACTAAACTTCAGACAGATTGACAACTTAGGTCAACAATTTCAGAAAAAAATTTGACCTCTAACATATCTGGCCTAACCACCCTATTTGCCTTTACAGAAACAAAGGTAACAGAGCAAATTCTTTTATACATTTCATTTGATCTTACAGCTGTTCTCTTTGCAAAGAGATGAATGCTAAATTATGTTTCTCCCATTAATTAAATTCATGAAGGAAAGAAACATAAACACACCCTTTTATGGTGATGAGAACATCAAGATTTTGTGCATCCAGTTGGCCTGACAGAGTTTTAATTTGATTTGGCATGCAATTTATTGTATGGTATCTGGTAGGACAAAATTATTTTGAATAAAAGTTATGTGATGCCTGATACTGTGTGGAGGCTTGTGTATCAATTCAAAAGTAACTGTTCTGCCTACACAACTGTAAGCTTTAGCTCTGGCCTGGCAGCTCCAGAGGTAAGCTTCTTACTATCTAAATATGTGCTACTCTGAGTAAGATGTTCAGGGATAACTGTGATACCCAGTTCACTGCTGTGTTGTCCTTGTATGAATTCCATGTGAAAAACTGTTGTGGTTCAAACCTATCTGCATTATGTAAAGTTGCACTTTGCCTCATCTCATCTTTGTACATCATAATTGTGACTCTCTTTCCTGTTCTGGATATTTGAAAAAAACAAAAACAACAAAATTCCCAACTTTCTGAATGGAAGCATAAAACTTCCTTGGATTGTAGAATTTTTCTCTGAATAGTCAGGTGGAACATATGAGATGGAAAAATAATGGAAAAAACAGTGGGCCATGGAGGAAAGATAGCGAAAAGGCAGGGAAAAAACCTTAAGACTGGCTAAACAGCTATGACAACATATTCCTTTGACAGTCTTCTAGTTCAGTTCACCTGGCAAGCTTTGAAATGTCCAGTGTAAAAATAACAACAACTTTAGTTGGTCTTAGGCAACTTTGAGACATTATGGCTCCTTCCTCCTCTTTTATTGCTTGCACCTTAGGAATGAAATCTCTCCTTTACTGAAGTCAAGAGCTGAGTCATTGACTTCACCGAGGATTTTACATGAATTTATCAAGTTTTGTTTTAAACTCTTGGAAAGAAAACACTATTATTTATAAGTAGACGTTACCTGACAGTCTTTCAAAGCATTCTGCACTGAAGCCTGGTCTCCAATTTTTTGTTGCTGTTTCAGCTTCTTTTCTTGGGTTTCAAACCAAATTTTTAGGCACTGCACATTATTTTCATATTCTGTCCAGGATTCCTGCAGACCTTCCAAGAGCTGGATCTGCAATGAAAAATGAGTAGACAGTTTCTCATACAATTATCTTTATTTTTTTATATAAATCATTGAAGATCAATGCAAAGTAATGCCTTCTTGGAATTCAGTGCTTTCACTGAAAGCAAGTTAAAATATATCTAGTATTTTAACAGAATTAATAATAACCCTGGCTTCATTCAGCTGGGGGAAAAGAGGACAAAAGAATCATCTCACTGTGCTGTACACTCCTTGTAGAAAGGCATGGAGAAAGTGGTGGCAGACTATTCTGGGAGATATTCAATAAAAGGAGAAGACATAAAAGTCACAAATCGCAACACGGGAAGTACTGATTGGGAGCAAGACAAAAACTTGTCCCCAGCAGAGTGGTTAAGCATGAATCAGCTACTCAGAAGAGTATGTGGAATCTCTCCTTGAAAATTTCAAGATTCAGATAACCAAGTCCCCTCTGATCTAACTGTAAAGTTAACACTGTTTGAGAAGATTGACGTAGACTTCCAACCATTATAATCTTAATGTTCTATGCATTTTGACAGTTCACTCCAGAGCAGTTAGATTTTCTTCCTTACCTTTTCTGTTATCAGGCCTTGCAGGATCTGCCAGCGTCTGTTCATTGCTCCAAGCTGTTCTGCAAAATCAGTTTTGTCACTGCGTTTACTTTCAACATCCTGGCTGCTGATTTGTAGCACTGATTGATTCACAAAGTCGACAGTCAACTGTTTGCAATTTAAATCTATCTTGAAACCCTAGAAAAGAAAAAAAAATTTGAACTAACAAAGCAGCACAAAAGTACTGCAATTTCTCACCTTCCTGCAAAACAGAGGAACAATGTTCAACAGCTACATCTTTATCACAATTCAACTAAAGGGTTTTTTAGCAATTGACCAGGTATTAGAAAACAAGTCTCTCCCACTGTAAGCAGAGAGAAGGTTCAGCACCACTTGATAAAGCTCAATAGGCACCAGTTCATGGGACCTGATGAAATGCATCCCAGGGTCCTGAGAGAGCTAACTGATGTTGTTGCCAAGCCACTTTCCATCATATTTGAAAAGTCATGGTGGTCAGGTCAATACCTAATGACTGGAAAAGGGGAAACATTGCTCCTATCTTTATAGAGGGATGAAAGGAGAACCTGGGGAAGTACAGGCTGGTTAGCCTTACTTTTGTGTCTGGGAAGATCATGGAAAAGATCCTCATGGAAGCGATGTTAAGACACATACAAGCCAAAGACACGATCCAAAACAGCCAGAACAGGTTTACTAAGGGCATATTGTGCCTGACCAATCTGGTGGCCTTCTATGGAATGACAACAAGAGAAGACTGACTGATACCATCTACCTAGAATTCTGTAAGGCATTTGACACAGTCCCAAATGACATCCTTATTCCCAAACTAGAGAGACATGGTTTTGAAGGGTGGACTATTCTGTGGACAGGGATTTGGCTGGATAGACGCAGCCAGAGAGCTTTGGTCAATGGCTCTGTGTCCAGGTGGAGAACAGTGATGAGTGGTGTCCCTCAGGGCTCTACTTTGGGACCAGTGCTCTTTAATAAGCATTATCAATGATGCAGTGAGATCAGATGCATCCTCAGCAAGTCTGCAGAGGACATGAAGCTGAGCAGCACAGTTGATACAAGTACAGAATGGGACACCATCCAGGGCATCTGGGCAAACTTTACAACAAGGCCCATGAGAAACCCATAAAGCTCAACAAGTCAAGTACAAGGTGCTGCACCTGTGCTGTGGAGATGTTCTCATTGAGAGCAGCCCTGCAGAGAAGGATCTGGGAGCTCTCATGGATAAAAAGCTGGACATAAGCAAACAGGGTGCACTCACAGCCCAGGAGGCCACCTGCATCATGGGCTGCTTCAAAAGAGGAGTGGCCAGCATTTCCAGGGAGGTGATTCTGCCCCTTTGTTCTGCTCCAGACCCTGCCTGGAGTACTGCATCCACTCTGGCAGATCTAATAAGGTTTTAATAATGTACATATTGCTTTGGATTTTCCTAGCAATTAAGGTAAGCATATTAAAAGTTATATTCCCGCCATAAGTAAACAGCAGAGTAAAAGTAATTTTGGCTTCTTTTCTGCAGTATCAAATATTTTGCAGTTCTAATTTGCATACAATTCCAACCACTCCACTAAATTGGTAATTTTTTTCCCTAAATCACTTATATTTCACATATTTATATATATTTAATTGTGGTAATAATGAGGATAATTCAAAAGGAAAATTAATAATATTGCAACTCAGTACCTTGTACTTCTGGACGTAACCCTGAATTGCTTTCTGTCCTACTACATTTTTTATATTTTCTTCATCCTGCTGAATTACATTTTCCATCAGTGAAATCCAGCTCATAACCTCAGTGATGGCATGGCGAGAAGGAATTTTGTCCATCTGGAGCTGTTGAGATAACAGACTTATAACTCATGTTGTGAAGAAAATGGGTAAGAATTCCTTGCTTTGCATTTACACAGTTTCAGTAGCTGACAGAGTACTGCTTGCCTGCATTTAATCACTCAAGAATATGTTCTATGACATTTTTAGGTGGACATATATATTTTTCATTACAAGGACTACAGAATGACATTGTTTTGTTTGCTATCACAGACTCAGTTAAGATTTGTGACCCTTCCTCTCTCCCCATAAATCAGTTGTCACTAACTCTAAGGGCATTCTAAGCTACAAATTAAAGCAACAGCTTACACTGATAACTCCCCAGCAACTACATATTAAGACAACTTTTCAATCAGTATAATTCTCAAAGTTCAGTATTATGGCATTAAAACCCCAAAACTGCACAACTAAAAAGCCTCTTGAGCCTATACACACTAGCAAAAATCAAGAATGTTTTTAGACCTATTTTGTCTTTCACAGACTTGAACCTAACCTACTCAATTTGAACAAAACCACTACCCAAACCTGGCAGGGCACGAGGAAAAAAACCCTTTTCCAGAAAGTATACCAATGTGTAGAAAAAAACCCCACCTGTTCTTTCATTAAAATTTAACAAATATCACTATGGATGTCTGAAAGTAATACTGATGGGTACTAGACAGGCAGGATTTGAAACTAAGCGTAAGCCTTCCCACAATAAAACAGGAATAACTTTTTTCCTTATCTTTCCTCACATGGAAAAATTGAGAAAGGAAGCAACTAATCAGTGCCAACTGTACAGACTCAGTTTTCTGGAATGTCGAAGGCCATTGCTGGCTTTCTTACCTGGTGTAACTTCTCTTGCACTGCTGGGATTTGTGTGAGAAGCTCTGTCCACTGGGTTTCGATGTGGGACAATCCTGCACGCAATGCAGCTGTATCTACTTTCTTAAGCCTGAGGAGCTGGTTCCCAGTACTCAGGACAGAAGATTTCTGTGATGATTTAGCATCTACCTCTTTTGAAAATTCCTGTAAGCAGAACCATTTTTTGTGGAAATAATTAGGTACTTTTTTTATTTTATTTAGACTTTTAGAACCTTAGAAAGCTAAGGATATCCTCCTTTCCCTTTAAAACTTTTTATTGGTATTCATCAGCTGTATTTCAGAATAAGAACAAAAACTGGGTTCAGTCATAAAATCTTTTTTTTTTTTTTTTTCAGAATCCTCAAGATTTACAATCCTTGCATATAGCAAAGAAGTGCTTAATGTGCACAAATACCAGCATTTTGAAGAACAGCATACCTACATACTCATCAATTATGAGAAGAAGTATAACCATTTGGTTAATCAACTATGTAACTGTAATTGGAGAGAAATAGGTGTCCCAGGTTTGTGAACAACTTACCAAAAAGGAGTTCAGGTGGTCTCGGACTGTTTCTAGTTCCTGAGGAACAGTCAAAGACTGCTGGCTCCAAAACTCAAGTCGCTCCTTTGCAGATTGCAACCACTGTGTCAATTCATTTGATTCACTCTGATACCTGGGAAGATGTTTAAAGAAGACTGAAACAGTCATTGCCACTTCTTGCCTCCAACTGAGCAGTCTTTCCTCCATGTGTTAGAGGAAGATACTGAATGCCAGATTTGAAATTTTTTAAATCAAATTTCAGAAAAATTCTGAAGTAGTTTAATTTTACAGACAGGCATGGTATCAGGAAGCTCTATTTTAGCCACTATGCTCACAATTTTTAAGAGTGCCTAAGTTTTGCCTTTAGAAAAAAGTTTAATGAAGGACAAAAAATAGGTCTCAAACCACTTTGGACAAGCTGTAACCCCACCCAAAGCACATAAACAGACTTTTCACTTCCATTAGAAAGCTCAGTCTTCCTAAATCTTTACCAAGAAGTATCTCAGAGCAGAAATTTAATTTTTTCTTTTTCAGAAACCATCTCCATATAATTTCACATGCCAAGCAAGTAGTAAGATAACAGAATATGAGTGTCCACACATAAGCCAGGGATTCATAGACAAAGTTTCGATACCAGTTAGATAATTAATTTCAAAAGTAGCATATGAACGTTAGCAAGGTAGCAAAAGCTCCCTTCCATATACGCACTGACACAGACACACAAGAACCCAGAAGCTGCAATGAATCCACTAAAAGATGCTGAGGCTACTCATGGCACCCAGCAAAGCACACAGCTGATCAACTTATATGCACACGGGGCTTCTAAATCAATCATCTAAGAAAGTATTTTCTCATTTCTTTGCACCAGCTCTTATCTGCTTTATCTTTTATTATAAATGAGAGACTACAACAGCACTTCTGCAGAACAGAAGAGCAGTTTCCTTTCTTTTAAATGTTGAATCAAATATGCCTGGGTTCAGAATGGCTTTGACCTGAAAAGCACAGGCGAAGATCTTTGTATTTACCATTACACAGCATTACCTTGTCCAGTGCTTCAGTATTGTCTCCAGCCTGTGAAGCTCCTTGGTGACTTTGCTGGTGTTACTTAACCAGCGTTCTCCTAGTTGGTTCAGTTGACCTTCGAGTTCTGAGCAGCTAACAGAAAAAAGGAGCCTCTTCCCATCATCCAGCACTTGGTATAATTTAGGCTGGTATTCAGTCAGGTTAGATCTCAGATGCTGTAATGACAGAGGAGAAGGTTATATAACTGTTACCACACTTTCTCAACAGTTAATTTCCTTTTACTGCAATTTGTTGCACATCCAATGTCATCACAGAACATCAATTTTTATTTCTGCTCCAGCTCTAGAACTCCCCAAGAACCATCATGAAGGTAATCTGCTCAAAAGCTGAACATGTTGCCACAAACCCAATCATATCAGTATGTCTACTGGTTCCTCCTTATGATGAACTTCTCCTCCTACTTCGTCTAGATATTCTATACCTGAAACTTTACCAGAACTTACTTTACCATCTGCTGAAAACCCACCATCTACTGCAATGAACGATAAAGATGTCCAATATAAAATTATTAACAGTGGTTCCCTCTTCAGCCCTTCCAATGCCTATCTTCAGCTCTCTAGCCATCTCACTCTTTTACCAATCTACCCTTCTTCTCTTCATGGCAACAAAACAGAAGATCATCCCAGCCATCCAAACCCCTGAATACAGAGACCAATTTTTATTGCACAAGAAAGCAAAAAAGGTAATGAAAAAGGAAAGGCTGTTAATACTATTACCCAGAATGAACCTGGAACTGAGACAGATTTAATTTAAATGGTGACTTGTGGATGGGTAAAAGAAATTGTACATGTGAGCAAATATACTGGCTAAATTCCACCATCATTTCACAAATACTATGGATTTTAAAAACAGCTGTACATTGGTATAAGTTTCAGTGTGAAATGTACATGCATTCCCATTTTTCAGCTCTGTTGAAAGTAATCTGAATATAAAAGGTACAAAACTACCAATCTTATAGTGAGCACATGACCTTTCTATCACTCATATTTCCTCTTTCACAAAAATAGAGCCTATAATAGATTTGAAAAAAATTATCTTTATGTGTAAGTCTGTGTATTTACACATATATATAAAAAAAGAAAATTCCTAGATATGGCTTATTCTAAGATAATCATAAATTTATTATGATGGATTTTAAAGCTAAATGTGGCCAATTAATAAAATCTATGATATAATGGAATACAAGAATCTGGATTTGAAAAACCTAGCTGATGTAGCTGAAAAGAAAAACAAAAGAAGAAAAATAATTTAGGGTTAGAACCAATACAAAATGATGCCTAGCATCAAACAAACAACCCCCCCCACACACAATAGATTGTTTGTTTTCCTCATAACATTGGAAAATCAGAAAGCTGTCCGGTAAAGCAACTAAAAAGATAACACAAAGTCAATTTTCAAAAAAAAAAATTGACAGACATTTTTCTGTAAAACAAAAAAGAGAATATAAAACCCCCAACTAAAATGTCTAGTATAAGGAGACAAAAACAAAACACTAGACCAAAGAAACAGGATGTGGTAGAAAGCCTGTACTTAAACTACTTGCTGCATCTGGGGAGGAAGGCAATTTGAGGAACCACAGGCTGTTCAGTCTCACCTTGCTCTCTGGAAAGATTATGGACTACATCCTCCTGAATTCCATTTTCAATGACAAAAAGGACCAAGAGACAACCAGGAATATTCAACTTAAATTCACTACCAGACTTCTTTGACAAAATTACTGTCTCTGTGGATCAGACTGACTTCAGCATGACCTTTGATACCATCTCTCACAGGACCCTCCTCTAGCAGCAGAGAGAGTTCATGTCTGGATAAATGCAGTGTTGGTAGGCTGAAAGTGAGCTGCATTGCCAGTATCAGTGCTAGTGATCAAAGGCTTGATGCCTGGCTGGCAGGTTGCACTGGGCAGAGTGCTCCAGAGATTATTGATATTTTATCCCAAATATCTTCAACATATTCATGGCATGGATCATGGCAGCCAGCATTCCCTCAGTAAATTTCTGGATGACACTAATCCACTGGATTAGGGAGAGTAATTGGGACAAAAAAAATGGCAGACTGATTCCAGAGACTCTACTAAACTAAAGGCTGGAGACAGCAGAAACCTTGGAAGTCTGAAGAAATGCAACTTCCGCACCTTGGGCTGACTAGCTGTATTTCTCGGTACAGCTTAGGAAGGAAATTAGTAGTATATTTAACCTGGAACTTTTAAGGCAAGCCACAGCCTATATTAGGGCTGTGAACAACCAGATGAAGTTATTTTATTATCCTCATCTAGATGGTGCTGATGAGGCCACATCTACTCCTTCTGATTGTGCTCTTACCCATCTCTCACTGAGTTGAGGAAGAAGGAAATGGTCAGGGTCTGGTGTAGAACTATTAAGTTATTTAGGGACCTAGAACACATGTCCTTCACAAAGAGGGTGTGGGAAATGTGCTTGCTTCAGATTGATGAGCAGGAGGCTAAGGGCCAGTCTAACAAAGATCTACAGCTGTTTGAGGCAGAATTAAAAAGATGATAGAGGTAAATGCTCCTCAGTAGTGCCACACAATATAAAAATGACAATGGTGACAAGCTGAAAGTTGATGTTACTGACTGGGCATTACATAAAACCTTTTATAGCAGATGGTGGTGCAGGACCGCAACTGGTCCTCTGGTCAGCTGTGGGACATTGATCTTTTGAGGTTTCCAAAGCTGTTGCTGATCCAGCCCATGGCAACTGTAATGCTTCAAGCGGTAGGCTGGACTTGATGACTGTCAGAGATCCCTTTAACCCCTCTTTTCTACAGAGAATATCTACAAAGCACCAACCTGAAAAAGTGTAATCCTGTCTGTAAGCCTGTCTTCTGTCTCTTCTACCAAACCAACAGTGGGGATGTTTCCTTCAACAGACTCCAGCTGTCTGGTGAGCTCCTGGTAATCTTCATCCAGATGCATCCAGGTCTACAAGAACAAATTATCCATGTATATGGTAAATCTGGGTATCTACAAATTTTCCTACTTCTTTTTTTTTTTTAATCGGAAACCCTAGAGCTAGCTACATGGTTGTGAAAGTACAGAAATAACAGTACAAATGTCCAGTGAACCTGTAAGAAGACACCATCCCCGTGCCAAGCTCAACTTTTGGTAAGAACAAATGGATAAAACTATCATGCTCTCCTTAACCAGCTAAAGCCAAGCAGCTCATTAGACTTAGAGGAACACAGCTTGTCCTCCCTGAAGGTCCCAACAATTAAACAGAAAAGACTGTAGTCTATGGATGCTAAATTCTGACAGTGCCTGTACATATTACAGGCTGCAGAGCTTCTCAGACTGGTCCTGAGAAAGTAGTCTGGGAAAGAATTAAAACAATCCTCAGGGACACAAAACAACCTTGCAGGTGTTGTTATGTGTTCCTTGTTTTCCTTGCAGGAG